>NC_141536.1:21801998-22113748 GCF_021556685.1 Rattus norvegicus | reverse complement strand
TCACTTTTATTGCTGAGTTCCCTAGGAATACATTTGCTCTACAATTTAACCATACATCCACACACCAAGTAGGTTTCTTAATATGAAGTGCCTAAGAGGCTATGCAATTCTGGGCTTCTAGCTGAGTGCAATGTGGGTGGGGGGGGTAATTTGTAATCCCAGTTCTTAGGAGGGGAAGGTAAAAGAATCAAGAGTTTGAGGCCAGCTTCTGGTGCATAGTAAGTTCAGAAGCAGCATAGGCTACAGAAAACCCTAACTCAAAAATCACATAACAGACTTGGGATGATGGTGTTGGACACAGTAAAATTACAGAAAATATGTACAGTGCCAATTTGAATGTTGGGGTTTTACAATATTTTTAGTACATGTGTTTATTTGCATGAATGAATGTAAGGAATATTTAGACATACTTTGATACATTTACTAAAAAGAATAAAGTTATTTCTGCATTGTAAAATATAACTCCAGGGCAACTTTCTACTGTACTTTTCGAAAAACCCAATCTCTCTTATTGTTTCAAAGAGAAAAATCAGTTTGAATCCATTTTACCACTTCTAAAATTATCACATTTGCCCCCACCCCTAATAAATCATAACAATTTTCAATTATACTCTTAAAGTTATCTTTTTCCTGAAATAAAGATACATTAATGTGGTTCTTTTTCTGAGAAATCTTTCAAAAAATGTTCTCAGACTCTAATGTTTTAACAACCAAAACTTTTTGAAGGTGGAAGATCATATGTTGTTTAAAATTCATAAGACAGGCTGGAGAGATGGCTGAGCAGTTAATAAGAGCACCTCTTGAGTTTGGTTTTTTGAGACAAGGTCTCTCTGTGTAGCCTCGGCTGTCCTGGGGCTTGCTATGTAGAGCAGGCTGGCCTTGAACTCACAGAGATTCTCCTACCTCCACTTTCTGAATGCTGGGATTAAAGTCGTGTACCCTCACGCCTGGGCAAGAGGCCTCTTACCAAGAACCTGGGTTTAATCTCTGCACACACAAAGTTGCTTACAACCTTCAATTCCAGAGCATCTGATAACTTCTCTGGCCTCTGTGGGCACTACATGCATGTGCACTGCCTGCATGTGGGGCATAGACATATATGCAGGCAAAATACTCATACACCTAAGTGTTAATTTTCTTTTTAAAAAAATATATACTAGGGTAAAGTTCATACTGTGCCTGTAACTTCTGTCAAACAGTAACAAAGCTGGTAACTTTGCAGTTCAGTAAAATATGAATTGCTGGGAAAACCAAGCCTTTCCCCCCATATTCTCCTGAATGTTTATGCACACATTGTCAACTAGTCTTTCCTGAACACTGAATACCACATAATTTAATAAAAGTAAGATGACCCATCTTCTTCAGACTAGGCCTTCCAAACAAAACTATACTTAAGTCCCATCCTCACTGAGTTCTGAGCACAAAAATGTAATTTTCAACATGTATTATATCTAATGGAGAATAATTTATGTGAAGATGGGATCAATCACCTGCTTACAGAAAAGGAATGATGTAGGAGAACATACAATTAAATAAGGATAAATGTATTAAGTATAACTAATTTGGTACCATACAAATATTTTCTTTGGAATTTTTAATGTTTTCTTAAGTGAAAATCAGTTTAGAGTTTCATTTTTCTACACTTATTCATAACTGTAACACCATTTCATAATTTTAAAATATTTTATTTTTGTGGTTTTCAAATTTTAAGTTTGCAGACTACTCAAAGCAGTGGTTTGAGTTTTTGTTTTGTTTATACTGGCAGTAGATTCAGTTTTTAAAACAGTTTAAAGTATATTACATTGCATTTGACAGATTTGCTTACAGACTCAGTCTGAATTTGGTCACAAAACAATTTACAAATTGTAAATATTTTTCCTTTTAAGTGGACAATTCTAGTTTGTATCTTAAGACAATCATCTTTTTATATTGTAGTATTGTTTGTGGCAATATCATTAATTTCAGATTTTACTTTTCTCAGATCTCAGACTTAACTTTTTAAATTTTCATTCTTATGAAATGAAAATTAATGAAGTGAGTTACATCATTTTCAAATTAAAAAGAGGAATTATGGCTAGGTTTTTTATGTCTGCAGTGAAAGGTAACTAAAATTTTTATACTTTTGTACATATCACTGTTTTCCCCCTGTTTAAAACTGTCACTAATGTCCTTCGGTCCCTGGTTCAACAGTGATTTATAAACATCAGAGTTTGAACCATGAATTTTCAAGCATGAAACCAGCATAAATAGCCATTATAAAATGCCAAATGTTGTTACTCTTTTCCCAGTAAACATTTCCCAATCACAGAGAAATGCCACTGTATATTTATAGAATCTTACTCCCATTCTCTTTTGCATGCCACTGATTTTTTTTTTCCTAAATTAAAAGTATGCAGTGGTGTATTTTAAAGTCTTCAGGGGGAAAAGAACTACTTAAAGTGTTGTAACATAAGTTCTGTTACTGTTTCCTGAGGAATGGGTTTGTTTTTTAAGAATTATTATATCATTAAATTACATTGTGTGGTTCAGCACAATAATTTAGAACTTGATTTATATGGCCATTTGTAGTTGTATAGAAGCATTCTTTTTACCACATAAACCATAATCACTTGTTTTCCAAGTTTTTTTTTTTTTTAAATAAGCCTTGCTCTTCAACTGGAGTCCTATATGGTGTGGGATTCTTAAAATTGAGGCAGGAAGGTCTTACATAGTAAGAAATGCTTAGTAGAGATTACAGGAGAAGGAATTTTCCCAGAAAAGTTACCCTCATCTTGTAGCACCAATATGAGTAGTAGTTGCATTTGTCACTGAATCAGATGAAGTAGTTAGAAGTCATATATTTTTACTTTGCTATAAAGATGAGTATAACTAATTTTAGAGAACTTTGTTATTTTCTGAGTAGTTTCCATTTTAAGACTTAGTGTCAATTAACTTTATTCAAAGTATCACTAAAGGTTAATTAAATCAAGTTGTTTTTTTTTTTTAAGTTCTGTTGATCTTCTTTTGCCCTGAAATTAATGGTGAACCTGTTGTCTACACTATGTTAGGCAGAAATGCACTTGTTGAAATAGCAGAAACTATACTTGACTTTCTAGTAGTGTGAAACACTTTGTTTTTAATGTGCTTGTCTGTAACTGAAATGTTATAGCATTGTAACACTGTAGGGATTATAGAGTTATATTCATTAGCTCTTAACAGACTGAAGCACAATAATTTTCATGTAACAATCCTTATCCAAGTGCTCTCTGTCGTACTAATAAAGCTGATTGCCTATTTAGTTGTTCACAGATCACTATGATCCTTGAGACAGTCTTGTTCATTTGTATTAAAATTTGGGTATTATGAGTTAATACTTTAAAATAAACCTGTCAAATCAGCTCTGTTATGCAGTAAACTTTAGATTCACAATTTTTATGTTACTGGTCAATTTTGAAGAGACTTCACAGTGACTAAGGGGGAAATTCTATCGAATCATTTGACTTGAACATTTGTATTGTAAAAGTATTGTCTGTGGTGTTTCTAAATTACTTAAACCATACATTCTCTTAAGGGTTTTTTTTTTCCAGTAGTGATTTTCTGCTTTTGTCTGTTACAATTAATATTTTATAGACCTTAGAAACTCTGTCAAATTCTTGAACATTTCTTTTCTTGAGTTGATCACTTAACTCTTGTATGTGATTTGTCTTGAAGGATGTGAGCCTTTCACGTCACTACAAGAATTTCAGAGTAAACACTGTGATTCTACAGAGCAGATTCCATAGACGTTCCAATACTCTTAATTGTTACACAGTGCCTGTCACTTTGAGGGCACATAAATACTAGGATGGAATATAAAACGTTGTTTTGATGTTTGTTAACAAGACTACAGAATATTTGGGCTTTTTTTTTTTTTGTGGTCAGTGTAATAAAGAACTTTGCATTGATATTATCTAGGAATGTGTATACATTCATCTAGTGTGAACTCTTGTAAATGAATTTTGTATCTTGAATTACGTATATATTAAGTGTATCATCAATATAAAAAATAAACATTATTTGCTTAAAGTTTTGTATACTTTAGTACTATTGACAGCTGTTTCCTAGTTTGGGGTAATACCTTAGGCGCGTCTTTCTAGAGTTACATATTCACGTTTATCTTATTTTGTAGATTTGAGAATACTGTTTATAGAACATTTGTTTTCTCCCTGCCTGGTAGCTACTACAACTAGGACAAGAGGAAACTGGAATAAATGGAATCAACAAAAAACCCTTAGGCTGGTGTTGCTTCTGGGGCAGGACTCAAGTTCCTATAATGTAGAATGCGTGGTTTGAAACTGAGAAATATGGGAATCTTACTTAGGCAGAACAAGGGTCATAAGGTTCTAGACACTTCTTTCAGTTGTATGAAACATCATCGACAGCAACTCGGACAGAAAGGTGCCAGTTGTAATTTTTGGAGCACAGGCTTCCCTGAAACCCCAAAGCCGGTCCCGGGCTACCGCACACCACGGGACTCCTCCCTCTTCAGAAGGGAAGGTGGAGATCGGGGCGGCCAGGTTGCAGTCCGCGGTCCTGCCGCTCGCTGACGTGGCAGTGGCCGGCCAACACAGGTAGAGGTGTCTGTACTCTGTAGCCGTTCCAACCCAACGGCCCAAGCACCTCTCGCGCGCGCTGCTGGGCCGCACACTGGCGCATGCGCGCGCAGAAACCTCATCCGACGCGCAGCCATTTCCGGCGCGCGGCAAACGTGCGGTTCCGGGTCGGTATTCGGCTCGTCGGCCTGAGGTGGGGGCCGAGAGCCCTCGAGAGTCCGCGGAGGCGTGGCTGCTCTTAGACAGCAAGTGCTCTACTGGAGTCCCTGGACGCAAGTAGGCCTCCCTTTCTCCCGTGGCCTCCGGCGGTCTACCGCAAGGTGGGGACGCGATGAACCCCAACCCAGGGGGTGGGGGCGGTGCCGGAGTGCTCAGGAGACTCCGGGCGGAGGCTGCCCCCTTGGCCTGGGAGTCTGGAACTGCCCTGCCCGACCTAAGCGAAGCCACCACTCTTTTCAGGGACGCAGTCTCCCTACTGTCAGACAGGTTGAGCCCCTCCCTTGGTTGACAGCCCTAGGAGGGCCTCGGCTCCGGAGCGAGCCAGCGGTGGTGGGATCCAAATTGCGATGACCTGCACCTCAGTACCTTACCATCTGTCTGAACTATGCTGTCGATTGTGCCAGCAACTTAGTGTGTGTAAGGGCTCAGGGACCAAACCACAAGCCAGACCATGTAAACATCTAATGTATGTGAAATAAATATTGTCACTGGGAAGCCTCAAGATGTTTTGCTCAGAACTCCTAGAGACATGAATGTAGGCTCCAATGCTATGAGAAATTCTTTCTGCTTAAAGGTAAAATTCTTAGGCGGATCACAGGGACTGAGGAGCATCTTCATTGACAGTAGTACAGTAGTGGCGAGGTGTATTTGCCCCCGTCTTTTGCTCCCGCTGAACATTTTGATCTTGCACTTGAAACATCCAACTTATGTTATCTTTATTTTCACACAGGGCAGTGACTTTGACCTCCAGACTGTCTTAAACATAGTAGATAAGACAGGTGAGTACAGTGGTTTACAGATACTGGGGTAGCATTTTGAAGGGTTTCATAGACCTAATGGATAATCTGAAGTGGTAAGGAGTCATCTGTCATCTTACAGCAGACCGTATCCTTCACAAGACGTGGAAAGTTAAGGTTGAAACAGAACAGTAAGAGTTTGCTTTATTTTGTTTTTGAGACAAGATCTCACTATGCAGCCCTCCCTGGCTGACCTGGAGCTGTGTAGACCACTTGAACTCACAAAGATCCTTTTGCCTCTGCACCACCACATCTGGCCCAGTAATGTTTTATATACCATTGAAGGAAAGAAATTTTGAATCTTATGTTAAATGTCATATGGGAAGAAATTGGGGCTTGAGGTAATACTATCAAGAACAAAGAAAATTATACATTTCCACACATGTGTGAAAAGTTGAAGGGTTTCTGATGACTAGTTAGTCTGGGTTCCTTGGTGGTTTTTTTCTGTTGTAACTTTTCCTCCCTCTAGGATGAAGCACCTGATTGAAACCCAGGGATTGAGTTGTATATACACTAAATTCTTAGTAAATATATTATTAGAAGAAAGAGTCAAAACATAAAGTCATGATTACATGGTGTTGACCTGGAAAATGTTACATGTTACACCATAGCTAAAACAAAAGGTTGGGGTTTATGAGTCAGCTCTGTGTTTAGACATTAGCCCTAGATGCTTAGCCATGTAGTCCTTGGCAGGTTGTTATGCGTCTTTCAGACCAGATGTCCTTATTCATATATGTAAGTCAAGCACCTGAGTGTTTTTTAAAGTTTAATGATTATGATCTAATATATACTTACTATGAAACTACTTTTGAAACCTCAGTCTGACAGCTATTTAACTTGGAACTATCTCTTTCATCTGATTTATAGATCCTGTGTTGCCAAAATTCTTTGGCCCACATTTAAGTGGGATGCAGCTAGCCTGGAGGTGTGGAACCTTTTAGGTACCTGTGTATGAATTCCATTCACTGAGAAGTCCAGGGGTTAGTTTCCCCTGAAAGATATCCACACAGCAAACATGTTTGCAAAACTAAAGAAGAAAATTGCAGAGGAGACTGCTGTTGCTCAGAGGCCAGGCTGCACTCCTAGGATCCCTCGGTCTGCGAGCAAGGAGTCTGTGGCTTCCATGGGGGCTGACTCAGGAGATGATTTTGTAAGTGTCTTCTCTCTGTTTGAATGTTTGATGGAGTCAGTATGTGTTTCCTAAATACTAATGCAAGAAAACTTGCCGAGAAAAGTTTTTAGATTTTGTGCTTTTTCTAGTTTATAGATGTAGAAAACTCTGCGTTTCTCACTTTTCATTCTTACTAGCATTTGCTTTGTTATTTTTATCTATTTTCCCCTTGTGTATTCTGTGCACTACCCTCTTATTTTGTTTTTCTGTTTATATAATTTGTGCATCTTTTTTTGTGTTTTAGTCTATAAAAATGTACATCTTGCCCTGTGTGGTGGTGCACACCTTTAATCTCAGCATTTGAGAGGCAGAAGCCAAAGGATCTCTTTGAGTTTGAGGCCAGCCTCATCTACAAAGCTAGTTCCAGGGTACCCAGGACTACAAAGAAAAACCATGTCTCAAAAAAGAAACCAAAAAAATAAATAAATGAATAATAATTGGATGGATGGATGGATGAATGTACATCTTGTTTTCTCCACAGGCACATAATTTTTTTTAAAGATTTATGCATATGAATATACTATCCCTGTCTTCAGACACACCAGAAGAGGGCACCAGATCCCATTACAGATGGTTATGAGCCACCATGTGGTTGCTGGGAATTGAACTCAGGTCCTCTGGAAGAGCACAGTCAGTGCTCTTAACCTCTGAGCCATCTCTCCAGCCCAGGCCCATAAGTTTTAAGTCATTGTTATTTTATCTCTATGGATTCAGTATCCTATGTTGTTCAGTGTGTGTGTGTGTGTCTGTGTCTGTGTCTATGTTTGTAAGATTTCACAGTATGCTGCTTTATTAGGAAAGAGTAATGCTTGAGAATTATACTAAGTTAAATAGCTCTTTAAAGGATTTTAGTGCTTGATATATTCTTATATATGAATGCATATAACATAAAAGCAGGTTTATCCTATGGGTCTACAAGGAAAGAAAACATGTAAAGAACAATGTATATGTAAAGTATAAGTCATGAAGCAAATCTAGTTCCCATGTAAGAAATAGAACATTAAAATAGCTTACCTACCCAACTTGATCTTACTCAACTTTCTTACACCCTATGCTAGATGCATATTTAATTTATTGACCTTCTCGAAACAAGCTTTAATGCTTCCTGCCAAGAATTGTTTGATACCGTTTACTCTCTCTAGAACATGTTGCTCCCTTTTGTGCTGTGTCCTTCTGACAGATTTTTGGGCATCCTTCAGAGATTCTCCTTTCATGTTACTTCTAGAAAGCCCCTTGAACCCTTTCCTCCTGAGTTTGGTGCATATTTTCTCTTTCCTCAGTAGTAGCACCTGTTACTCTGAATTACTAGCACTGACTCACTTGATGATAATTCCAACAAAACCAGGAGTTCCATGAAAGGCAATAAAGTGAAGCACTTCACTCACACAGGTCAGTTATGAAACCAAGACTTGGGCTTTATTTTCTTTTCCTCTTGAAACACGATCTCACTTTGTATGCCTGGTTGACTTCAGTCTCAAAGAGATCTCCTTGCCTCTGCTTCCTGAGGGCTGGGATTAAAGACAGGTGACACCTCACCAAGCTCAATTTGCTTTCTTTTTTTTTTTTTTTTTTTTTTTTTTGGTTCTTTTTTTTTTCGGAGCTGGGGATCGAACCCAGGGCCTTGCGCTTTCTACGTAAGCGCTCTACCACTGAGCTAAATCCCCAGCCCCTCAATTTGATTTCTTACTTCGGGGTTGGGGACTTAGCTCAGTGGTAGAGCGCTTGCCTAGCAAGTGCAAGGCCCTGGGTTCAGTCCCCAGCTCCGGGGGGGAAAAAAAAGGAATTGATTTCTTACTTCATTATTACTGTGTGACAGTGGACAGCTTTCTTCACTTTTCTTTGTTTGGTTCCCATATCTGTGAAGCAGGACTATAAACTGGATCTCTTTATTAAAGTATATGTCAGGGATCTCTCAAACCATCCCCTAGGCTGGGTGATATGCTAGGAGTACTCAGTATAGACTTTCACTGACTGCCATCATCAGGGGAGAGATAGGGAAACAAGGCTTGGTGGAAAATGCAAACTCCTACAGCATTATACTCTGTTCCCCAAGTACTGAGCTGTGACTTAGAAAATGTCTGCTGAGGGATGCTATACTGTACACATCTGATGCACAGACATACATGCAGGCAAAACACCCATAATATACAGGAAATAAGCATTTCCTATAGAAATACTATAGGACCCAGTCCTTAGTAAGTATTTCATAATTAGCCTCTGTTGCTGCTACCGTTTTAGGGAAGCCTGTTTCACCACTGTTCCTAATGTTTAGCACAATGCCAGAGTCTAGGATATCTCATTCCCAGTAATAAGACAACTTGTTCTGTTTATGTCCCCCACAGTTCGCCGCTGTTGGCATTAGGAAGTAGGACCTTGGAGAGAGGATTAAGTCAGGAGCCCTGGGTATTTAGGATCAGTGCCCTTATAAATAAAGGCTCCAGACATTACCTTTTCTTTTCTACCATGCAGGTTGTAGCCAAAAGGTGCCCATCCATGAACTAAAAAGTGAGCCCTTACCAAACACTAAACTTTGACTGGGCCCTGTTCAAAGTGCAGAACTAAAGCCATTTCCCTGGGCCATTCTCAAACTGCAGAACTAAGAAGTCCATTTCTGTCATCTAAGCTACCAATGTCATCTGTTACAGATGTGTAAACAGAGAAGAGCACTAGTAGAAGGCGGTGTGTAATAGGAGTAATGTGTGGCAGCCTCTCTTCCGGAGGCTGACAAATGCTGCTTTAGGTACTCCTCATACAGCTTTGTAAGGTCAGTCACAGTCACTGTCACAGTTCGCCTTGAGGGAAACAGTGCACAGGGCAGTTGGGTAATCACATCAGGTCCTTGCAGCTAAGAATGGTGAAACTGGGACTTGAACCCAGGTGCCGTGACTCCACACACGACTTTTAACTGCCCTTGACACTGACCCTCAAATGGTAAGGCTCACTGGACGAGCACTTTACCAACATATGTGAAGCCCTAGATTCAATCCCTAGTACAGAATCTTTTTATAAGCCCTAGGTTCCTAGGTTTACTCAGTACCAGACCAAAAAAAAAAAAAAAAAAGAGAGAGAGAGAGAGAGAAAGAAAGAAAGAAACTGGCTCCTGGTAAAGATTGAATGGCAAGTACCTGAACAGTTAAATAAATGTTTAAAATGGGTTGGCAATTGTTCATCCGCCTATAAAACCATCATGGAGATAAACTGAAAAACAGTATAAAAGATGAGGTATTATTAGTATTATTTTGTTTGTTGTGCTAACAGAATTCTGCCTAAGTAGAAAAATAGCATTCTTTAGAAATGTGTATTAGAGTTCAGAACGAAAGTTTCTGATGCCTGTTATTTGAACTTTATCAAAATGAGAATTGAAGAAGCAAACATTTGAGGGGCAAATGAGAAATGATTGCTAGGCCACTCTCCCTACTTTGATGGAGTTTTGAAACTTTCAGTAAAACCAAAGACTCAGGTATCATAAGGGTGCCACCTATAATCTTAGTTCTTGGGAGGCTAAGGAAGGAAGATCTTCAGCTCAAGGCCAGACTGGGCCACATAGGAAAATACTGTCTAAAAAAAAAAAAAAAAAAAAAGTAAAACAATTTTCTTCTAGTTTTTAAATTTTGTTTACCTGCCCCCACATGTGTATGTGATGTCCATTAAGTATGCACATATATGTGCAGGCATACTTACCTATGCATGCAGGCATATGTGGATGCTAGAGGTCAGCTTTGGGAATCCTCCTCTATTGATCCCTACCATTTTATTTTATTTTATTTTATTTTTTGGTCTTGTGTTTTTGTGTATGTATGTGGGTGCCTAGGTGCACACACATGCAAAGGGGAAGAGGAAATTGTGTTTCTTTCACTTGCTCTCTGACTTCTTTCAGAATGGGTCTCTCACTCAGTTAGAAATTCCTTTGAGCTGTAAAGGCTGGCTAAGGAGTTCTTATAATCCACTTGTCTCCACCCTCCTCCCCTAACATTGGGGTTCAGATATATGCAGACATGTTTGGTATTTTATCAGGTGCTTAGAAATTCAACTCAAGTTCTCATGCTTGCCCAGCAAGTGCTCTTACCCACTGAACCTGGAGCTCACCATTTTGCTGTGGTGTCTGCCTGTCTTCTCGCCCCCCACACAATACAGGGGTCACAGGAATGCACCACCATACCTGGCAGGTCCGAACTTAAGCCTTTCTACAGCAGGTACTTTACCCACTGAACTATCTCCCCAGCCCCTATTTCAAAAAAATATTTTGTAAGTAGCTTACAAATGAGTGATTTTCCTTAAGGCATTTTGCTACATGCTTACTTTGTTTTACTCATCCCACCCCACCCTACTTCCTTCAACTCATTGTTCTTCATCAGAAGAAGTAATAATAGTAGTGAAAAGATAAGGGGCTGGAGAGATGGCTCAGCAGTTAAAAACACTGGCTGCTCTTCCAGAGGTCCTGAGTTCAATTCCCAGCAACCACATGGTGGCTCACAACCATCTGTAAAGAGATCTGATCCCCTCTTCTGGTGTATCTGAAGACAGCTACAGTGTACTTATATATGAATAAATCTTTTTTAAAAAAGAAGAAAAGATAAGAAAAGAAAAGAGTCTGAGTATCCAAACTGCAGGGATGGCTTATTGGGTAAAAGCACTTGCTGCCAAACCTGATTACTTAACTTTGATCCCTAGGACCCATATGGTAGATAAGTACCAACTCCTGCAAATGTCCTCTGACCTCCACACAAATGTACATACATATCCTTAAATAAATAAATAAATGCAGAACAATCAAGGAACAAAGGGTTAGAATCTTAGCTGTGCATGGTGACTTATGCCTGTAATTCCAGAACTCAAGAAGCTGAGGCAATAATACAACCAAGTTCAAGGCCAGCCTGAACTACAAAATGAGACTGTGTCTCAAAACCAAAAAGAAACCTCTTCCCCAACAGTAAACTATGTCTTAGCATAAACAGATGTTATCCAAAGTAATAGTAATATGCATAGACTTTTAAGTTTTGAGGGTTTTGTTGTTGTTGTTGTTACTGTTTTAAGGACAGGATCTCACCATATAACCCAGGCTATCCTCTGACTCAGAGATATGTCATCTCTGCTTCCTGAGCTGGGTGTTAAGGCCTGGTTTGATAAGTTGTTTGTTTTTGAGACAGAGTCTGACTGTCTTGTCTGTCCTAGAACAGCCTATGTAGATCAGGCTAGCCTTAAACTCCAAGAGTCACCTGCCTCTGCCTCCCAATTCTGGAATTAAAAGTATACAGTACCACACACAACTTTCTACAAGTTTTAAAATAACTGACTGTTGAGGCGGAAAGTAGATGCCTATTCATATATTGAATTATTGAATGCATGTTCTCTGTGAACGTCTGATGCATTTTAATAACCTTTTGTTTTGTAAATGGAGATACTGAAGCTTTATCAATACAGGATAAAGTCTTAGCCATACACAAGACTATGGTTCTTTGTTAAAGGCCCTACCCCCTTTATTCCAGGAACTCAAGTCTTTAGAAGACAAAGTGATTTCTTTCTTTCTTTCTTTTTTTTTTTTTGTATTATATCCTCCCCCCACCCCACCCCCGGAGCTGGGGACTGAACCCAGGGCCTTGCGCTTGCTAGGCCCTGCTAAATCCCCAACCCTTGTATTATATTTTTGATGTAATATGATCATAATGAAATTATGTATTCTATACTGTTACACAAAGGGCAGTATTTATTGCTGTAGCTTACACCAGCATAGACTTATGTGACATATGCTTGTGTAACAGCACCTATGGTCTTCATGTCACTCAGGAAGGTAGTGTCACTTTCACTTTACAGATGAAGGAGTAAGGCCTCATTAGGAAGGCTTTAGTGATTACAGTCAACTAAAATGGAATAAACATTAAAGAAGAGGTGTTGCTTTTCTAACTAGTGCTGGCTCACAGGGCTAGAACACACATGAACTGGTCTGTCCTTCATCGTCCCAACAGGCTTCCGATGGAAGCAGCTCCAGAGAAGATCTGTCATCCCAGCTTTTGAGAAGAAATGAACAGATACGGAAGTTAGAGGCCAGACTCTCTGGTATGTGTCTAGAAACCATAGACAGTAGATATAGGCCAAGTGCCCCTCCCCTGCTATAAGCCTGCTTTACAGGGTAATTCTATAGTAACTTCCACATAACATTTGATCTCCTAATCAGAAATTTTTATTTTTTAAAAGCATCTATTTTTCGGTTCCTGGAGTTTCTAGTCTCAGCTATAAAAAATATTTAAAGCCCATATAAAGGATGGTATTGTGGTACAGGCCTTTGATAGTAGTACTCAGGGAGGCAGGAAGTTTCTAGATTTCAGGCCAGCCTAGGTTACGTAGCAAGATCCTGGAGGGGTAGGGGAGTCAGAGAGATGATTCAGAGGATCAGTGGACCCCTGCCAAGACTGACAACTGAGTTTGATCCCTGGGACCCAACTGGAGGAAAGAAAGAACCTGAAAGTTTTTCTTGATGCATGCATGTGCACAGAAAATTTAAAAAAAAAAAAACAAAACATGGAGTTTGAAGACTCTTTTTTTTTTTTTTTTTTTTTTACAATGAGAAAAGTATTGTAGAATAGATTTGGCCATGTTCCACCATTAGCATAGCTTACTTTCAGATGCAAAATTATAGGGACCACTACGTGTACAATAGGGAATGATCAGCAGATGTTGAATCCATGTGCTTTGGTGCTGGGCTGCTACTTAGTGTAGCTCACATCACCCATGTGAGTCTTGCTCCAGGGCTTGAGGCCACTTTTTACTGGTTTGCCTAACTTTATTACCTGCATCTTTAAGAGATGTAATTCTCATTACATCTCTGTCTTAGTCACTGTACTATTGTTGCTATGAAGAAACACCATGCATGACCAAGGCAGCTCTTAAAAAAGAAAACATTTAATTGGGGGCTTGCTTAGTTTCAGAGGATTAGTTTACATTGTAATCATGTGGAGTGCGTGATTTCAGGCAAGTGTGGTCCTGAGAAGAAGCAGAAACCTAAATCCTGGTGTGAACACAAAAAGAGACAATGGGGGCCGGGTATGGGCCTTTGAACCTCAAAGAACACCCCCAGTGACACAGTTCCATCAACTGGGTCGCACCTGCTCCGTCAAGACCGTACCTCTTAATCCCTCTAAAAGTGGGCTGCTCCTTGCGTGACTAAACTTTCAAATATATGAGCCTCTGGAGGCCATTCTTACTCAATTCTTATTCTGTTCAGTTTATAATCTACACAACTCCCATTATATCCTTTAACCAAACAAGACATGTTCATAATAGAACTGTGAGGTTTTATATTGTTTTTGACACTGGACATATTTTGATAGCTTCGTTCTGTGAAATGGTTCATGATTTATATGTCTCCTTTTGTTCCTTAATTTTTGCCAGTTTTGTTGGGGTGAAAGCAGTTAAACTAAAATTCACTGGATTGTATGTAAAATAGATTTTTATAGCTGTCAAAGGTCTATAGCATTGTTCACACTGTTACTAATCATTTTTCCCTCAGGATCAGCTTCTTGGGGTCTCCAAGATAAGGTGCACAGTAGTGAGTAGTAAAGCTGGGATCCAAACTAAGATTCAGACCTAGCTCCAGTCTGCTTAAAGTCAGTTGTTAGTATCTTGTACAACTATCCTAAAGTTGGTTGTTCTATCTTGATACCTGTAAACACCAGTAATTCAAAGTGAAATAACTATTCCTTAATGTTGGGAAGGCACTTGTAGTGTTAGTAAGTGCTTTTCCCAATACAGAAAGAGAGTGGTTGACCTTGACATTCATCAGTCCACTTAACATCTTAGGAATTGTCACTGGCTTTGTATGAGTAATAACAATAGCTGCTATGTTTTACTCATTGCTGTGTGCCAAGCACTTAATGTGTAGATTGCTTTAATGCTTCCTTTGAAATATATGTAATTAGGCCTGACATGTAATTAGACACATTTAATCCCAGTACTCAGGAGGCAGAGGAAGGTGGATCTCTGAGTTTGAAGTCAACCTGGTCTACAAAGGAAGTTACAGGACAGCCAGGGCTACACAGAGAAACCCTGTCCCCAAAAGAGAGAGAAATAGATGTTATTAATACCAGTTAAAATAAGTAATATTCTGGATCCACAATTTACTTAAGATTCTTGGCTACGAACTGGCAAAGTTGAGATTTTAACTACTCTCTACTTTTATATTATAGCATACTGTTTTCTTTGGCACCCCAGATAATTCTTTCACCTTTGAGGTAACCTATGTACCACTCATTTCCTATATAGAAAGGGAACACCTACACCAATCTAGAGATTAAGCACCTACACCATAAAGGCAGTTCTATGCTAAGGTGTTTGCTATTTACCTAACCACTGCTGTTCACTTGTATGGTTGCAAGTGAGCTTTTCGTGATTACCCTTGATCTGCCATACTACTAAGGGCCACAGGGAATGGGAACTGTCTTAAGTCATTGTTCTATTGCTATGTAGAGAAGCATGACCAAAGCAACTATTATAAAAGAAAACACTTAATTGGGGGCTTCCTTACAGTTCCAGAAATTTAGTTCATTATCATCATAGCTGGGAGTATGGTAGCATGCAGGCAGTTGCTGGAGCAGTAGCTGAGAGTTACATTCTTATCCATAGGCAGAGGGAGACAGACAGACAGACTGACTCACTCACTCACTCACTCACTCACTCCACCTGGCTTTTGAAATCTCAAGCCCACCCCTTGTGATATACTTCCAATAAGGTCCTACCTCCTAATCCTTATAATCCTTTCAAATAGTCCAACTTCCTGACGACAAAATGTTCAAATATATGTGTCTATGTCCATTCTTATTCCAACCACCAAAGGAACACTGAGACTTAGAACAGAAGAATGGAGATGATGGTGGGTTTTTTATACCAGGGCATTTCTGATGACCAGGCCTAGCCTAATTGTTGTTTTCTGTCAAAGCTAAACAAATCTACCTGTTTGTACTCACTGTTTATACCATGGAAAGTTTGTAATATTCCCATTTGCCTGTGTCATTCATTGTTAATGGGAGGCTTTCTACCTAGCTTTTCTTAACAGGACTGGTTTTCAGGTTAAGAAAATCATCATCATTTTCATTCACTTTTTTTGTTTGTTTATTTGTTTGTTTGTTTAATTAACTTCCTTTCCTGATGTTTGTCCACTCCTGGTATGTGCATCACCCTCCTCACCCAAGACTATGCTGAACAGGTCCGAAACTTGCAGAAGATAAAAGAGAAGCTTGAAATTGCATTAGAAAAACACCAGGATTGTACGTATTTTTTTTTTCTGCTTTCTTTAATCTTTTTTAGGCTTTAGCATTTTAAATGAATTAATATATTATTATATATATTCATCAGAACTCATATCTCTATTTTATACTGTTTTTAATAAGATTGATGTGACATTTGACTGAAAGTTAGCAAGTGTAAACACATTTGTGTTGTCTTGTAGATATACTACTTTAGAGAGGATCGTCTGTACTTGTCTTTATCTAGTTGACCCACTTACTGATTGCCCTTAGGTTTTCGTACAATCTAGTACCTGGCCCTTGGGTCTAACCTAGGAGAATATTTTCAACATAGTTTCATAACATATTGTTATATTGACTATAAAGCAGCTCTGACATCACTATATCAACAATAAAATGGACATACATTTTGTTAAATTGACCTACCTATCCCAACTCATGTTTTCCTTGTGTATTGTCATCCAAGAAAAGTGTGCTACAGGAGGTCAGAAGAAAACTAAATAAAACTTTGTTGTTGTTGTTACTGGCTTTGATTTTTATTTCATTTTTCAATTCTGGTGAAGAGGTCACGTCACAGAAGCCTTGGTGTTTTCTGCCTACCTACCTTAAGTGTTTGTCATGATACCACTCAAAAAGCTACTGTTTGATATCTTTACTATTATAGAAAGCAAAAGGAAGGACCCAGACCCTTACCAGGGCAGAAAGGTCATAGAAATTTGAGTTTTTCACGGGGTCATAATCTATGTCTGTGACCTTCCTTGTTCCATTTAGTGACATTTGTAAACTGCTCACATGAGCTGTTCATCATGCTGTTTCTGAAGTATTTCCATATCTCAAATAGAGCCTTTTGTTAACAGCTTCCATGCGGAAATTTCAAGAACAGAATGAAACATTCCAAGCCAACAGAGCCAAAATGGCAGAAGGACTGGCTTTGGCATTAGCCAGGAAGGACCAGGTATTTAAATGTGGTACTGCCCAAGGCTAAGAAAAGATTTCACTTAGGGACCCAATTTAAAAATCATGACACAGACCTGATAAAAGTCTTTCTGACCTAGAAGAAAAGGAATTTATGTTCTTTAAGGATTCATTTGGCCTTTTCTTAGGAAATCAGACTTGACAGTTTAATCACGAAATGTGTCCAGAATGTGAGAGAGTTATTCTCTCTATGTATCTTTGTAAAATAGAAATGGAAAGTGGTGTATCCATAATCTACTAGTGAACCTACAAATAAGAAAAAAGATCTCACCCTCTAAAAAGTTGTCCTCAACCCTACACCTCCAAGCACCTACCTGTTCCAATATAATTACTGGTCATTACTCACAGCAGTTCACATAGCCCTTCTGACCCTTTCTCCAAAATCAGGTATAGACAGAAGGGAACTTTTGATCCCCATAGAAACAGCAATGGCAAGGTGCTACATGAATGGCAATAAAAGGAAAAATAAGCCAGGTGTGGTGCATGCTTTCAATCTCAACACTTGGGTTGATACAGGAGGATCAGGTATTCAAGGCTAGCCCAGTCTATATGAAACCCTGTCTCCAAAAACATAAATTAGTTACTACAAAACAAAACATGTAAAAGGGAAAATAATATCACAGTAACTGTGGGGTATGTTATATTTGATATAGTTAGTAGTGTTTTAAATTAGGGTAAACGTCAGTGTTTCATAGTGATAATCCTGTAGATAAATGCTTGGCTTGTTTTGAAGTATATAAATATAAAAGCATCATCTACTAGTATTCAACAGATAACTATGGTGTGTGAATGTATAGAAATATAAAAAAAAATCAAAAAATAGTACATACTGTTTTACAGCTAATATGATTGGACCTTTTGTACCAGTGTTATTTCCCTTGAATTTTGTTTTGTGAATGAGGAGTCAAATATCCCCTCTCCTTTGTCACACACCAGAGGGCATAATACATATTAGAAAATCAAGCAAGAGTGCAGACAATTACCAAATACTCTTGGTCTTACTGCCCAAGACGTTCAGTAAATTAATGTCTAAACATCAGCCATGTGACCCAACTCAGTAGATCCTAGCTGCCCACTCTCAAGAAGTAACAGCAGTGTTCCTTGGAGACACAGAAGAGTAAAGGACTTGAGTGCCCTGTATTGTGTCTGAGAATTTTATGTAAATTTCATTTTCTTTTTTTTTTTTAAGGACATTTAGCTTTCTTAATATTCTTAAATTTCTTTTTTTTTAAAGATTTATTCATTTATTATATATGAGTACATTGTAGCTGTTTTCAGGCACACCAGAAGAGGGCATCGGATCTCTTTACAGATGGTTGTGAGCCACCATGTGGTTGCTGGGAATTGAACTCAGGACCTCTGGAAGAGCAGTCGGGGCTCTTAACCGCTGAGCCATCTCTCCAGCCCTTAAATTTCTTAATATTGAATGAATTGGGTATTTTTGTTTGTTTATGTTATTGTATGCCATTCCTGTTGTTGTTGATGATGATGATGATGACTTTTAGGAGCAAGTTGTTTTCTGAAAGTCTTAGTATTGCATATTCTCTTCTCTGGAAGCCTTACTTCTCATTTTGTTTTGTTTTAGGAATGGTCAGAAAAGATGGAACAGCTTGAAAAGGTCAGTCATTTGTTTTATGCATGCTGGCATCATCTTATGGTTTAGAACTATTTTCTCCAGCCAGCACTAGTTGGTAAAGGCCTGTAATCTCAGCTACTCAATAGACTGAAGCAAGAGGATTGCAAGGTCAAGGCCTGCCCTGGCTACAGAGTGAGTTCAAGACCAGCCCTAACAACAGATTCTATTCTTTTTTTTAAATCGCTTGTTAGCTTGTTAAATGCTGTGTGTTATTTTTGTCTGTGTGACTCTATGCAACATGGGTCACACATGGAGGCCAGAACAATCGGACCCCCCAAAACTAGAGTCACATAGCTACTTGCCTTAGTTCCCAGGTGCTGAGAGCTTCTCTGGAATAGCAATAAATGCCCTTAACCACTGATCCAGCCACCTCAAAATTCTTTTAAAGTCAGAAGTGGGAACTGGCAAGGCGGTTCAGTGTGTAGGGTGCTTGCTACCAAGCCTGATGCTTCTGTTCAGTCTCTAGAAACCACATGGTAGAAGGAGAGAACCGCCGCACACATAGCCATGGTACACACAAGCCCATGTTCACACACACACACACACACACACACACACACACACACACACACACAAATAA
Source organism: Rattus norvegicus (assembly GCF_021556685.1). Lineage (NCBI taxonomy): Eukaryota > Metazoa > Chordata > Mammalia > Rodentia > Muridae > Rattus > Rattus norvegicus. The sequence goes on along the minus strand of NC_141536.1, from coordinate 22,094,563 downwards.
TAAACATGTTAAAAATAAATCTCATATATTGGGCCAAAATGAGACTGTTCTCCCCAGTACCCAGCTTTCAGTACTAGTTATGGTAGTACCTTAAAGCAGGACACTAGGAGACTGGAATGACTTCCGTAGCCTGCCTCTTCTTCCTCATGAATGGGCATGCTGGGTATCGTTTATTTGGCTCTTCCTGTTGTACTCTCTACCCTCATCCTTTTCCTTATTTACTCAAAGGCTGATGCCTGCTGCATTAACTGGGCTTTGTACCCTCTGACTTTGAGTGGCACTTGGGAACAGGAAGAATGATGTTAGAGTATACTTCAGATGTTTATTCCTCAACTTTGACTACATGGTGTTCCTTGATTTCCTTAATCCCATGACCAAAAAAATTAAATTTCCATTGGACTATTGGTTCAGATGGATACTTTGAGAGGGTTTTTCTTATAATCTCTTCCTCTTTTTAGTGCCTTTTACCTCACAGGTAAATTGGTTCTACTATCTGTTTGGTATTTGATCCTGATTGACCCTGTAACCACATTGGGAATGCTGCCTAACAAAACTAGAGGAACCAGAACATTGCTCAAGGTTTAGTGCTGAGGAGATAGGAGAGCCTCTTGGCTAAACAAAGGTGATATCCTAGGACCATTGAACAGCTAGTTGCAACATAGCAAAACTTGTCCCAAAACAATGTCTAGCTAGGGCCTGGAGAAATGGGAAAAGGCACTGGTGACTTGAGTTTCATCGCTGGAACCCACAAGTTATTCATTTGACCTCTACACATGTGTTGTAGCAGGTGTGTGTGTGTGTTACACAGTTTAAAAGCTAATTTTAAAAGTTCTGCTTGTACAGTACAGATTTCTAATACTTGGGTTGCCTAAGCTGGTGTCTTCTTCTTATAGGAAAAAAGGTTTCTAACATCTCAGCTACAAGAAGTAAAGAACCAGAGCTTGAGCCTTTTTCAAAAGAGAGATGAAATTGATGAGTTAGAGGGTTTCCAGCAACAGGAAATCAGCAAAGTGAAGCACATGGTAGGTGTTTCGGTTGTAGAAGTTCAGTAAGAGTACTAATGAGCAGTGAGCCTGTGTGCCTCAAGAGATCAGCACTTGCAAGACTGGAAACACCTTAGAGTCTCCGATGTTAGCCACACTGCAACATGTTAGGTTTATTCAAAGTAGGAAAGTTCTATTTGAAATGTATCTTTTTTACCTTCTTTTTTTTTTTTTAATAACTATACATGCAGCCCAATTCTCATCCCACAAAAATGTCATTCTCTTTGTGTGTGTGTGGGGGGGGGGGGGGGAGGCAAGCATATGCCATAACTTGTCTATGGTTAGAGGACAACTTTCAGGAATCCATTCTCTCCTTGCAGCATGGAATTCAGGGATTGAATTCAGGTAGCTTGTGAAGCAAGTTCCTCAGTGGTCGGACCATCTGTTTAAAGTGTGTTTCTTGGCTGTGGCCTAATGGGACATTATGTCTTCTTATCAGCTTTTAAAAAAAGAAGAATGTTTAGGGAAGATGGAGCACGAGTTGGATGCACGAACCAGGGACCTTAATCGTACTCAGGAGGAGTTGGTGACTTCTAATCAGTTGTCATCTGACTTAAGCCAGCGACTACAAGAATTGCAGAGACATTGCGCAACGCTGGAAGAACAGAGGTTCTTGCTTGGTCTGTGGGGCCCTTGGGAGAGGTGTTGGTGTAGCGTTGCTAAAGCCCACCCACGTGTCCCCATTGCTCATGACAACTTCTTTATCTTAGTGCTGGATTTATGGCTTCTGGATTTATCCTTACATGCCGAGGCCTCAGGCCCTCTACTTCATCACAGCACTGACTCTCTCTCCCTCCCCTGCATAGGCACAAGTTTATTCTAGTCCTGCTAAGCAGTACAATCTGACTTGAGTTGTAAGTTATTGAGTACTCAAAGACAGAATTCATTGCTTAGACCTGGGTGGTCTTCCTGCTTCTGCTTCTAAAAGCCAAGGAGCCTTTTCACAAAGATAAATAAACTTAGTGTGGTTGTAATAACACTTGCAGCCTGAAATGTAAGGAGTCATATGCATTCTTCCTTTGGAGAATAATAGAGGAAATATCAAAATTTGCTCATTGTCTGCTTTCTTTTAATGAAGAGACCACTTGACAGCTTCAAAAGCAGGTGCAGAACATAAGATTGTAGTCCTGGAACAAAAGGAACAAGAGCTCCAGGCGATCATCCAGCAGTTTTCCATTGACCTACAAAAGGTAAAATCAGGAGCAAGAACAGGGACTTCCTCCTGTGTCCCACAGGTTCCACTTCCTGTTCTAGCCCAATTGTACTCATGGGGAGCAGCTACTCGCTTCCCAGGTTACTGAACAGAAAACATGGTATTTCCAGATGTGGTGTTACATACCTGTAGTCTAGGAACTTAGGCTTAGGCATTTGAGACTGGCTTTGAAAACAATGTAAGACCTCCATTTCTTTACTTTTTTTTTTCTTTCTTTTTTTTAAGAAGTGGAAGAGGTGAATAGGGAAAAGAAAACAGTATCCTAACAGGAATTCTCAAAACATAGTATTTATATATTTTGGTTTTGATTAGTCTAAATTGCTTAGGGTGGTCTAGAACTTAGAACTATCTAACCTCAGTCTCCCAAGTAGCTAAAATTAAAAGCATGTGCCACGGTACCCATATAAAGCAAAGCATGTGATTTGTTTGTTCTAACCATGTCTTATGGGCTAAGGAATTTAGTGCAGCTGTAGAGCACATGCTTAGTATAAGGCCCTGAGTTCAGTCCCTAACTCCATGAAGAAAAATATCATGTCTTAAACTATTACATAATAGACCTTGAGTAGAAGAACGTTTAACAGTCACTGACATGCCCAGAATTTTCCTCGGACTTAATATCATTTTTATTTTGTTTTTGATTTGGTTGAAAGAAATGGATTGCTCAGTATAAAAAACTTTAGGCCTGTGTTAAATTCTGAGAATAGATAGATGAACAATAATAACCGAGTATGAAAGACTCTTCTTTATTCTTTATGTGTGTGTATGTATGTGTGTGTGTCTGTCTGTGTATCTGTGTGTATATTAGATTAGAAGTCAACCCACAGTAGTCAGTTCTGTCTTTCCACTGGTTAGGTCCTAAGAATCAAACTAGGCTGTATGGTTTGTTGGCATGTGCCTTCACCTACTGAGCCATATCATCTGCCATGAAAAATTATTCTATTTATTTCCCTTTATATAATATATATGGTTTATTTGTTTGTGTTTTATGTATATGAGTGCTTTGTCTACATGTACACCAGAAGAGAGTATCAGATCCTAGATCCCATTACAAATGGTTCTAAGCCATCAGGTGGTTGCTGGGAATTGAACTCAGGAAGTCTGGAGGAGCAGTCAGTGCTCTTAACCACTGAGCCATCTCTTTAGCCCCTTCCAGGGATATAGAGATAGAAGGTGTAAGACATGACCTCCTCCTTTTCCTTTTTACTTTTTTTCCCTTTTTTTTTTTTTCTTTTTTTCTTTTTAAAGAGTTGTTTATGGGGGCTGGAGAGATGGCTCAGTGGTTAAAAACACTGACTGCTCTTCCAAGGTCCTGAGCTCAATTCCCAGCAACCACATGGTGGCTCTCAACCATCTGTAATGACATCTGATGCCCTCTTCTGTTGTGTCTGAGACAGCTACAGTGTACTTATATATAAAATAAATAAATCTTTTTTTAAAAAGTTGTTTATTTCAAACTAGGTTGTACAACTTGTTGGCATGTGCCTTAACCTACTGAGCCATATCGTCTTGAAAAGTTTGACAGATTTTTACCAGTAATAATGTCAGTATATAATCACTAACTCTGATAAGTGCACTGAAGGAAGTCTTTGAGATGCAGTGGGAGCCTGTACAGGCCATCAGATCGGATCTCCTCATGGGATCTGAATGCCTCCTTCAAACCTGATGATACCCTGCTGAAGTTGGAAAGGGAAGGATGAGCAGAGAGAATCTCAGTCAGGAAAACCCTGAGACAAGTAAAAGAACTGGCACATTAAAGACTTGGAGGAGTGTAGCATGTAGCTTTTGCTACCCTGCCTAAGCTCCGGGAAGAGGCCACGATACCCACCCAGTTTCCCTTGAATCCATGGATAAAGGATACACACACAGGTTGCTCATTTTCAACTCGCCTTCTTGGCACAATTACTGGGTGCTATCATCTCCCACTTGGAAGATACTGTATTCTTAACAATATTCTTATCTCTGCACCTCCCACCTTAGCAACTTTGTGCTAAACATCCCTGACCACATGCCTATAGGAGTGGCCACAGACCACCACTCTTCCTCAGACCTCACATGCCTGCTTGGCTTTTGCCTTTTCCTTCAACCCAGCAATTGGCCCATGGTTTCTTTACTGATAGATCAAGAACCAATTGGAGAACAGGACCTTAGTATCAGAACTGCCCCTACACCTCACCTTTTCTGTCCAATTTCAAAAAAAACAAAAAAAAACAAAAAACCTCCCAGACATATATTGAACAAACCATATCATGTAAGTTACACATTATGATATACAAATGACATTCCAGTCTATCATATTTGTCAATTAGATAAAGTACTCTACCATCATTAAAGAATTATGATTCTATCCCTACATTATGTTTAGATTTTAGCCTGTAATGCTATCTGAAGACCTATATAACCACTCTATAACCTCTCGCTCAATTTTAAACAACTTGGGTTTGATCATGAGATTAAAAGTAGTCTTCAGCCACATCAGAAATCTGAAAACGAATTAACCATTGCCCAAGTATATATATAGAAAGCACTAAACATATCTTCTCAAATAGTAGGAGTCAAGTGTAAACAATTGACTACCTGGACAGCCCCCTAATTCCTCAGAATGTTGGAGCATCAGTCTTCAGCCCAGGATCATCTGACAAGCCTTTGCAAAGCACAATTATTAAGGACTGCTTACCCTATCTTCTCTCTCCATCCCTCTATTTTTATCCATATGTTTGCATTGTATGTGCCATTGCATACATGTGGAGGTCAGAGGGCATCCTTCAAGAGTCAGTTCTTCTACCATGTGGGTCCCAGCCATTGAATTCAAATGGTAAGGCTTAGCAGCATAATGATGGTAGCATTGCTAAGAGTAATGGCGAGTGGAGGTTGGACAAACTGAAGAAATGCTGGGGGGACTAACAAAACTGAATATCTTTGTTCCTGGCTTGAGTGTCTGAGTTGCTGATACTACCAGTCATTACTTAGAGAACATTACAGGAAGGTCAGTTAGTACCAAGGTCATGAGAGTAGGTTTTTATTGTTGTTCTTAATAGCCACATAGGACTTTATAGACTTTACAGATTTATAAGAATAAGGGTGAGGTAAACTATGTAATAAACTGTTGATGCCCTGTGTATAATTCAGGCTAAGAGAACAGTATTTCTCTGCAAGCTTCTGTGTGTCCTTCACTGTTCCACTCATCCTTTCTCTCTTTAGAAATAACCACAAGTTGGCCATAGTGGTGCACACCCCTTAATTCCAGCACTCAGAAGGCATAGGCCAGCCTGTGTCTATATAGTGAGACCCTGTCTCAAAAAAACAAAATAAATAATAATGATAACTGTTATTTAGCACAACTATAGATTGTTTTAATTCATGCTTTATTTTATATTTTTACCATATTTGCTTCCTATACAGTATCTTCATTTGTTCTCATGCCTCTTGCTATTATATAAATGAAATCATGCTGTAAGTATTCTAAACCTTGCTGTTTTGTTTTGTTGAGACAGAGTCTCACTTTGTAGCTCTAGCTGGCTTGGAACAATGTAGACCAGGCTGGCCTTCCACTCACAAAGATCCACCTACCTCTGCCTTCTGAGTGCTGGGATTAAAGGCGTGCACCATTATACCCTACTTCTATATCCCCAATCTTAGAGTAACTTTTATTTTAGGCTCATCCATGTGAGGCTTAGGTATGGCTAGAGAGTAGATGAAGAGGAAGACTTAGAAAATAAGCAGATTTAGCCACAGAGATTGTTTCTTGTAACAGTTTCATTAGTCTGCCCCAGGTGTGAAAGGCCTGATGTAGCACAGCCAAACCAAAAGCATTTTAGGAATGAGATCCATAAGAAGACTAAGTGGAGCCGGGCCACTGACTCTTATCCTGACCCTGGCCTTATGTTCTTCTGCCTGACCAACACAGTAACTTGTGTAGGATGGCTGGTCTTCAGTGGAGTGGGCCACCATAGTATTCCTCACGTTCAAATTATTATGCAGTAGAACAAGTGCAGGCTTGTTTGCATCCTCACTGTGTTGCTGAGAGATGTCTGGTTTTTTGTAGCATAGACACAGTAAACAGTGATTGTAAGGACTAGAGATACTGGGAAATGCTTATGCATGCTTGCGTACTGGAGCCACTGCTGTTGTGCTCCATGCTTCTTGCAAGTATTTCTATTATACAGGTTTGCATTATAATGAGAAAGGTTTGAGTGAAGCTGTTTTCCTTACTGTCTTAACATTCATCTCTCCTGCCTTATACACTTTCTGAATATTATGATTTACCTCATCATCAGCCTTTCTGGCCTTTTCCACCCAGTTTCCTGGTCCAGGTGAACTTGTTTTAGCTCTTTGTATTATCTGTTCCACTAAACAGCCTTAAGGGAGAAAGGATTTATTTTAGGTTACAGTCTATCTTAGTCAGTGATCTATTGCTATGAAGAGGTACTATGACCATGGTAAATCTTACAAAAGAAAGCATTTAATTGGGCCTGGCTTACAGTTTAAGATGTTTATCATCATGGCAGGGAGCATGATAGCATGCAGGCATGCACTAGACCTTGTAATCTTTCAAATAGTTACACTCCCTGGTTATTAAGCATTCAAACACGATAGCCTATTGGAGCATTCTTACTCAAGCCACCAGTCCATTATTGAGGAGATATGTAGGTGGCAGGAACTTCAATCCACTTGTCACATTATATCTATAGCCTGGAGCAGAGAGGAAAGAATGCATGCTCAGTTGTACTTAGACCCCTCTGCACTTAACATAGTCTAAGATTTCAAGCCAGGGACTGGGCTGGATTTCCATATCAATCAATAAAATCAAGACAATCCCCCTACAAACATGCCACAGACTAACCTGATGTAGATGACCCCTCGCTGAAATGTTCAAAGGTTATTTTGGATTATGCCACTGCTCTTTACCCATAATGCTGTTTCCTCGCCTACCTGTGTGCACCTGTACTTGCCTGTTAGGAGGCCTAGTCCGAGCGTCTTAGAGATTCCCTGCTGCCTTCACTTCTCAAGCACCTTATATGCCCATGGCTTACAGGATGGCTGTGTTGCTTTGTTGTTAGTTCTGTGAGTCATTCATCTTTACGCCCATAGATCAGACTTGTTGGGGGGGTTTGTACCTGTAAATTTTTGGAGAGCAACAGATAATGTTTAATCTTGACAAAAGCTTTTTAAATTGTGGGTTGTGCATCCATTCTTCAGACTGTTCCTACATGTAGACATGAGTTGAAGTCTGGTGACCTGTACTGTTAGGAGACAAGAATGGGCATCCTCAGTTGATGAAGGACCGCCACAGATCTTCATGCTTGTGTGTTCAAAGCTTCCTGGATTCTTGGATCTGACATTGAACAGCATATGGTGATTGGTGGTGATGAAAAGAACAATCTCCTGATCTGTCACCATCATCACTGCATTCATTGACAGAATGTCAGGCTGAAGTGTCACTGTTGTTCTGAGCCCGAGCTGTGACATTCACTATGGCCCATTGGTTCCTGTCATTTGTTTCAGAAGTTCTCTTGATGTCTTTAAAGCAGTTATCTTAGCTTTATCCCTCTGGACCCAGCTCTTGAGTTTCCAAGAATATCATTATTGTTTTTTGGTTTATGGGGTTTGTTTATTGTCTTGCTAGGGATTGAATCCAGGGCCTTAGGAGTGTGATTCTATAGATCATTTCAGGGACACTGGGACCTTCTTTAATACGATTGCCTTGCTGCCTCTATCAGACTATCAGGTGCTTACATTGGTAGTCATGCTTGCTTCTTGTTGCACTAGGTGCCTTCACCTAGTACCCGATTCATGCCATGGTAGTCTCCTTTCTTTAATGAGGTAAGAGGGCATATAGTCTAAAGAGGACTTAAAGAATGACTCTGCTTTCCCCTCCAGGTCAATGCTGAAACTCAAGAAAAAGAAAAAGTCATCACACATTTACAAGACAAGGTTACATTCTTGGAAAAGAGACTAGAACAGGACTTATCAGGAGAAGATCATGTACAAGAACTCTTGAAAGAGGTAATGTCTGCTCGTGCTAGCCCGTGTTAGAGAGGCATGGATTGCACATGTTCTGGAGGGTTACATGGAAGTTCTCTGCAACTTTGTATAGCTCTTTTGGGCCCACACTGGAATAAAGCCCTCTTTCTCCCTAATTTCCCTAGTAGTTGAGACTATAGGCACATAGCACAGTACTTGGCTTATTCAACTTTGGATTGAAATAAAAATAACCTTAGCTGGGCAGTGGTGATGGCACACTCCTTTAATCCAGGAGATCTCTGAACTCTAGGCCAGCCTGGTCTACAGAGTGTTCCAGGACAGCCAAGGATACATAAAGAAGCTCTGTCTCTAAAAAACAATCAAAAATAGCCTTATAGTGGTGGACAGTGTGTCCCAATTCTTAGACTGCTTATCTGACATGTACCAAGCTCCTGGATTTAGTCTCTAACACTGTATTAAACCAGGAGTGGAAGTGCATGTCTCTAATTCCAGAATATAGAAGGAAGAAGCAAAAGTTTAGGGTCATCCTTGGCTATATGGTGAGTTTGAGGCTAGCCTAGGCTATATGAGACCCTGTCTCAAAACAAAAACCAGTCTTCATGTCTCCTATGTTATTTCTCAGAGAAGGAGAGAGCTTTGTTTGCAGGACTGTAAGGACAGATTGCATCCTGACTATACGATGACTGATGCTACCCAGGCTGTCTTGTCTTACTGTCCTGTTCCCTTCCCTATACTTTCCCTTTCCCCTCTTTCTACTGGCAAAGAAAATTATGAAATCCTTTAGCTTGAGCAAAAACTACCTTGCATCAGAGGTTTACCTTGGCTGAGGGAGCTGTTGAGCCAACTCACCTTACCCTGTAGTAGAGGTAAACTGTTTCTCCTCTTTGTAGCCTAGTGATTAGCCTCATCATGGCAAACTTGTCAAAGCCACGAGCTCTGAGCCTGTCCTAGATTAGACTCCACTGTCTTATCAAGCCAAGCTTCTCCTGCTCTCCAGCCACTGCAGTACTGCAGAGCTTCCTAAAGCACTAGCTACAGGTGCATTGAAGTCTCCTTCAGGCCACACCACACCAGAATCTCCTTCGCTCTCGTCACTCCTATGAAACTAATCTTCTCAAACTGTATTTCCGATCATATCCCTCCTTTGAACACCGTCCACAATTTCTTAAACATCTGCATTGCATACAAGGTGGACTCTAACTTGTAAGTTGGTTTCTAGAGGCAAGCTTCTGTGTTTGTATCTTGTGTCTAGTCACTGACTTGAAGCTAGTCAATTAATCTCTTTGTATTGTTTTCTCTCTAAAATTGGGTTTATTATTGTGTCAGCCATGATGAAATAATAGAAATTGGAGCATAATAGGTATTACTATTATTATAATAACTATTATTGTGCCATAATCAACTATTATTAAATAGTAAAGAGGAATTACTTGGGAGTTTTAAAGCATATATCTCTAATCCTTTTAAGAAATTCTGACATTAGCAGATCTAGAATAAGACCTCACATTTAGCCAGCCTCCTCAGTAAAGTTAATGCCAGGTTTTGAAAGATCCATTTGAAAAATTGCTGCCTACAAACTAAAGTAAAACTTCCTTTTTGCAACACTAAAGAATTCCTCATTATTTGACCCTTTTGCTGAACATCACAGACTTAATTCATTGACCTAAGCCCCATCATCACATAGACTTCTGAAGAGCTGTAGTTCTCTGAACACAGCAAGCTTGTGTGTGTGTGTGTGTGTGTGTGTGTGTGTGTGTGTGTGTGTGTGTGTGTGTGTGTGTTTTGGAGATAGGGTCTTACTATGTGGCTCTGGCTGGCCTTGAACTCACAGAGATCTGCCTGCTTCTGCCTCCTGGGATTAAATGCTTTCCACCACCATGCCTGGCTTCCAGTGTATGCTTTTGTTGTTAGTCATGTGTCCCAGCCTTGGAAAGAAAAGACTACCAAATTTATTTGTGTGTCATCTATGATATGTGGATTATGCCTACTTTGCTGATGGTTTTATCTATTTGTGCCTAGCACAAATGTTATAGCATCAATAAATATTCATTAAATGTGGAAACAACCCCTTCCTCTTATTTATCTTTTAAATTACAGAAAACTGTGGCTGAACAGAAACTGCAGGATACTAGGCAACAGCTCTTGGCTGCCAAGAACAGCCACACCAAGGCAGTTGACCTCCTGGAGACTCGGGTACTGACTTTACTCCCAATATTTGCTATTATGTGTAAATCATGGTTGGATGGTGATTTAGCTAAGAAGCTCCTTGGTCAGAGTGTCTTTATTCAAAAGAACCGTTTTTGCTGTGTTGAGGTAGTTGTTTTGTCCACTCTAGGCCCCCCAACTGTATTTTTTTCTTTTCTTTTTTTTTAATTATTTATTTTATATATATCGGTGCTTTATTTGCATGTATGTCTATGTAAGGGTGTCATATCTTGGAGTTAGAGTTGTGAACTGACATGTGGGTGCTAGGAATTGAACCTGGGTCCTCTGGAAGAGCAGTCAATGCTGTCAACTACTGAGCCAACTCTTCAGCCCTCCAAGTGCATCTCTGATCTTCCAGCATGGATCTTACACAGTCTTGTTTTTGCCAGTTTAGAGAATGTAAAGTGATGGTTCACTGTGTTTGCTGCTGTGATTATTAATGAATTTTCTCCATTGCTTCATCCTCCTGTTAGCCTCTGAGGTTTCTACTTTTGAATTTTCTATATATCCTATACCTATTTTTCTTTGGTGGTTTTAGTCTTTTCTCCCCCCCGCCCCCGGAGCTGAGGACCGAACCCAGGGCCTTGAGCTTGCCAGGCAAGCGCTCTACCACTGAGCTAAATCCCCAACCCCTGGTTTCAGTCTTTTCTTAGGGTTATAGGATTTTGTTTCATATTCTATTTTCTAATCTCATCAGTGCTAGTCCTGAACCAGTCAGTCTGTGTATGTAGCCCTTGCTTAACAGAAATTCTGAAGTTTGATATCAATTCTATCCTCTGTAGTCTGAAGCTGCTTCTAAAGTCATCCATTCATGTTTCTAAGTCACAGAGATAATTAATTGTATAATTTTGTCCACATAGTAGAATTCTTTTTCACATTCAGATTGTTGTCATGTGTACTATTCAGTAAGAATCCAGCTTTCCTCGTCTCCCAGCACTGTTTACTTAGTAGTCTGCCCTTCCTCACTGTCACTGACCTAACTTTAGTACATACTGAGTTTTTTGAATACATTAGATTGTCTCTACCCTTGCCAGTGTATCTCCATAGTATGTTATCAGTGTGTTGGTAGAATATGTCTCAGAATATGTGGACTAAGTAAGTACAAAATCAAGTTATGATTATCAATCCCACTTCTGGGATTCTTTCCCAGGGAAGTTATTGAAACCACACCAGACAGTTTTGTGTGGAGACATTAATGACTGCTTTACTTTAGATTGAAAAGAATGTCAAAGAGGACAGTCAAGATGACTCAGCAGGTAAAGGTACCTGCTTCATCATCCTAACAACCTGGGTCTGATCCGTGGAACCCACACAGAGTAGGAGACTATCAACTCCATAGAGTTGTTCTTTGACCTCTACAGCATGGATGTGTGCACCAGATCTCATTACAGATGGTTGTGAGCCACCATGTGGTTGCTGGGATTTGAACTCAGGACCTCTGGAAGAGCAGTCAGTGCTCTTAACCACTGAGCCATCTTCTCTAGTCCCCACCTACCCACCTTTTTTGAGGGGTGGGGTTTCTGGTTTTAATTTTAAAGCTATGCTTTAAACCTGCCCAGTTTCTTGTGAACAGAAAGACAAAGAATGCTTCTGTTTCTCCTCAGGTGAAGGACCTAGAGCAGAGCCTACAGGCTGCTGAAGAGCAGCTAAGCCAGAGTAGAGATGTTGTGGCTGGCCAGGAAGCGCAGATCCAGAAGCTTGTAAGTGTTCACCATGTGCAGGCTCCAGTGCTTCCCATGAGCACCTTTGCAGATGCCCCAGATGTGCACAACAGTGTTCAACATAAACAGAACAGGGATGGGGAGGTTACCCTTGGTCAATGTTACCCAGAGCCATAGACTAACTGGTAGTTTTTGCCCCCAACATCTGCTTTTGTTAAGGACCCTCCCCTTTTGTGGGTCCTCAAAAGTTCAAAGCTTAGCTTTCAGTCAGAGGTGTGGGAAACAGGAAATGGGATGAGCTGGGTGTTGTGACACATTTCATTAATCCCAGCATTTGCAAAGCTGAAGAAGACAGATCTTTCTTTTTTTTTTTTTTTTCAAAGATTTATTTCATGTATGTGAGTACACTGTCGCTGTCTTCAGACACACCAGAAGAGGGCGTCAGATCCCATTACAGATGGTTGTGAGCCACCATGTGGTTGCTGGGAATTGAACTCAGGACCTCTAGAAGAGCAGTCAGTGCTCTTAACCGCTGAGCCATCTCTCCAGCCCAAGACAGATCTTTCTGAGTTCAAGGCCAGCCTGGTCTTCAGAGTGAGCCAACCAAGCCTGCTTAGTGAGATGCTCTCAAAAGGCCCAAAAACTGGATTGAAGCATTTGTACAGCCATCACACCCTGAGTGAGCAAATAAATTGGAGCTAGGGGGAAAAAGCAGCCAACACGGATTTCCTGTTTGTGGCCTCTCTAGCACTGCAGAATGTTTTTCACTTAGTCCTTGTAGTATACCTAGTAAATTGGCATAGTCTGTCATACTCATCCAGTAGAGATGGTGGACATAGAGGTAACAAGACTCCTGTCTGTCTCATGCATAGCTCTGCTCTTCACCACTTCATTTTCTTGCCTCCCCTTGGAAAACCTCAGCCATAGAGATGCAGCGAGTAGCAACGGAGGCATATATCTGAAGATAGGGTGATGCTCAGCATATGCATAAAGGATATGCCAGCGGTATCAGAACAAACGCATGGCTTCAGTTCCAGGGCAGGCCAGACCCAACAGCAATATGTAGAACATGCAGGGGTTTGAACCCACACTAGAATAGCAGAGGTCAAAGGATAGTTTCTGTTAGTCAGAAAATGGCCTGCCTCTGAAATCTTTGTGTCTTTCATTAAGTGTCTTTATTTTACTGCAGATCACTACAAACCAAGAGAACAACCTTTCCCAACAGCAGGTTCTTGCCCTGGAGCAACATTGCAGGGAGCGCATCCATGCACTGGAGGCCCAAATTGAAGCTCTGGAACAAACACGGGCGGCTGACCAGATAGCCTCTGAGCAGGGAATGGTGAGTGGAGTGGGAGTCAGCACACTCAGGAGCATTTTGTCACTACAGCTGAGCAGAATGGTGCCTCTCGGGCTGGGGAACCACTTGAGAGGGCAGTTCACCTTTCCTAAAGGATTCAACCTGCTTAGGAATCTGGAGGCCAGAGATTGTATGTGAGCTGTCTTCCTCGATTGCTTTCCACCTTACTTTTGAGATAGAATGTCACTAATTTGGCCAATAAACCCCAGAGTTGCACCAGTCTGCACAGCACTGGGATTACAAGTGTGCAGCATCACTCCCAGCTTTTTCACATGAGTGTTGGGAATCTGAATTCAGATCCTCTACCTTCCTAAGCACTTTACCAACTAAGCCATTTCCTGAGCCCAAGAAAGGTTATTTCAAAAAGACAGTGTTGGAGAGATCAGAGTGTGGCTAGGAGGCAATATGGCAGGTAAGACCTATTCTTATAAGTGCTCTGCTCAATTTACAGCGGCAACTGCAGCAGGAAAATGTGGCCCTTAAAGAAAGCAGAGATGAGTGTATACAGTCCTTACAACATCACCAATTGGAACTAAAGAAACTAAAGGTATTTATATAATGGAATGAGTTCTATAGACGTTCTTCTCTGTCATGTATGTTTGGAATGCACGGGGGAAAGCCCTGCACTTACAGCAAAGAGGAAACGGAAGTTGCTCCTGCTCCACTTCTGTTAGGTATCCTCTGGAAGAGCAACAGTGCTCATAACCCCCGAGCCGTCTCTCCAGCCCCAGCATGCTCACTCTCTTATAGGCCCTCTAGGCCTTTACCTTTGTGAGGTGAGTCATGGCCATTTTTGCCTAGTTTAGTCCTGGTATCAAGCCTTTGGCACACCTTCTCTGTAGCAACACACACCCCCTTGCAAGCTCCCAGAGACAATATCCAATGAATTTCTTAGGCACTATTGCTTCAGGAAAAGCATGTATCTTGCAATCAGAATTTCTTCTTTTTTAACTAAGACTCAAACCCAGGGTCTTGTACATAACCAGATAACCACTATAGTGATAAATTATATATCTATCCCTGTCTGTATTTTTTCTTTGAGACAAGGTCTTAAGAAGTTGGCTGAGGCTGGCTTTGAATTTGCTATGTAGCCCAGAGAAGGGTCCTGAATTTGCAGTCAACTGATTCAATTTCCCAAGTAGCGTGGTTACAGGCCTATACCATAAAGCCCTCATGGAAGTTAGTTGTTTTGTTTTTTATTTGTTGTTTTTATTCCATCAGCAGATATCTGAGTAGCCTAATTACAGGCACCATGGGAGGTATTATATGTGTCAACAGGCAGACTTGGAGCATATAACTAGAAACAGTAAACTAGTTGCAAATACTAGCAAATGCTATGAAGAAAAGGAAGCCTTGTGAAGGACAAAGGAGAAAAAGGAAGGCTTTGGTGGCATTACAGCCAAGGATGTGAACAGTGAAACCAGGAATGTAGACATTTCAAGGAAGAACTGTTCCAGACATGAGAAGTGGCTCAAAGATGCAAGAAAGCTTGTTCTGTTCAAAGAAGGCAGTGGCCAGTACTGAGTGACAGAGAAAACAAGGCTCTCAGGATAGAACACAGCAAGAATTTGGAAGTCTAGTGGAAAGCCATTGAGAGGTTTGAGCAGAAAAGCATTGGAGAGGTTTTGTTGGAATGGGATTTCTATATCTATAGGCAGAGACATTTCTGAAAGGAACGTTTTTAGTAACACAGATGGGAAAGGATGGCTGTGTTAGTTGAGCATATGGGAGACACAGTCAGATTCTGGATGAATTCTAGTCATGGGACATTTAGGACTTGCTACAAATGGGTTCTGTGGCCTCAGCAGGTTGACATTTTAGCTAAGATTCTTTTTGTGGGCACCTTATAGCAAATATGCGCTGTTGGGCTCTTAAGTATTTTGGTCTCTGTCTACTAAATATCAGTAGCCAGCCCACTGATGACAACCAGAAATGTCTTTTGGGAACCAAAATTCCACTGACTAGAGTGACCGGCCACTGAGGTAACTGTGCACATAGAGATACCATTCACAGATGTCTAGGACATACCTTGTAGTTTTTTAACTGAAAAGTCTAGAAGTCAGGCAGAGGTTTAAGGTAAATATATAAATAAGAAAAACAGCATAGCAGCCTGGCAGTGATGGTACATGCCTTTAGGTCCAGCTCTTAGGAGCAAAAGCAAACAGATCTCTGAGTTTGAGGCCAGCCTGGTATATAGAGGGAGTCCCAGGACAACCAGGACTACAGCGAGAAATCCTGTCTTAGGAAGGGGAAGAAAAAGTAGGAGGAGAGCACAGGAGAGGAAAGAAGAGTGGAATGAAGGAGGCAGGGGAGAAAGGAGTTAGGTAGGTATTTCTGGTCCAGAATGGTAGGTAGTGTAGCCCTTTGATTCCAGCTGTTGGGAGGCAGACGATCTATGAGTTCAAGCCTAGCCTGGTTTACATCATGAATTCCAGACCAGCCAGCACTACATAGTGAGACTGTCTCAAAAACAGAAAAACAATCAGGCATAATATTGAGCACATGTATTTCAGCATTTGGGGAGGCCAGTCAATAAGTGTCAGATTCAGTAAGAGAACCTGTCTCAAAAGATAAGATGACAGATGGTTGAGTTTAACCTCCACATTCATATTCTCATTCTCTCTCTCTCTCTCTCTCTCTCTCTCTCTCTCTCTCTCTCTCACACACACACACACACACACACACACACACACACACAGACATACACACACACACACACACACACACAATCAGCTAAAATAAAAAACAATATATGTAAGTCTGTCATTTTAAAAAAAGCATTGAGGGGCTGGGGATTTAGCTCAGTGGTAGAGCGCTTACCTAGGAAGCGCAAGGCCCTGGGTTCGGTCCCCAGCTCCGAAAAAAAGAACCAAAAAAAAAAAAAAAAAAAAAAAAAAAAGCATTGAAATCTAAAGTTGACAGGTCTTTTTTTTTTTTTTTTTTTCTAATTATATTAATTTGGGAAGGGGGTTTAGAGGTCAGAGCACAAGTTGAGGAAGTTGTTCTCTGGTCCCAGGGTTTGATCAAATCATTAGACTTGGTAGAGACCTTTACTTAGCCTTCTTGACAGTCCCTAAAGTTGATTCCTTGAAGTTAGTAAAATTGTTAAAGCTCATAGACAGATCAAGAAAAAAAGGAAATCAACACAAAAAAAAAAAAAAAAAAATGGCACAAATAACCAAAGTCAGGAATGAAAACTGAAACCTTTCTGTATATTTTACAGACCTAACATAAGAAATATAAACAACTAATTTCTAGCTATTTAGGGAGCTCAGCATCAGCTAAGCTGAAGACCCTGTCTCAATAAAACAAAAGTAACAACAAAACACACCACAGTGTTGTACCAGTGGGCTAGAGAGAGTGACTCGCAACCATCTGTATTGAGATCTGATGCCCTCTTCTGGTGTGTCTGAAGACAGCTACAGTGTACTCATATATAATAAGTAAATAAATCTTTTAAAAACATTGTTAAAAGTTACATGATCTTGCTGGGCAATGGTGGCCCACATCTCTAATCCCAGCATTTGGGAGGCAGAGGCAAGTGGATCTCCGAGTCTGAGGCTAGCCTGGTCTACAGAAAGAGTACCAGGACAGCCAGGACTACACAGAGAAACCCTGTCTACAAAACAAAACAAAAGTTTTATGAAATTGTATGTAGGAGTGTATGCCATAGTCCCAGACTTAGAAGCTGAGACGGGGCAGAAGCTAAAGGACAGCCTTCCCTCTGTATGCATCTCCTAATTCATAGTAATTTTCTCTGGCAAAGAGCACTGCAGGCGAGAATAAATGAAAGACTGAAACTAGAGAGTTCTTCCTAGGTTATTTGGGTGAGCCCTAAATAATCAAGAGTCCTTAAAGAGTGAGGCAAGGGCATGATTCCACACAAGACAGAAGGCATAATTGTGACAGCAGAAACAAGTAGAAGTGTCTTGGTTTTTGAGACAAGGATTCACATAGCCTAGACTTGCCTCAAAAATCACTAGCCAAGGCTGTTTTTGAACTTGTGATCCTCCTGTCTCCATCTCCTAAGTGCTAGAATTAGAGGCATGAACCGCCATGCTCAAATAGCAGTAGAGGTTTAGAGATGCTCCACTGCTGCCTTTGAAGGTGGAGGATGGGCTGATCCTCAGGCTTAGGTCTGAGGATTATAGTTTGGAAACTTGGAGAAGCAAAGAAAGGACTCTGCTCCTGAGGGAGATCGTCTATTAATATCTTGGTTAAGTCCTACGATAAGAGCTAAGGATTTAGCTTAATTGGTAGAGTTTGCTCTGCATACACAAAGGCCTATAGACTACTAACGTGATCAACCATGTTAAATTCAAAGCAATGAGTTACAGTAGCTGTAACAAACTAATATACAGACAACAGAAGCTATACTATCTAGAACATCATTTTTGTGTCAGTAAATAGACAAGAGCCACCACAGCCATTTGTATGAGAGAGTATTCCAATATGGCATCCTCAGCCAATTAGCAACATGTGGTATAGCACATGGCAAAGGCAGGAAAGTGTTTAGTCAAAGGCCACCAATGCCACATTATGGGACCACAACTCAGAACAAAATGAAAAGGAGCACTTTTTTAAACATCTGTGAGAATGACAGCTTTTGGGTTGATGTACAGTTAGGAAATCGAATTGACTGCTGTTGGTGCTGTCAACAGACATGCATAGGACACAACACTGAGTTACCGTTACCACAGAAGGCCTGGAGATGCTTACTTCTCCATCATGGTCACCCAGGAGATAGGTGACACAGACATTGGCAGGATTCTCATCAGGGCAAGTGTCGCTTATTAAGTATCTCAAGCCAGACAAATTAGTCCGTGAAGGGAAGAACTTAGCTGATTTGATTCAGCAAGCCACACAGTTAAAAACAAGAGTCTTGCACATTTGGGGATGGCACCCATATTTTAGAAAAAGAAATAATACAGCAAGCTGATGAAAAAAATCTGTGATCCAACTACAGAACTCAGACCCTGGGTTATAAAACCATTTGTGAGGGGTTGGGGATTTAGCTCAGTGATAGAGCGCTTGCCTAGCAAGTGCAAGGCCCTGGGTTCAGTCCTCAGCTCTGAAAAAATAAATAAATACATACATACATACATACATACATACATACATACATACATACATACATACATACTATTTGTGATATTTTATGATGCAATAGAAAATTTCTATTAGAAAAGGAAAAAAGTTATCACAAAGGTGACAACCACAGGGGTATCTTTAGAGCCTCAGAGGAGGGATAATGTAGGAAGTTGCAACTTAAATTTAAATTTAAAAAGCAGTTAAATATTTCCGCCACACAAACCTCAGATCTCAGATGTTGTGCTACACAGCTGTACTAGTGTGTATAGGAAGGAGGTAGTGAATGGACTCTGGCAAGTATTAGGAAAAGTGCAAAATCCATGTAACTGCTAGTTCAGAACAAAATTGCTGCTTCCAGTGCAAAAGGGCATGCATAAAGACCAGGAAGAAACAGCCTTCCCATCTTCCTGGAATGCCCCTGAGACATAGGTTCAGACAGAGCCAGCTGACCTAGGGAGGCAGAGGCAGGCAGATTTTGAGGTCAGCCAGTCTATAAAGCAAGTTCTAAGACATCCTTTGCAAGATAGCATTATTGAAATCATTGAATATTTTATTTATTTGGTTTTTTTTCTATTTGGTTCTTGTTCTCACTCAGAGTTCAACAGATCTCTAATGTGCCTGGTCTGCCTTTCTCCCTTCTTTCTATCTTCATGCATTTTAAAGGATTATAAATTGATGTATACATATCTTTAGGGTTTGTTGTTGTTTTTAAAGAGAGAGTATCACTCTATATTCCCATCTGGTCTGGAACTCACAGAGATCTGTCTCTGCCTCCCAAGTGCTGGGATTAAAGGTGTTCGTCACCATACCAGGTTTATTTTTATTTTTTAAAAAATGTTGTTCCTTGAACACCTTCCTCAAAAGTAAACAGGTTCAACCCCAGGTCATAGCTGCCATGTGTAGGTCTAAACAGCTCCTGCAAAATATAAGCCATGATTACTTGGCAGGCAGAGTATCAACCTGGAGTCTAATGGTTAGGGGCTCATGGGGCTCTGAGGCACTTCAGAACTACGTTTAACCTGGCCATGTATGCCAATGTAACTACTCACTATCAGAAATCTAGTGTGGGTTGGGGGGGCTAAAATCTAGATTCTCCCTCGTGTTAGTTGAATTCTCTACTACAGAGAAACCCCTAGCCTCGTTGGTTTGCCTTTTTGAAACAGGGTATCTCCATGTAGCTCAGACTGGCCTGGGAATTCTCTGCCTAGACCACCCTCACCCCCATCCCCACCCCCAGGCACTAGGATTACAGGTCTGTGCTTCCACACCTGGCCTACTTTCTCTTTTTAAAATGGAAATGGTAACTTTGACAGCAAGATCAGGATCAAGCATGACTGCAGAAGAAAAGTACCAAGGATCATTCCCCAGCATGAGTTTTCTTTCTGCCCCAGCATGCCTTCCTATCTTATACTCAGACATATTTTCTAGATACCAGCAGTCATAAGCATCTCTCTAGACTTCACCAAAACTCATCCCTGAGTAGGCAAAGAATTCTTACCAAGCTGGAATCTCTAGCTCCTCCCTGTGCCAGCAGCCACATCCTAAACCCAAATTTGGAAATAAGAGATGATCAGAGGATCCCAGCAAGGAGTCTTGCACAGGTGTACTTCTGGCTCTCACCTTTAGCTTCCAAAGTTCAGGTGCCAGTTGTCTTCTTCTGCCAGAGCTAGACTCACTGTGTAGACAACTGTGACTATTAAAGTAGGCAGTATGCCATGTCCCTAGAGCTGACCCAGGGAGAGTTGTTAGGAAGAGACAGGAAGCCCACAGACCTAGAGAAGCTGATGGTCTTCTTTCTCCTTCAGGGATATTTTGCTGGCTCGGCAATGTACACAGCTTCCTATGTTGGGGATGGACATAATGTCAACTCTAATCTTGAAACATTTCAGGAGATCTTCAACTTCAGAGTATAAAGGAGCCCTGATAGAAAAGACTCTTGGTGGTTCATCTTAGTGACATAACCATCTGCTAACCAAATTTATTGGTCAAGGGGAAGAAAAGCTATGATAGGTCAGACTTGAATCATATGCCACAAAACTAGGGCATTGTTTTTGACAGCCCAACCCTTGCCATGTAAAGTCTCAAAATGGGAATGGAGTATAGAAACAAAGAGCTTACCCAGAACCAAGGGGAGTTCTGAGCAGACAGAAACAGCAGACATTACTTCATGTCCTACATCTCTCTGACCGAGTGGTCAGGACCTGAGAGGGTGTACTTTACCCTTGTGACTCTTGACAAACATGAACATACTCTCAGAGGAGGGCAGTGATAACGCAGACCTGTGCTGTACAAGTGCTCTGAGTCAGCTGGGGACTGATGTTCCTGATCACATTGAAGGCTTGAGGTAGAACAGGCTGCTATCTAGAGTCGTTGGACTTGGGTGCAGCTAGGTTTGGCTCTCAGTCTGGTCCTGCCAGCAGTTAGTACTGGAAGCTGAGACAAATCTCTTAAACCTCTTGAAGCATCTGTTTTCACTCTTACAAAGTGGGCTTGTAAGTAATATGACTAAGCAAATAAAGACCTTGCCACCAATCCTCTGACCTGAATGTTGTGCCTGGGATCCACATGGTAGAAGGAGAGAATTAGCTCTCACAAGTTACCCCTGGCCTTCACAGCCACACAGTGACCTGCCAATCCACATGCATACACACATAATAAATAAACAAATGTAACTCTAAATTGTTAATGGTATTATGGGGGCTAGAGAGATTGCCCAGCAGTTAAGAGAGCTGCTTGCGGGCTGGAAAGATGGCTCAGTGGTTGAGAGCACTGACTGCTCTTCCAGAGGTCCTGAGTTCAATTCCCAGCAACTACATGGTGGCTCACAACCATCTGTAATGAGATCTGACGCCCTCTTCTGGTGTGTCTGAAGACAGCTACAGTGTACTTATATATAATAAATAAATCTTAAATAAATGAAAGAAAAAGAGCACTGACTGCTCTTCCAGGAAAAAAAAAAAAAAAAAAAAAAAAAAGAGCTGCTTGCTCTTCCAGAGGACATACTAACACCTAATTCAGGAAGTTTATATCTGCCCCATCTGCAACTGTAAGGCTTCATGGTCCCGTCCCCTTCTGACCTCCATGAGTGTCTATACACATATGTGACATATACTTGCACACACAAAGATAATTAAATAGATCTTGTAAAAGGGCTTCTGTGGATGAACCAGTGAGAGTGAGACCTTGTGAAGCTCAGCAGCCACTTCATTGCATTTCCTGTGCAGGTTGTGCTGTGAGCCTTCCTGTTCTGTGTGGGTTTTAGTAGGTCAGTTCTGGGTATTGGGTGGTGAGCTCCAAGAACCACTGGCCCTCATCAGTGTGCTCATTTGTGAGAGTAGGTGAAGTGTCCAACAAGACAGACATCAGAGGGATGCAGGGAGAATGGCCCTGCAAAGTGGGGGGCCCCTCTGTTGGACTTCAGGAGCAGGGTACAGATAAGAAAATAAAAAAATAAACCGTTTGGGACTCAGCCACCTACCTATTTTCTAAATTCTAGGATGAATGGAACCAAAGAGAAATTGTGAGTGTGGCAATGGCTCAAGCCCTGGAGGAGGTGCGGAAACAGAGAGAAGAGTTCCAGCAGCAGGTTGGTCCCTAGCTGGCTACCAAGGTGTAGGCCAAAACTGTGTTCCCCTGCAGTCTCAGTGGCATCACACCTCCTGTTGTGGGGCCATCAGAGAGACACCATATATCCAGGATAAGCATGGCAAGGATCTCAAGGAACATAGTCAATTAGAAGATGCCCTATGACCTGTAGGTTACTATAGAAACTATTAGCAAGAAACCTTACCCCAGATGATGCCCTTTCTAAGTTTTCATGGTTACTTAGTTGTAAAACATTGATTGGAGAAAAGTCCTCAGGGAACTAACAGCCTGATTCTGTCAAGTGATACATCAGCACCTGCTATCCCCAAAGGGTAAGCCAGAAGTGTAGGGAAAACTGTGTGTGGGGACAGACAGAGCACCTGGCTCTAGCTCTGCTGGCTAGAGGCCTCCTGGGAGTTCTTGACCAATCTGAGGCCCAGTCACTTCTGGAAAAAACTTAGGGTGATCATACCTTCTGATACCAGCATGAGTTATGCAACAGGCTGGTAAAACGTAGGTGCTCAAGAACGGACATATTAAGAGACTAACCAGAATATCCACACTCTGGCTAGCCCAGTATGGTGGGCCAGGAAGGGTAGTGAGGGGAGTACCCTGTGCAAGGACATTTAGGAGAATAGGTCCCATTGCCATAGGTTTATTCTAAACTACAGATGTAATAACGGTTCTGTAGGAGAGGGGATTACGTCAGCCCCTCTTATGCTGAGTTTCCTCCTAAGGCCACTGAGCTGACAGCCATCATAGAAGAGAAAAATCAGAGCCTATGTGAAAAGGATGAGGCACTTCTCCAGAAGGAGGAGGAACTTCAACAGCTGGAAAAAGGTGAGGAGTCCTCCCCTGGCCAGCAGGTGTCATTAGTGAGCCACCTGTCACAAAGCAGTGTGCAATCACTAGCTCACACTATACTCCCACCACCCTAGGTCACAACTCTGCCCTGCTGCAGATGCACCAACTGCAGAGAGAACTAGAGACCTTGAAGACTTTCAGAGCCCAGGAGGCAATGCCAGCCACAACAGGAGAGGACTGCCTGCCACTGCAGGGCCAGGAGCCACTAGTGAGCGCTATCCCTATACCGGAGGGAGGATTTCGGAGAGTAGAGTGCCTGTTCTGCACTGTTAGGGCCCTTCCTTTGTGGTAAAGGTGTTCAGCTGTCTAGGGGGCTTGAGATCTATAGGGCCATCTGTGTGGCAGCCACCTATGCGGTATGTATATATGCCAAGTGATCACCGAAAGCCGGTAGTTGACCTGTTCACAGGTTTCATGTGGGGCCAGCACTCCTTCCCCACATACCTGCAGCTTACTCTCTGCTGTCTGTCCTGTTGCCACTATCCTGTAGGTCATCTCAAAAGCCATGCAGAATTGTGAGTATGAGCTTCCAGCTGCAGAAGGAACTCCAAATGGTGAGGTTGGAGCCATGGATCTAAAGCAGCTACAGAAAGAAAAACAGGACTTAGAACAGCAACTTACAGAGAAAAATAAGGTGAGGACACCACACCTGCCTAGCTGTGATGGGTCTGCTCTAACCTGGCCCTCCCCCTAGTCTGCCATCTTTCCACTATTTTTCTCATGGCTTCCCCCCAACACTCCCAACCCCATGGCTGTGCTGTCTTGGAACTCTTTGTAGACCAGGCTGGCCTCAGACTCAGATCTGAGTGCTGGGACTTTTGGCCTCACTCCTCAGACCTCCTCCGCTTACATCTCTCTGATGTGTAGTGGCCCATACCTGCAATCCTGCACACTGGAGACAGATACAGAAAGGCCAGGAAATAAGAACAGCCTGGGTTATATGAAGCTTGCTCTCCTTTTTGTTTCAATTTTATGTATGTGAGTACACTGTAGCTGTCTTCAGACACACCAGAAGAGGGCATCAGATCCCACTACAGAAGGTTGTGAGCCACCATGTGGTTGCTGGGAATTGAACTCAGGACCTCTGGAAGAGCAGTCAGTGCTCTTGAATGCTGAGCCATCTCTCCAGCCTATGAAGCTTTCTTTAAAGACAGGTTTCACGTGGGTTTTTTGTTGTTGGTGGTGGTGGTAGGTTTTTTTTGTTTTGTTTTTTGTGAGACAAGACCTCACTGTGTAGCCCTGTCTGGCCTAGAACTTACAGAAATCTGCCTGTTCACATCTTTCCAGTGCTGGGATTAAAGGTGCATGCTATATCAACCTTGAGTCCTGCTTTCAAGAGTGGCCAATGGGGAAATTCAGTCATGGTAGTATGTGCCTTTAATCTCAGCACTCTGGAGGCAGGGGCAAGTGGATTCATCTGAGTTCAAGGCCAGCCAGGGCTCTGTAATGAGACCTTGTCTCAAAAAAAGAAAGGAGGGGGTTGAGGAGGTGTCAGGGACTGAAATGGGGCTCAACAATAGAACACTTGACTAGCATGCATGCTAAGGCCCTGAGCTCCATCCCAACGTTACAAAATAAAACAAAATAAAAATGGGGTGTTGGGGATTTAGCAAGCGCAAGGCCCTGGGTTCGGTCCCCAGCTCCGGAAAAAAAAGAAAAGAAAAAAAAAAAAAAAATGGAAACCCGGGGGCTGGAGAGGTGGCTCAGTGGTTAAGAGCACTGACTGCTCTTCCGAGGTCCTGAGTTCAAATCCCAGCAACCACATGGTGGCTCACAACCATCTGTAATGGGATCTGATGCCCTCTTCTGGTGTGTTTGAAAACAGCAACAGTGTACTTATATATAACAAATAAATAAACTTAAAAAAAAAAAAGGGAAACCCAGTAAAGCGTGAGCATTCCCTAGAGTTACTAACCCATTACAAATTACCACTAGGAAGCCAGACATGGTTATACATGATTGTAGTGCCAGTACTTATGAGATAGACACAGGAAAATAGGAGTTCAAAGTCATCTTCTTCCGGTTTATAGCAAGTTTGAGGCCAGTCTGGTATCTATGAGACTCTGCCTCCACCACCCCATCCCCCCCTTTCATGTACACACACACACACACACACACACACACACACACACACACACACGAAACCACTGGGGAAATAGAAACAGTGAAAATGGTGCATGAAAAAAAAAGCTGGGCATTCTGATGTACAGCTCTAATCCAGCACTTGAGAGGCTGAGACAAGAGAACTACTGTGAATTCCAAGCCAGCCTAAGCTGTAGGAAGATCCTGTCTCAGAACACAAAAAGGAAGCAAGTTTTCACTCTTCAGTATAAGAATCAGAGCATAAACTAGAAAGTCAAAGAAAACTCTTTTTTTTTTTTTTTTTTTTTTTTTTTTGGTTCTTTTTTTTTCGGAGCTGGGGACCGAACCCAGGGCCTTGCGCTTCCTAGGCAAGCGCTCTACCACTGAGCTTAAGACTTTCCCAAGGTACTGGAGAGACAGCTAAAAGGTTAAAAGCACTAGCTGTCCTTGCAGCTTGGGTCCAGTTCCCAGCACCTCCAGGGCAGCTCACAACTCTCCTGTGCTGTGAGCTCATAAAATCTGCAATTCCTGTTCCAGGGGACCCCACACCCTCATACAACATGCAAGCAAAACACTACTGCACATGAAAAGTACGTGTGTATATGGTGTGTGTGTGTGTGTGTGTGTGTGTGTGTGTGTGTGTGTGTGTGTGTGTGTGTAAAACTAGTATTGATGGATTTTACTTTTACACTATCTGAATTACACTGCAAATTACCAGTGCAGTGGTGATAGGTGTGAAAAACAAAATTAAAAAAAAAAAAAAGGAATCTGAGAGGCTGGAGAGATGGCCCAGAGGTTAAGAGCACACTTATCCAGAGAACCTGGCTTCAGTTCCCAGCATTCACATGGTAGCTCCAGTCCCATTGGTTCTGACACACCCTCAAGCATAAACATCCATAAATATAAAATTAATTTTTTTTAAAAAAATGGAATATATTCTGCAGAGCCACTCAAAGCAGCACTCTTGAAGTATATGGGCACACCAATAAGCCTGAGGACCCACCCAAGGTTGGGTGGGTGTTGAGAGAACTATTGAAAGAACAATAATACTGTGGCCTCTCTGGGGCCTAGGAAAGCAAGGGGTAAAACAGCAAGAAATGAAGGCAGCTGAAAGGGTAAGGGGGATGAGCCTTCAGGAGGGCCTCTGAAAACCTTCTAACCTGACACTGACAACTGGCTTTGGGATGGGTTACCTCAGATTATGAAGCAAATGCAGCAGAGGATGCTGGAACTTAAGAAGACTCTGCAGAAAGAGCTGGTGAGTGCCCTCCACATACAGCCCTACATCACACCCCCAGACTCCTCTACCCTCCCTTGACTCTGGTCCACCCCGGGGTCCTTGGCTGCCTGGTATGCTCTCTTGCTTGATTGCAGAGATCAGGTATGGACTAGTGGAAGTGCCTTAGATCTTGAGAAGTGTTCTTGTGACCATGTGTCCTTGGGCAAAGGTCTGAGTCTGCCTTCTCCATACCTGCCTGTGTTCTCAAAGAGATAGAAAAACATGACCTAGTTCACTCCTCTCAGCCACTCACCCCAAGAGGAGGAGCAGAGCCTTCCTTAGGTTCAGGCACTTGACCTCTAGTCAAGGGCCCTTTTACCCAGTGATGTAAGTTAGTCAAGGAGCGGAGTTGGGGATTTAGCTCAGTGGTAGAGTGTTTGCCTAGCAAGCGCAAGGCCCTGGGTTCGGTCCCCAGCTCTGAAAAAAAAGAATTAAAAAAAAAAAAAAAGGAGCAATAGATGATCACAGCTGGGACTGGAGACTCCCTGTGATCCTAGACCTAGCTTGAGGGGTGTGACATAGCACATTCTCCCATTGCTTTTCAGAAAATCAAACCTGACAATGAGCTTTTTGAGGTCCGGGAGAAGACAGGCCCTGAGATACCAAATATGGCCCCTTCTGTCACTAATAATACTGACCTAACTGAAGCCCGAGAGATCAACTTTGAATACCTTAAACATGTTGTTTTAAAATTCATGTCCTGTCGAGAATCTGAGGTAAAGGCTTCCAAGCTGCTTTTTGGGGATGGGGAGGGGTGGTTGTTCTGCATGGCTTCCCTCTCAGCCCCGTTCTGCCTCTTCCCCTCATCCTTCAGTACTGACCTGCTGAGCAGATGATGATGGGAAGTGGCTCCTGGGAGATGTGGTTCCCCCTCTGAATTCTAGCTTGAATGCTGCTGAAGCTAGAGACATATAAATAGTCTTTCCACCATGAAGAGCAGAGTAGAATGTTCTCTTGGCTCTCAGTCCCCAAAGTGAGAATGACTCAAAGCTGGAACTGCACCCACCACCTCATCCTTGTGAGCCAAGGAAACAAGACTGCTGACCTTTAGCCCCTTAACTTCCTTCCTACCCCGCAAGGCCTCTGGCAGCAAAAGTGGGTTTTGTTTCAGGCTTTTCATCTCATAAAAGCAGTGTCAGTGCTGCTGAATTTCTCACAAGAAGAGGAGAATATGCTCAAAGAGACTCTGGAATATAAGGTGAGTTTCCCGAGTCTGCTGTTTCCATTGCTGGATGAAGCTGATAAGGCAGTTGAAAGAACATTCTTTAGCCTAATGTTCTTTCCATTGTCACCACCAGATTTTGTTCATCACAGCATCTCATTGTTGGCACTTTCTCAGCTGCTCCAGTTCTGGCTAGCACCTACACTTAACATTTTTCCCCCTGGGCTAGGGTGTAGCTCAGCGGTAAAGTGCTTGCCTCGTAACATGCAAAGTCTCAGACAGCACAACAGACCCCATGAAATTGCTAAGGCATCTGCATAAATGCTGTAATTGAGTGGGAGAAACCTCCTACAGTTCTACTGTCTTATTAACTCTTTCTACAGTTTCTTTCCCTAAATCTGAGCTCTTGATCATGCACATTGAAGGCTTTTTGGTTATTCCTCTTACCACCTGGGAAAACTAAAAAGGGCCATTTCTGTTCCCACTGCATGTAGTTGCCTCTCAGCTCAGAAGCCTTTTCTGTTTCAAATGCAGATGTCTTGGTTTGGATCCAAACCAGCTCCCAAGGGCAGCATCCGGCCATCTATCTCCAACCCTCGGATACCATGGTCCTAGACCCACCCAAGGATAGAGCTACGTGGGCTGACACTCTTCCTATGAAAAGAATACTGACACAGCAGACTGGGTGGGTTTTTAAATCAATGTAACTCTAGTATTGTGTACAAGTGTCTAGACAGTTTACAACCGTGCACACTGATGATGAACTTCAGAGGGAGCCAATTTTATCATAATGGTCATTAACACGAGAAGGAATCCAGGGCACTGCCCAGATTTCCACAGTGCTGCTAATATCCCAGCTGTGGCCAGCTGTAACTGGGTCCTCTATCTTAATATTAGCACTTAAAATTGAAGTGATTGGCATGTCAGGTGAAAACTAATTATCAAGCAGAGGTAACATGACTGAAAGTGGAGAGAGTCCTTTCATAAAAAGCTAACTCAAGGGTGGTCTTTGGAGTCCCTTTCTACTAGCAAGTCTGGGTTTTCATGCACTGTTGCCTCTCAAGAAAGTATCATTACACTTTGTTTCCCCAACCACCTAGAACTTGAGATGTGTCCATCTCATAGGTTACGGGGCCAGTGTGGACTGATGAGTATGCAACTTTCCAGTCCTGAGAAAACTAGCAAGCAGACGGAATGATCTCTACGTATAGCACCAAATACACTCAATTGCCTTCTTAATGAATGTACTCGTCTTGGATGGGTTGCTGGTAAACCATTTTAAAACTATTTTTATAGCAAAAGTTCTTCGCTATTATAAACATGTCTTCTGTATTATAAAATCCATTTAAAAAGGAAAATCAGAGCTTCAAGTCTTTCTAGTGCCAGGACACATTCCCCTTTGTAGTTTTTCTTGCCTTCTGTGGTACCTGCTCTCTGAAGCAGTAGTTTCTCCTGCTTTGCTCTAAATTCTCATATTACCACTGAGCCAATCATACTTAAGAACAACCTGCTGAATTCAACAGAAGCAGGCTGTCCCTCTCTACCCTCATTATTTCTAATGACACTACATTGATACGTAGCACCCAGGCAGCCCAGCTGGCTGCCACACTTGACAGCACGCAGATAGAAACTTATGTTCATTTTTACACTTGTTCTGGGTAAGCCACATCAGATCTTAAGGGAAGCCATTTGAGTTTAATGAAAGTTACATTAGCAAGTAAACTAGTAATTGGAGCTTGTAAAGTTACCATGTATCTAGGTGAATTTGTTCTTCAGCTTCAAGTCAACATATGTACGTACATGCGTATGTGTTATACAAAAACCCAAGTATTTGCAGCATTTGCCTTCTAAATCTAAATCGGGATGGCATTGCTTTGGCTGTGGCTCTTCTTTTTTTTTTTTTTTTTTTTTTTTTTGGTTCTTTTTTTCGGAGCTGGGGACCGAACCCAGGGCCTTGCGCTTCCTAGGTAAGCGCTCTACCACTGAGCTAAATCCCCAGCCCCGGCTGTGGCTCTTCTTACAGAAGTTTCCCTTTAGGGTGCCACTTCCCATTTAGTGGGACATGAAACCAGAGCCCCACTGTTGATTTTACAGAGGAAGAAGTAGCTTCTCCAAGTAGGATTCCTTCCCTTCCTCCTGTCCCAGGTAAGAAACCCCAGAGGACTGAGCAGTCCAGGCAGCTGCAGTTCCAGCTGTGGAAGCCCTTTCTACACCTGAGGTTTCTCAGGCCCATGATCTGATGTGTCTGTCTGTCTGTGTCTGTCTCTGTCTCTGTCTCTGTCACACACACACACACACACACACACACACACACACACACACACACACACACACACACCTCTGCCTGCCTGCAGGTTGCGGTGTGACTGTGGGGCCCACTTATTTAGAATGGCTTTCCTGCTGCATGTTGAGCTCCTCCAGTACTAGAAGAGTGCAGTAGCCATTCAAGTGGCTTCATGCACTTCTATAAACTTCGGTAAGAGACAGTGTGTAGCCCTTTATATATGAGCACTGGACTGTGATCTTACTACCAATGTAAATAGGAACAGTACTATCTAAAAACTGCTGTAGCAGAGTTATTTGTGGTGCAATACTTTTTGATTAAAGCTCTTCAAGATGCAACTACAGTGAGTTTTACTTGATAAAAGTTTGAGATGTGTTTATTTTGACCTGTCAAATCTTGTCTTTGGGTTTGTTTGTTTTGGTTTTTTTTTTTTTTTTTTTTTTTTTTTTGAAACAGGCTTTCTCTGCATAGCCCTGGCTTTCCTAGAACTCATTCTGTAGACCAGGCTGGCCTCAAACTCAGATCCACCTGCCTCCCAAGTGCTGAGATTCAGCTTTGTACTGACTATCATATTTCAACGACTACAGATGTTTCTTTCAAAAGGAAGCAAGCTCCTCAGATTAAAGGTGAATAAATATGATTTAATGGCCCCGTGGGCTAGTTTTACCTCTCAAGCATGAGTGGTTCTACAGAGGATCTAGGACGGGCAGGGCCGGTGCACTTGAGCCAGCATTTAAGCTGCAGTTGTGATGCTCAGGAGCACTTGCTTTAGGGCTCATAGCTGACTGCCATTATTGGGGTTTAGAACAGACCCTACATCAGGAGACAGTGACCAGAACTTGCCCAGGCTACATCTGTAATCACACAAACGGATGACTTTTGAAGCCTCAATCATTAAAGGTTTGGCACTTTATTAAATAAGCTCCAAAATTACATACAAATCAAAAGAGTAAGAAAAATAAACACTCAGCAAAATGTCTCTCGGTAGCATCCAGCACCACTGCAGTTAAAGTATGGCATAGCTGTGGTATCACCATGCTCGCTCTCCCCGTCCCCAAGGATGGCAGGACAGGGACATCAGCTTTCCAAACCAAACTGTCATCATTCATTGCTATCCCTTTCTTTACCATTTAACATACAGAGAACACACTTCAATGAATAGACTAATAAGCCAAGAGCTTTATTGATGCAGCAGGCACTTTACAATGAACCCAAGAGAGCCTGCCTTCTCTGAGAAGACAGGATGTCTGTACAAACTCTCATCAGGTTTTTTCCACTTCAGAACCCAAGCTCTCCTTTTCACCACAGCCCTTGGGTCTGCACCTGCCCAAATAGTCCCTCCCCATTCCAAACAGACAGTGCTCACAGGTACACCTCACATAATCTGGCCAGTCAGCCAGATAGTCAAGTGTTGGTTCTGTGTTACTCTGTAGACAAAGGCAGACACTCTGGTCCTGCAAAGAATTTAGGAATCAATAAGACAATTTCTCCCTCCACCTCAAAAGTAAAATACATTCCAGCAGATGTGTCCTGAAGTATTTAGTTGGGAGTTCTAGGAAGATGGTCCATTGTCAGTCCCTTCTTCACTAGCCTGGGCATCCAAAATTCTTCTCAAGGTAACAGGATTCTTTTTTTTTTTTTTAAACAGTCTTTCTTGCTGTAAGAACTCTTATAATGGAGCCTAGTCCTCCAACAGCTAAAGCCTGTGGAGACAGGAAAAGGAAACACGTCAAATGGTACCTGACTGGCCAGAAGGGAGCTTCACTCACCTGGAGATGAGGACACATATTCCCAGACCTCAATCCCACCATGTCACAGGCTTGCTGAGAGAGATCAAGTTCTAGGGAGAGCCCTGTCTTAGAGCCAAGGGTCCCAAAAGCTTACAGCTCTTGAAGCAATAAAACTGGCTTGGGATCACTGTCCCCAAGCATCCAACAAAGCCTGAGTTTCCCTGTAACATGCTCTGCTTCTACCTGCCAGCACCTGCCTATCCCTGGAAACACATGGCAGCCCATAGAGAACTACCTACTGACAGGGTGACATCAAAAGCACCTCACAGGGTTGAAAAGGCCTAACCGTCTCACCACCAACAGCAATTCCTGAACCCAAGCAAAGATGAAGCTTAAAAAGTCAGCACCCCAACAGGGCCAGAAGCCACAGCCCAACACTTTGCTGGAAACTGACCTACCAGTAAAAACAGCATTCTTAAAAACTCAGCGCTGCCAAGGGATATAGTTCAATACAAGATCACTTGCCTAACACATACCAGAACCCCAGTTCTGTCTCTACCACAGGAAAAATATCTCAGGCTGGAGATGTACTTCGGTTGGTGGAATATCCTCTCAGCAAGCATTAAGACCAGGATTCCATCCCCAGCACCATGTAAAATTCAGTATGGTATTATATGCCTGCAATCTCTATCTACATTAAGATTAAAAGTTTAAAGTCATCCCCAATTTAAAAACAAATTTGTGGCCAACCTGAGCTACATGAGACTTTATCTCATGCTGAACCACTGACAAGAACTGTGTTCATCAGTCTGGAACCCATAAGTGCTGGGTGTATTTACTGAAGTGTTACAGGGCTGCAGGTGGTGTGCAGCTGACAGACAGGACAAAAGTTTGACACATGCCTTGGTCCTCTATCCTTCAAGTAAAGGACAAAAAAAATTTTTTTGCTTCCAGTGAATGAAAGCTATAATAAATGACTCCAATTTCTGCCAACTGCTCCTTCTGGTAGGGAGACTGGGCCTGCAGTTTTAAGATGTCTTCAAAAACTCCTTTTCAGCAGCTCTCTTCCACAAGCAAAAGAGACATAATGAGGCACCAAGCCCCATCCTACCTCACCATACCACCTGCCTCTGTCCTATATCAAGGGTAGTTGGTCCTGCCTAGCCTAAAAGTCCACAGGTAAAAAGCAAAAATATGACTGTGAGTGTTAGAAGATCCTCACTAGGCGCTTGCAGGGTAAGGTGAACATTCAGTGTCAAAGTTTAGACCCACCAGACCATCCAGCGTCTGTTCTGAGTCTGGCCTCCTAGTGTGAACCCTGGGGGAAGTGCAAGCTACAATGGAACAATGCAGTCCGTACCTTTTCATGCCACTGGAGTAACACTGCACTGCTATTTTCTGTGGGCTTCTCAAACCCTTTATAAATGTACTTCATTAGCAAGTCAATGCCATTCCTGTCCAGTGACTGCACAGCCTGCTCAATCTCGCTGCTCTTGAAGTTTGTGAGTACTTTCAGGACTATACCCTGGGCTCGTTCCTACAAAGGAAGAAAAAAGTGAGTAAGGCCAGGAGCTGCAATCCTAACACGACAGAAACCAATAGACAAAACATGCCAGAAACACCAACCCTTTTTAATTCAACCCAGCTACATCGGTGAGATAAAACATCTTTGGCTTTAAATTTCACTTATTTTTACAAATAAGTGATTCCACTTACTGTGGAGAGAACAAGTGATTTACTATAGGTAATATGACTTTATATGATGTCAGGGCTTGAACCCAGGACCATACATATGCTAGGCAAGCCCTCTACCCACTGAGCTTAGCCCAGTCTCAAGCATTACTACTTTTGATACATCAACAAAGCCTTACACTTTACAGATTACAAAGTTATCAAGCTACCTACTGCACCAGTATCTGAGAAATAGCAAGTGGTTTCGGTGAAAAGGGAACGCCAAGTAGCAGCACACTCCCAGTGATGCAGTTACTGTCCAGACGCCAGGGAGTTGAAATTGCTGCTAAGGACACGAAGTCCTGGTCCTGACAGCTGCAGCACAACCTCTTTACCTTCACAGCTTGATTCTTGGTGTTGATTGGAGAGTTCCGCAAGGCTGCATGGAATGCCCGAAGCATGTCCCCTGTGCATCAAAGCCAGTTAAGGATGGCTAGGCTCAAAAATGTCCATGCTCTCATTAATGACCTCACTCCACAGACAGCTCAAGAACAGTTACAGGGATCTTATCCATACCACCCACTATCTCCTGCTGGCCTCTTGCAGGCAGAGGCTGCTATTGTTTTGACTTTTCCTGAGTCACAGGAAGGAGTAGATGACACCTCTGCCAACCTGCAAGCTCTTCCTGAAATATTTCCCTAAAGCTTCCTCCTCAAGAAACTGCTCTCTTTTGTGTTAGAATTTAATAGAGCCTGAAAGGAAGAGTATTAGCTTAGGACCCCCAAGACTGAGTTCTCAGCACAAAGATTTATTTGCCTCAGAGGGCAGAGAATAAGAGACAAACATAGGAGAGAGAAGATGAGAGAGAAGGGGAAAGAAGCCAGGGAAAGGGAGCAAAGGTTTGTCCCAGAGAACAAGGGCTGTCTCTGGATAGAGACAACAGATGGGATACATAGGAAAATGGTGGTTTATAAAGGTAAAATGGGCCAGGCAGTGGTGGTGCATGTTTTTAATCCCCGGAGAGGTAAGTGGATTGCTGAGTTTGAGGCCAGCCTGGTTTACAGTGACTTCCAGAGCAGTCAAGATTATACAAAGAAACCCTCCAAAAATAAAAATAAAGGTATAAATGGGAAACCCCATGTTAGGTTGAGGTGTTTCATTTTAACTTGGCATGTTAATTAGGTGAGCCAAAGGGGGCTTTTGATTGCTGGACTTCAGTACTTTGATAGCTGGGGCCTTGGTATTCAGCCTCAAAAATAGGAAGTAGCCAAATAAGGCCAAATAAAATTTAGGGGCTAGCTTCAGGAATGCAAACTGTTTTTAGCAAGGGCAAGGCCTGCCAGAGCCATGCTTGCCAGAGTCCCTTCAGAGCCGACTTGCACATCCTTAGTGCTAGGCACTGTCGGCTCTACAGGATCTTCATGGCAACTCCTGCACAAGTCGACTGCAAGGAGCTCTCACTCTCTCATCCTAAAAGGGAAGAGAAACAAACACATCTTAATAGTTCTGTGTTGTTTTCAAAGCAGGATTTCCCTGTATGCACCAGTCTGTCCTGGAGCTCATCTGTAGACCTTGACTTCAGAGATCCACCTGCCTCTACCTCCTGAGTGCTAAGAATAAATGTGTGCACCACTACCACCACCAGGCTAGACATAAACACATTCTCACTCCGTCTTTTATCAAACTGAAATCAAAAGAAATCAAGTATGTCAAGTATACCTTGCAGGCTAGGCCTAGTAGTTCATGTCTTTAAATCTCAGCACTCAGGCCAATTCATAGCCAGCCAGAGCTACAAGGTTAAAACCCGTCTCAAGGTGGGAAGGGGATTGTCTATCTTGCAATTCAGCATGGCATCACTTTGGCCCACAAAATGAGCCATTTGCTCCCTTTCCCCACAAACCTTAGATAGAATCCTAATTTCACATTCACTGCTGAGTTCTGAATACCCAGCACACAAAAGAAAATTGCAATCTAGGTTATGTCCCCAAAGGTTACACCTATTTTAAACTGAATTACATCAGCCAACTTTCATTTCCTCATATGAAAGACTGGCTTAAGCCAAAAAGCTTCAAAAATAGAACAAGGAATGACTCTGCCCAATCAGGTCTTTACTTTTGTCCATGCAGCAATGCCCATGTGTGAACAGCTAGCCTCTGGTGCAAACCTGAATTCCCAGCTTCCCCAGTGAGTGCCATCTTGAAAAGCTAGTCTGTACCACCAGGCAAGTCACTCCCTCACCATGTTGGAATGCACCTACCTTACAGGGTAGACAGATGCCCCTACTCTTTATCTTTAGTTTTGGATTCCTTTTTCCTCAGACAAACAAGGACTAGTCCTGATAAAGCCACTGATAACCCTCCACCCCATAACTTTTCTAACTTGGTATCCCCAGGCAATAAGCAGGTCCCATAAACCTAACAGTACATGGGGACTAACAGTCATTTTATTCACAAAATAGATAGGGAAGGGCAGAAATGATACAATTAGTCTGTAAGGATGAAAACATTAGACTCGGTACTGCAGCTTGCCAAGCAACCACAGACAACCAAAGGCCCACAAATGCTGGGTAGAATGGGGAGCAGAGAGGCACCTCTACAATCACACAATGTTTACTAAACTGGCCTCCATACCCAGATGGCTGCCAATAATTTCAGAGAACAGGCTATGGTAACAGAAGAACCCTATAGACCATTCTCAGACATGGCCCTAGAGCAATTTAGCAACCTCCCTGGTCTCTACCCTAAAGTTTCCAGTAATACCCCAAAACTGTAATAATCAAAATATCACCAAACATTGCCAGATTTCCTTGGGGTGGGGTGAAAAAAACTACAAAATCACTCAAAACCACTGTTCTACAGTCCTACTTGGGAAGCTGTTTCCCAAGAAAGAAAATGAGCTACAGTGGTACTTTAAAACTGCTGGAGTGGAGGAAAAATTCTCCCTGGAGGTCTTGGACCCAGGACCAGATGCAGTCACATTTCACCTTATTCTAAAAACCCTCCAGGACAAGAGCCTGACTTCTACCCTAAAGACAATGAAATTGAGTCAGAGGGGAAATTACCTGCCCAAGGTCACAAAGCTACATTCAGAGCTGACCTTCAAATCCAAGCCCTTTCTACCATCCCTTGCCCCTACTACAGCCTGGACCCAAGTTTTGGAGGATATCTGGTGTGTGTTCAGTTATGCTCCCGTTGAAGCGGTAAGACCAACACAGTTGTCTCTATCGTTTAAGAAGAGTGCTGGGGTTGAGAGGGTATGTGGTCAGCAGCAGTTAAAACAGGTTAGACTCTGTCTGTCCATGTAAGCACACAGTGGCTTTCTATTCCCACATTCTGCTCTTCCACAATGACAATTCCCAGCACAGCCCTGAGACCGCCACCTGCAAACATCCCCCAAATCTCTCTGCTATTCTCCCTTTAGACTCACATGAGGTTCTATAGACTGAATGCAATGATTGTCACCTGACAGGGACTCAATGATCCTTCTCCCTACCTGGGCCTAACATCCTGCTAGGGTTTCACTTCTAATCTGCTAGCCTCTCTTCTCCCAATCCCAAGAGGTACTCTCTCCATGGTAACAAGGCTTCTGACACTGCCATGAGTGTAGAAGCCATCTCCTCTATGAGCTAAGCCAGTGCCTCTAAGCTACCTCCAAAAACAGAAGAAAAAGAAAAGAAAAAACCGTCAGGGCCTTCAATAAGTCCCAGCATCAATACCAAGGCAGCAGCTGACAGATCCCAGCCTCTTCATCAATATACTTAGGATTCTGGCCCAAATACATTGCCTTGTCAACAGTGACTGCACATAAACCAGTCTTCCCTCTAGGGGCCTTCTCATGACCCAATTTTAACCAACTTAATGGTGCAGGAAATACCAGTTTGAAATATCCACATTTGAAAAACACATTCCTGTTCAGTCTAAAAGGGTTGTTTTCAAGCTACATTAGAGGAGCACTACAGGACTCCTCCCAAAAGCTGTACACCTGACTTCCCAGGTTGAGTCAACTAAACCTGATTTATATACAGCAAGAGCTTTCAACCCTATCCTGGCAAGTACGGGGGAGGGGTACACACTTCCTGTCAAGCTATTTGAATAAAGAAAAAAATCTTCCTGTGAGAATAAATCAGTTTCCTGTGGTGCTCCAACTGCTAAGAGACCAAGCCAGCTGTGACAATCACCTCTATTTTTACTCTTCTGTTATAAATGCTTGTTTTCTGTGGCCACCAGCAGTCATTTTCAGTCGCAGGGAGCCACTTTTACACTTGACACTGTATGGTGTATTTTAGCTCTGAATCACTAGCTTTTTCCACGCTTTCTGCACAAGACGGCTAATGGCAGAGTCGCATTACTTGTTGAATGTACTCGGCCCATAAAGGCCCAAACCCCAACCTGCTGAGGAAAGTGGAGACAGGCGAGAAAAGGTAGCAGGCAATACCACACCTGTGGGATGGTCCTAAAGCTGCACCTCCCCCACCTCCGCCCTACAGTCAGTCTTCCTCCAACCATCCACCCACCTATTTTCGTGCTGGGCTGCAATCGGGCCCAAGAAAGCCAGTTAGACAAGCGCAGGTGGCCCTGGTTGCCCGATGAATCAAAGGTGGCTCACCTCGGTCCCTCTTGAGGACCAGCACCCGGGAATGACCCCGCTTACTACAAGGAGGGATAAAGGGATACCAAGGCCGATGCACAGTCACCCTGAAGGATGCAGAGCAAGGCCGAGAGTGAGACGAGCTCCTGGGCCGTGCTGCTGAGAAGGCGTGAGGCCACCAACGACGGACCCGGGGAGCCTGGGGCTGGCAGGAGCCCGGAGGGGGAGGGGGGAGGGGCGGAAGACCGGAGGACCGGGACTGGGGCTGGGGTGATCAGGGTGCGAAGGCCAAGCCGGGCCGCCACGCTGGGAAGGATATTGCCGCAGGAGCCCGTCTACCTCGCAGGGGTCGGGGCCTGGCTCGCCCGACGCCGCCGCCGCCTCTTCGTGCTCGTCTACGAATTTGTTCTCGTCAAATTCGTCGATATCCACTCGGCGGAAGCGTGAGGACAGTGTGTTCCGGGCCATGGCGGGAGCGCGGCGGCCGCCCAGCCGCCTAGGCTTCGCTCCGTACCGGCTCCCTCCGCACCGGCTCCGCTTGGGGGCGGGAAGCGGCCGCCGGGCACCTCCTCCCCTCCTCCGCGCGCAGCCGCCGTCGCCCGCCCACTTCCAGGATGCACCGGAACCGGAAGCTCTTGTGGGCAGGGCTGCGCTGCAGGACTGTGGAAAGCTGGTGTAGTGCTGTCGGAGGTTGCAGGCGTAACTCTGTCGTCCCAGAAGCCGGACTGCAGTGCAAGGACATCTTCCGCCTCTGTCCGCTCCGGAGGAAGAAGTTTATGAGCTGATGGAGATGAGTGGTAGTGAACCGCAGTGCCGGAGTCTCTTAAACACTAACCGCATTGACCCACAAGGGACTTCTTTGTTAAAACTAAACGGCTCTAAAGGCGTTAATGTATAACCCGGGGCTGGCAGGACGCTTGGTAACAACTTTACTTGAGGATGTACCGACCCCTGCGAGCGTTCCAGAAAATAAAGATGACTCATGGCCACCTGTACTCCTAACTGAAGAGGCGCATTTTAGGAGGCGAAAACTACAGAATTCCCATAATTCGATGGGAGGAAGGTGGCTTCTAGGACGGACGCTTGGGATGCTGGTTTCTCTTTATTTCAACCGTAGGCTAAAATGAATCCTTTTTTTTGTAATTATACGAAAGCTATTATATTTTCACCTAATAGAACGCGAACAAAAATCAGGTGAAACATGGTTTTGCTTTACATAGTTCTCCTTTAACTTCAAATCAAAAACTGCCAGGCTGATGCACCCTAACCTTGGGATGCTAAAGGCAAGCTCCCATGGGGGCAAGTACACGCTGAATAAAGACTCAGATCCTGAATGTAGTCCTGCCTCATACCTAAGAAGTAATAGGGGCGCAAGTTAATCAGAAGATAGCAGGAATTCATATCCCCAGAACAACTTTATTATTTTTCTTAAATATTTTGTCTTCAAGTATTTTTGAGCACCACCTGGGTGTATTGCCTGCTGGAGGCCAGGAAAGGACGTGGGATCCTTTTGGAACTGGGATTACACAGATGGTTACTAGCCACCATGTCTTATGGTTATTGGGAATGGAACCCCAGGTCCTCTGTAAAAGCAGTAAGTGCTTTTAACTGCCCAGCCATCACTCCAGTCCCTCCCTTAGAACATCTTGGTCAGAAGGAACTTAATACCAGAAATACTGGTTTGACAGGTAAATAGCCTCAAATAAACTAATGAATGAAATAATGTTCTAGCTTGTGTTCATGGATGTTCATCAGGCAAAAGGGATTTTTGTTTTGTTTGAGACAGGGTTTCTCTGTTTTACCCTGGCTGTCTTGGACCTTGCTCTGTAGACCAGACTGACCTCAAACTCTGAAGATCCACCTACCTCTGCCTCCCAAGTGCTGGGATTAAAGGCATGTACTACCAGTGGCTGGCAGATAGGATTTTAAATCATGATATGAAATTTGATGTGGTGGTACACTCCCTTAATACTGATTCTCCGGATTAAGCCAAGAGGATCAACCATCTATGTGCATTTAGTGAGTCCCTGCCTCAGAACAAGTCCCAGGCTGGAGAGCTCCTGCTGCACACAGCCAGTAATGTGGCACATGCCTCTTATCCCAGCACTTAGGAAGCAATGGCAAGAGGTTCTTGTGAGTTCTAGATAGTTTGGTCTACATAGTTCCAGATCAGCCAAGGCTACACAGTGAAACTGTCTCAAAATTAAAAAAAAAAAAACAAACAAAAAACTTGCTACTCCTAGAGAAGACCTAGGTTCAGTTCCCAGTTCCCAGCATCCACATAGCAGCTCTACCTCCAGGGTGATCCAGTCACGTCTGTTGGCACTGCATGTGCCATGTAAAAATAAATTACCTATAAGTTTTTGTCTTCAAATATGAGGATGTAACCCCAATACACTGGGAATTAAAAATACATTGTGAATCCTGGGTTTAATCCTAGCACCACAAAAAATTTCCAGAAATATGTATAATCATAACTCTAGTAGAATCCTGATCATCTGGTAAGTTGTATCTTTAGACTTCCATTTAAAACTAATCCACAGGGTTGGGGATTTAGCTCAGTGGTAGAGCACTTGCCTAGCAAGAGCAAGGCCCTGGGTTCGGTCCCCAGCTCCCCGAAAAAAAAAAAAAAAGGATAAAACTAATCCACACTCTGCTCATTTCCTCTTATCCCACTTACAAAAGGCTTATTAATTCATTCTATCCAAGCAGGACCCACATCCTGGGCCTAGAGAGCATTAAACCCTCAGAGACCTTCAAGACTGGCTCTGGAAACAGGCACACAAACACATGGCTTAACTCATTTTGGTACGTAAGAGCACTTAGGATACAAGGTTAGGCTGCTACTCTTGGGGTGGGTGGTGACTAAAAAAATGTTCATTACAGTACCCTGAGTCCCTGGTCGGCTATCAGCATCATGTCTTGAACAACAGCTGAGAAACTGATGGGAAAAGGGCAGCTGCAAGAGCTTGGCAAAGAAAAGGGCTCTGATTGGTCAGTTTGGTCATTTATTACTGAAACCTAACATCTAGTCTGCTTTGCTCTGATCTACATGCTGGTGGTCTGTCTGGGACTGTGGGTAAAGGGCTATGTGCTCTTTAACCATGTTAATACCAACTGATACTTTCCTCGATCTTTACCTATCAGGTCTTAGCTGGGAGCTTCGAAAGTTTTGTTTAGTTCCTCTAACCCTCAAAAAAATACACTTAACAGAGACGCGAAGGGACTCGCCAAGATCAACTAGTACTAGCAATAAAGCAAGGCTCTTATTTTGTTTCGGAGTTTTTATTTACTCATATAACAGCTGCCGGGGACTGGACACAGCTTTGTGCAAGCCAGGCAAACACTACCACGGAACCAAACTCAGCAC
Source organism: Rattus norvegicus (assembly GCF_021556685.1). Lineage (NCBI taxonomy): Eukaryota > Metazoa > Chordata > Mammalia > Rodentia > Muridae > Rattus > Rattus norvegicus. The sequence goes on along the minus strand of NC_141536.1, from coordinate 22,053,397 downwards.
GTCTTGGAATCCTTCATACAATCAGGGTATGAAGGAGGCCTGAACTCCGGATCCTCCTTTTCCACTGCCTGGGCGCTGGAGTCACAAGACTGATTCCATGCCCAGACCTAAAGCAATAATCGGAAATGCCAAAAAATCTGGGGATGAGATTTGTACTACGTCTCCATCAGTTTTTGCTGGAGTTTGACTCTATTGTGACCCTTGCCAGGTGGTGTCGAACTTTCGATGCCAAACTTGGGTACGAAACAAGCCCAGGGTATATATAGAGGCCTTGTACTAAAAAAAAAAAAAAAAAAAGATAGCGAAATGGTTCCGTAGAACCTGACCATCTGCATTCGAGCGCCGAACGGTGGAAGAAAACAAACTCCCACAGGTTGTTTTCTAACTTCCAAACATGCTAGTTGGCTCGCTCTCTCGCACTCGCACGGGGCATTGTGGTAAACGCCTGTACTTTAAGCATTAGGAAGGGATTTAAGGTGAGACCCTGTCTCAAACTCACATCTCAAGCCCTCCGCTCCCTGACACGACCCGCGGCTAGCTCAGACCCGCACAGACCAGGGAACTTCAGGCTTCCCGAAAATGCAAGTTAACGGAAGAACTGCAGCCTTCACGGCGCTATCTTCAGCCAGCCAGGAGCTGCTCATCCGGAGACTCAGTTTCCCCAGCTGCGTTGCTTAGAGACCAGCCAACCTCAGTACCGCAGAATTCCCCGGAAGCGGAGGGCACCACTGACGCGACTGCGCACAGGCAGAAAGGGCCTCCCACGCCGCAACGCTATTGGCTGCGCTCGGCACCAGTGGCTATAGTGGCGGAAGTCGGCTCCGCCCCTTCCTCTTTCTCTCGAACCGGGCGGCCTCATCCGCGAACAGCGCAGCAATGGTGAGGCAAAGGGAATCCGGTGCCATCGGGCGCCGGGAACACGTGGGGACAGCGGCACGGGGTGCGGGGCGGGCGTGGGGGACTCAGGGAGCCGCAGGGCCTGCGAATCTGTATGATTGTGCCTGGTTCGGGCCGGCTCTGACCGCCTACCCTTGCTTGCGCCGCGGCCACGGTCCCTCCTTGGTCGGCCGCGAAGGAAGCGAGAGCTCCCGCTCAGTGACCCACAGAGACGCTTCTCATGCAGGCCAAGATTAAGGCTCGGGACCTGCGCGGCAAGAAGAAGGAGGAGCTGTTGAAACAACTGGATGATCTGAAGGTGGAACTGTCCCAGCTTCGCGTGGCCAAAGTGACAGGCGGCGCCGCGTCCAAGCTCTCCAAGATGTAAGTGGTCCTTGAGGCCCTCGCTGGGGCTTTCCCTGCCTTAGTGCCTGCGTCTTTTCCCCCCAATTGTCCTTGGCGAAGAACTGGGTGAGAGAGTAGGGCCTTCCTGAAAAGGCCATGGTGGTGCCCCCTCACATGGGTTGTAGTGAGACTGGACCAGGGGAGGCTTGCAAGAGACAAAATATGTGCTGAGACCATGTGTTCCAGTCACGGACGTGATCTGTCATCACCATGACCAAAATCAACTGTTGTCGGCCTGAACCTTCAATTTGTGATTACTTAACACTTGAAGGCATGGCCTCAGTTTTTGGCCTGAGTGTAAAGGTCTTTCCTCGTTGCCGAATCTGCGTTAAGTCCCCACGTGTACCTCTTGACAAACCTGTCCTTACCTCTGGGGTTTTTACCTCCTGGGTGATAGGAGGGACTTGAGTTGTACGTGCCTGCCTGATCTTCACTGCCGTTTATTTTTATAGACGAGTCGTACGCAAATCCATCGCCCGTGTCCTCACTGTCATTAATCAGACTCAAAAGGAAAACCTCAGGAAATTCTACAAGGTGAGCACTGGGAGACTGGGCCCTCTGGCTGAGTTTGCACAGTTACCAGCTTTCCGGACTGACATGGATTCTTGGTGTCAGAGGGTTAGAAGGGAGGGTGGACTGGGCGCTAGCTTTGGGCTCAGCTGTGTGGTAGATGAAACTGGGACCCTAGCCTGAGGTGAAGCTAGCTGTTTAGTGTGTCTCACTGTCTCAGTATGTCTGTCTCACAGCCAAGCACCTTCTGTTCCAAGACTTGGAGGTTGGGTTACCCATGGACACCTACAGTTGGTAGACAGGGACCCCCCCCCCAAGTTTCTCTTCAGAACCGTATCGTGAGGACATTAAGAGTATTGCTGGGTGGTTGCAAGATGTTTGTCATAACTGTTAGTGCTTTCAGATTAACGTGTTTTTACTAGGAATCGACTCCTGTAGTTAGCTAGTCTCCAGAAGGATTGGGGTGGGGAGCCATGTCATTTTAAGATAATCCCACTTAATTGAAGCCATCTGGTGGTGTCTTGAATTACATCTCTGCAAATTTTACCTAATGTTGGGGTTTGGCATGTCAGAAAGTTGTCTGTCTGTGGTGTGACTCAACCGCCCAGGAGGGACATTTTGGATTAGACACGTCTGAAGTACAGTTTCTTAATTTCGGAGATGCTAGAGCCAAGATACCTATCACTCGGTACTGATGTGTGGGGACCTTACCTCACCCCTGAGCAGTGGAACTTACCTTGAACTTTTTTGTGCTTCATTGCTAGTGCTGACACATGTGGCTTTTCAGCAGTGTGTCTGTGTGTCTGTCCGGAGACATCAGTGTGTAAACCTGCACTGAACTACCTCCAGTCCACAAAGAACCAGGGTGGGCTCTGGGTTTTTGCTTGCTTTTACACCAGGTAATCTAGAACTCACAGAGGCCCCTCTGCCTGCCTCTCTAGCTGCTGGAGTTAAAGGCACCGTGCTGTGTGGACACTTAGACTTGATCTTTGCCATCTGTTCACACTGTTGGAGAATGAACAGGACATAGGTGTGTTTGGCTGCTCTGTGGAGAGAACTCTAAGTGGATAAGTGACGTTGACATGACTGAAAGCCTGCCTGGTGTGGCTCCTCACCTTATCCTGTAGAGCTTTCTAGGGTCCTCTGTCCACCTGCAGGAGCTTGGTGCATGGGGATGTGAACCCATTGTGCCTGCCCCTTTGCAGGCAGGAGTAGGCACTCCTAGGAAGCCCAGTTACACATTTTCAGCAGGCCGCTGAGCTTGTTTTGGAGGCTGCTGCCTCTTGAAATTCTTGGTAGCGCTGCTTCTCCTTATCATGTAAGGATCTGACCCACAGGACCTGGTCCCTGAGGGAACTAAGGGACTGTCTTGCTTAGAACACCCGGGAAGGGCTAGGAGATAGAGGAAAGTGAGAGCTCCCTTAACAGCTCAGGGTGACTTTGACCAAGCCTTCTGTGGTCGGTGTTACCTAGAGCATTGATGAGCCATGCCTGGTGGGTCAGCCAGGCAGTAGCTACACAGAGCCTGTGTGTGTGGAGTGCCCTTTCCATTGTGCTGTGACTTTCTACTTAGTCACTAGGTGATGCATAGGAAAACTGAAGCCTAGCCCCCTCTTGGCCCTTGTAGTCTTGAAATTGGGGAGCTTGGTGTGCAAATTTTAGGCCTGCCACCCTCTGGTACTTTACTGACAGCCCCCAGCTGTCTCAGTGCCCTGCCATTTGCTCAGAGAAGTCCAACTTTGTGTCCTGTGTGCTCACCTGCTTCCACATCTTCCCAGGAGCCCCCAGTGCTCAGGCTCACCCTGTCATTTCTGTCCCAGGGAAAGAAGTACAAGCCCCTGGACCTGCGACCCAAGAAGACAAGAGCCATGCGCCGCCGGCTCACCAAGCATGAAGAGAAGCTGAAGACCAAGAAGCAGCAGCGGAAGGAGCGGCTGTACCCACTGCGCAAGTACGCAGTCAAGGCCTGAGACGACGACAATAACAATAAAGTCCAAAACTGACGAGCTCTCTGCTTCCTGTTTGACACTGGCCGCCCAGGGTCCAGGGGGTGAGGTTAGGTGATCGCTTGCCTACAGCAGGTGACAACCACCTTACGGGATAGGCTAGGGTAGTCCCTGCCTTGGAGATCTGGTGGCTTAGTTACCTTAGGCCTGTGGGTAAGTTACATGGATGAAGTTCTTGACTTTCAGCAGACTTGTCATCTTGTCGCGTCAGCAATCCCTGACACTAAGAGTTTGCCATTTGGAGTGAAAATGCAGGCATGGGCCACATCCAGCATGCCCTGTCAGTAACACAGTGTCAGAGTCAGGTTAGTGAGTCCTACCCGTCACTCTGCAAGGGTCTTGGTACTGACCCTGGTGCCTTACCTTTAGGGTCTCAAGGCATTTCCCTGTGAGGCAGTCCCAGACTTTGACCTGGAAGTAAAAACAGGCAATAGAGTTGAGGTATCAGTCCCCCAAGGCCCAAGTATGTCTGCAGACAAGGTGAAGAGTTCACAGTTCTGCAGTGTTGGTGCCACAGCTGTGGGGCCGCCTGGTCCTTTATGCTGCTGGCCTTTAGGTCACTAGAGGTCAGTATCTGGATCTTGTCTTTGCCTTTGTTATGCATAGACATTTCTAGTATGGCTGAAAACTGGCAAGGTGAGGCTGAGGTTTTTCTGAAGGGGTTGCTTACCATACGAGAGTAACCAGCACTGGCCAGCTTTAGCTCATCAGGAGAGAAGGCTAGGCTATTGACCCAGGTGGCGTGGCCCCTGAGCTGCAGAAGCAGGTTGTTGGTTGTGGGCTTCCAGATGCGGACTGTCTTGTCCCAGGAGCCAGATGCCTAAACAAACATCCCTGAGCTCAGTGACCCCCACCTCAGAGGCCTGTACCCTTTGAGGCAAATAGGGACTGCCCTGGAGCCCCAGTTAGTCTAGCTCACCAAGAGGCCAGATGCTGAGTACTTCAAGCAGCTGATGTTGCCAGTGTGGCCCTCCAAATTACGGAAGGAGACAGCTGGGCTTGATGCCCGCAAGTCCCAGATGTGCACAGTCGAGTCCCAGGAGCCAGTGGCCTGTGGACAGTAATGTATGAAACAGCCCTTACCACTCAGATGGTCACTGACTCAGGGCGTGCGTGAAGGAGCAAAGCTCACCAGAGAATCCGAGGTTGGAGAGAAGTCACTGCTCTGGATGGAATCACAATGCCCAGGCAAGAAGCGCACATTGCGGCCGGACTGTAGAGAGAGTCTGAGCTGCAGAGGTGGAGGGGCCTGGGTGCTCCCTAACTAGACTGTGGGTCTGAGGCAGCCCAGGCCATGCAACAGCAGGAGGAAGGACAATGCCAGCTGGGACCCAATTTTTAGGTACCTGATGGTGTGGAGAGTAGGGAACCACTAAGAGCAAAGGGTGCATTTGGTCCCCTCTGACCTAGGCCCCGTCATACCTGCACTTCCCAGAGAATCACCCTCTTGTCCCAGCCACCTGATGCCAGCTGCTTTGAGTCAGGGCTGAAGCTGACAGTTTCCACACTCCTCTGGTGACCTACAGACAGCAGCCCAAAAGTGGGAAAGCGGATGGGACAAAGTCCACAAAGGAGCCAGTGTGGCTCCTGGTCAAAATGAATCCTCACCTTTCAGCACATGCAGGCATTTGGCTTTTGCCACATCCCACAGGCGGATGGTGTGGTCACAGGAGGAGCTGGCAACGAGGCGGCCATCGGGAGAGAAACGGCAAGACTTCACTGGGCCTGAGGCAGAGAACACATGGGGTTTTTCCCCCCCTCCAAGTCCAGACTTGTCATCTGTAGTTCCAACCATGGGGCCTGGCCTGAGCTGGGATCAGCTGGATCTCAGTTTGCCCATCTTGGCTATCATCAAACCCAAATATCTCCTCCCAGCACCGTACTCCCACTGCCCCAGTAGGCTTTTGGGCTCTGGCCTGAACTGTCTTAGGTGTGCTCACCCTACCATCACTGCTTCATATGTCTTAACAAGTCAGGCACCTCTCTTGCTGAAGTCCTGTGATAAATGGTTGAGGTACTAAAACCAAAAGCAGGGGCTGGGGATTTAGCTCAGTGGTAGAGCGCTTACCTAGGAAGCACAAGGCCCTGGGTTCGGTCCCCAGCTCCGGGGAAAAAAAAAAAAAACAAAAAAAAACAAAAGCACTTCACATGTGCAGCGCCACAGGCGACTTTGAAGACATGAGGCTAACTGGAATAAGCCTAGCAAACATTTACTCCACTGGGGGGTGACTTCTCAATATGAGTTTTTGTGCTATTGGACTGCATGTCTAGAGTTTAAGAAATAAGATTTGAGTCTCTCAGGACTGACCCCCTAAGTATTAGGTTTAGTATCACCCTACCCAGGTGCCTCTGCTGAACTTGCTCCAACCCTCTTCCCTCAAAGTCTTGTGTCACTAAGGTAGGCTTAGAATGTCAGCACAGAGTCTTGGCTCTCTCCAGTAAGGTGCCTGAGCCCCACCTTTGTGGCCTGCCAGTCTCCACAGCAGTCGCCCACTCTTCGTCCCCCATACATACACACAACCATCATCTGAGGCTGTGATCAGGTTCCGGCCATCAGGGGAGAAGGCAGAGCAGTTGACCTGAAAGTACAGGGCAAAAGTGGTCCTGTGCCTGTCAGAAGTTATTTGTCCCCTCAGCTCTAACCATCCTTAATCTGCCCAGGAGCCCCGGGTGGGTCCATTAACTCCAGGTCCATGCAAAAGCAAGTTCTAGGACAAAAATTGACAAGTTCAAAGTCAACCCTAAGCCTTGAGTTCAAGGTAGAAGAAATCATGATGCACATTTTTGATCCCAGCATCAGGGGAGGCAGAGGCAGATGGATCTCTGTTCAAGGCAAGCCACGTAGTGAAACCCTGTCTCATAACGAAAAAGAAAAACAAACCTAGGGTCTAGTCTTGTGTTGGGACCTGACCCCACTAAGCCTGTGTAGAGCCCGAGGCCTCACCTCCCCGTGGTGTTGACCGTAGAACCTCACTCTGCCCACGGCCAATTTTGTTGGAGCTCTGATGTTCATGGGAGCCCGCTCCAGAACCGGGAGGGCTCCCTCCTAAGCGGGCACCAGTCCCGTTGGAGGGGCCTCGGTAGAAGGGGAAGGGAAACTGTGTACAAGCAGTCTCCATGGCAATGGGGCGGGGCGGCGCAGCCGCAGTGGGGAAGGTCTCTGAGCTGCCTCTATGGAAGGCTGTAGTGAGGCCAGCGCTTTTAGGTTACAGAAAGTGGCAGGAGACACCAACTTTGGAATCGCCCGGCTGGCCAGATCGGGAGCCCCTCTGGCCGTCGAGCAAGACTCTAAGCAGAATGGCCTCTAGAGGGCGCGCCGGCCCCGCGAACTGAGACTACAACAGCACCGCCCCCACGGATTCCTTCCTCTCTCAGGACAGGATCCTATTTACCGCCGCACAATCCGTAGTTAAATCAAACAAGTGAGAGCCTAGCGCGTGATAGTACCCACGAGGAGCCAGGCTTCTGGCCAGGAGTGGCTGGCATCCGCCTTTACCTCCAGGGTGCAAGGAGCAGGAGGCAGAGTGTGCCTAGTACAGGGCTTTAAAAAAGGTCTTGGCTAATGTTCATTACTGTGCCAGCTGAGGTTGAAGGTGCGGGAGGGAGGTCCCAGGGGCTCTCAGGATCATACATGGATTTCTTGACCCGAAACCTACAAACAGACCTTTACAGGTGAGGAAACTGAGTTCTAGAGAAATACAGAGGCGGATTGTAGTGCTGATCCTGGGTTTGATCCCTTAGCTCATTAATTACCAGAGCCCTCACAGCAGATGTCTGAGGTCTCTTATTTCTGGTACCTCTGAGAAACAGGCTCCCGGGGGATGAGGCATGGGCAAGTGACTTAGTTCCTCCATGACAGAACAGAGCTGAGACCAGAACCAAGCCTGCCAGCTTCCCAACCAGACCAAAGTGGGCACGGACAGATGTGGGAGGCCCAATGGTGTTGGCTAGGGCAGCAGAACTTTGGGAGTGTCAAATTCAAGGATTCCCAGCGTGACTCATGCCCCTTTTCCCATAGTCCTTTGCCAGAATCTTCTCACGGGATCATTCTATTCGGCTCTATTTTAGTCCTAGACAGTGAGACGTGTATGGAGGCGACAGTGGCAGCTTTGAGCTGGGCCACCCTCATCCACACTCCCAGAGGGTCCAAATCACTGAGTTGGCTCCTTGAAGACCTGTCTGTGCTGAGATCAGAAAGGCGCCGCCCCCAAAGCCATGACTCTCAGACACAGCCCTCAGAATTCCCTACCCCCCCCACCCCCCTTTCTTCTCTACTCACGCATCAACGCCCATGCCCACACATTCCCTAGCCGCCTGACTGCTCCTTTGTACCATGGGCACATTCACTGGACTGTGTCCTCAGCTTCTCTACAGCACCCCTACCTATCCTACTTAGGCTTAGTATTACCGTGACCGAAAGCAAAATGGGGAGCAAAGGGTTTATTTGGCTTATTCTTCCACATAGTAGTCCCATCATTGAAGTCAGGAAAGGAACTCAAAACAGGACAGGAACCTGAAGGAAGAAACTGATGTAGAGGCCATGAAGGAGTGCTACTGACTAACTTGCTCGTCATGGTTTTCTAAGTCTGCTTCTTTATAGAACCCAGAGCTACCTTGCCTAAGGATGGTGCAATCCACAGTGGGCTGGTGTTAATCCCAAAGATGGAAGGAAAAAGACCACCGACCCAAACCATCAAGGTCAAATTAATTAAAGCAAGTAATTATTAAAGCAAGCTTTTTTTTTTTTTTTTAAATTCATGAACACAGCTGCCTCCCCCCAAGGCAAGGGAGGAGAAGTCAACATTAGATGTGAGGAAGTTGAGGCTTCTATAGCTCAGGGTAGAGGCTTTCCAAGTGGGGGATTTGGCAGGCAAAGGGGATGGGGGTTACAGGAGTAGACTATAAATATAACAAGTTAGTCCCAGTGACCTCCTGGAACAAAGACACGGTCTCAAGGTGGACATAAGAAGATAGACCTAACAGGTACTCATAACAAGGTAGTCATGGGTGGTCATAACCTTTGAAACAAAGGTAGGGTTGCAAGATGGTTATAAACAACTTTTAAAAATAAATACGATTGCCACTCCTGGAGCAGGCAGTACAGAACATTTGTAGTTAAGGTTACAGATGTGACATAGCCCAATCCTTGAGAAATAGATTTAATCATAAGCAGAAATGAACCTAGTTTGTCTTTACTGTAAGACAGGTTTTTTTAAGATTTATTTATTTATTATATATAAGTACACTGTAGCTGTCTTCAGACCCACCAGAAGAGGGCACCAGATCTCATTACAGATGGCTGTGAGCCACCATATGGTTGTGTGATTTGAACTCAGGACCTGTGGAAAAGCAGTCGGTGCTCTTAAGCGCTGACCCATCTCTCCAGTCAGTAAAACAGCTTTTTAGCCTAAGATAGAGGCCCTCCTGTGTCAATCACCAATTATGAGAATACCCTTCAGGCTTGCATACAGCCAGATCTTATGGGGGGCATTTTCTCCAGGGAGGTTCCCTCCTTTCAGATAACTCTAACTGAATCAAGTCAAGTTGATGTAAAATAGCCAACACAGCACCCTACCGACTTACCCAGGTCCCGTGCAGCACAAGTCCCACCTCCTGGGGCATTAGCCTCCCTTTTCCCTACACCCATGCTGTTAGAGCAGTGATGGACAAGGTGCCCAGGAAGCTGTGCCTTGGTCCCTTCATATGTAAAGTAAGTCCTCTGAGGTTTGCTGTTGACATATTACTTTTAGCCATTTTATTGAGTTCTTAATATCTACCACCCTTCCAATCTTTATTCCACACTAATCTCTTCTAACCCCAGAACACTAGGTAGGAGAGATAGAAGGTTAGAGGGGAAAGGACTCAAAGACCTCTTTAAACTACTTCCTAAGGATTAGGGGGATTGGGGACCTTGGGGTTGGCCCAATCTTCATCGTCAGGATATCTCAAACTTCTTCTTGTCTCCTTGGTCACAACCACTTGACAAGCCAAAACAGAAGGAACCAGCAAGCAGCAGGGACAGCAGCAACTTCGACAGGTCCTCTCATGGCTCTCCCATTTCTACCCTCTCCAGAGTCCCCAGAATGAAACTATCTACAGCTGACAAAAACCACGCCCCTACTAGGCAAATCATAATCACCTGCTGTGAAGCAGCCTCTTATCCCACCCCTGGAATTAAAACAAAAACATTTGCATAATATAACGGTTTTTAAGAAACCAAAGTTCTCTCTGGCTTGTCTGCTAGGACGCAGTGGCATGCTACCTCTTAGAGTTGGTGACTAATCTGCAGAACTGCTTAGAAACTTTAGGGAAACCTTCTTCTAGACATAGATTTCCAAATTGTCCTTCCTACTGAGCACACATCTGGGGTCACTAGTGATGTATAGAGGGGCCTGGCAGCCAGGGGTTTTGTGACCCCTGTAAGGTAAGCAGGCCCTGGATTTGGTCAGGTGTAGTCTCTGGGGACTCCGATGAGATCATAGTAATGGGGATAACTCAGACCCTGCCGAAGTGTCTGTAGGACTCGGATCCAAAACCCTGTTTCTGAAACATTCTGTGCCTGGCTGTTCCTGGGGTCCAGAATGCCTTCCCCACATCCATCACCCCTAGCAACTCCTAGGAAGGTCATGAGAGGCATTTCATGCCACTTATCTTCTCAAAAGTGTGTCCCTCCACGCCTTTCTTTCAGTCAGTGCTGTGGTTTTTCTTAAGTCTCTCTGTGTCCCCTGCCCTGCAACTCACCACACAAGCATGTTCCGTGTCATAGAAGGTAAAGACATGTCACTCTCCTCTGCAAAAGAGAAGCCTCGAGTCTTTAGGCCCAGGAACTTGCGGTCACTTTCCAATGAGCAAGTCAGCAGGAAAGCCCAGAGCCAGAGTGAGGGCTTGCCTCTGGAAGAGCCAGGGCCAGGGCAAGTCTAGGAGCTCTCAGTGACGCCAGTGGGCATCAGCGGCTCCCTCACTCCTGAGGAGTCAGGCCTGACTCTCTGAGCTGCTCCCTAGTCCTTGTATTTGAAATCCTATGCAGGAGTTTGGAGACACAAGAAGAGGCCTGTGGGTGAAGAGCACCAGGATGGGTCCGCCCTCTTGTGAGAGGCCTAGAAAACTGCATGTATGCATCTGAAAATGGGCAAGGCGACATATGATTAGGCCGTCAACATGGCTTCTGCCTGCCTTAGCATTTTACTTGCAACATCTCTAGATGAAAGGAGTATTGTCTCTATGTAGGTAGCCTTCACATTCCCTTCTCTTGAGTCAGGGGCTTGTTACATAGCCCAGACTGGCCTCCAGTTTGTAGCAATCCTCTTGCCTCTGTCTCAGATCTCTGCCTGCCTAGTCAAAATGTTAATTATGTTAGAATTCTTTAAGATCTAATTTTGTTTTAAAGTGTGTGTGTGTGTGTGTGTGTGTGTGTGTGTGTGTGTGTGTGTGTAGATGGTCTGTGCACATGTGTGTAGGAAGGTATGGACACATGGGTGTGTGCTCATGTGTGTGGTGGGTACTCTTGGAGGCCAGAAAAGAACTTGAATTTCCTGGAGCTGGAGTTACAGGTAATCGTGGGGCTGCCAAATGCAGGTGCTTGGAACTGAAGTTTGGTCCTCTCTGAGAGCCAAAAGCACTCCTAATGGCTGACCCATTTCCCCTCTCTCCCACCCACCTCCCTTTAACACTCAACTGACAAGAGGCTTCCCCTAGACTCCAAGGTCAAGGGCTCCCTTCCCATGTTAATTTCTCATGTCTCCATGTTCTGTCCCACCATCAGCCCTTGAGTCAAGCATGTGCCCCAGAGGATTTCTTTCTCTAGTACTGTACATTCAGGGTGGCTTCATCTCTTCTCCCCTCCCCCACAGTCACTTGCATATAGGAATCTTGGTCCCTCAAGGCACTACAGTGAATGCTTGCAGGTGCTGTGTGGTTTCCCAGCATGGTGAAATGCACTAATCTGTCATTGCCCCTCTGGATGTGTAGGGTGCAATGTTGATTGACAGTCCCTGCATTCAAAGGCCCTTCTAGTTTTCCAGAAACTTCCGTCTCTAGTAATGTAGCCTTCATGCTAGAATCAGTTGAGGTGACAGCAGCGTTATTCTCTTGAAAATGCAATGTGCACTTTCCCATGAGGCACCTGCTCATCCAGGGCTCCCTCCCCATCTGCTACTTGCATAAAGAGTCTTCAGACTCACTTTAGACTTTGTATTATGCTGCCTAAATGTCCTTCACTTGGCTCCCTTCCAGACTGCTGGCCTTGGAAGCATTGTAGGAGTCCCACTCTGTCATACAAAGACTTCATTTTCTGATGTATAGCAGCTGCAAAAGCCTAAAATATATAAATAAATCCTATCGGGAAGTGATGGTCTAGAAGACAGCTCTGTGAGCCCATCCCTAGTGGGTCCAGTGTTACTCAGTCCCTTATGCCAGTGGAAGCTTGGACCAGTGGGTGAGATGGGAAAGGATCACAGTCCCGGATAAGAGATGGGGGTGCACACAGCTGAGTGCCGCGAGCTGAGCTTTGAAGAGAGCCAAGCTGCTGGGATATCAGATGAGAAAGGCAGGAAGCAGAGATACACATCTGGCAGCTTCTTTGGAGAGGTTGTGATTGGTCTAGCCTAAGTCATGTGGCAGCTTGGATGGCGCAGGTGCACCTTGAAGGGCCCACGGGGAAACTTGGGCTTGGGTTGGCCTCCACCTGCTCTTCACAGCTGCATTCAAATCTGACCCCTTACCTCTGTCCTTCACCTGTCTGACCGGTTCCACCGTTTCATCAACTCCTGCTGAGTGTGGCAACAGACTGGGAGTCCCGCTTGAAGCGTCTCATGGCGGGGAGCTGAACTCTAATACATCGGGTTTCTGCGGGTCCTTTTCCCATTCAGTGGCCCCAAAGACACCAGGAAAAATACCTCTCTTTTTCCAAAGCCAAGGAGCCAGCATATAGTAAGGTGCTTATCTGTGACCCTCATGATAAACAGGTTGAAGCAAAAGGACAAGAGGATTGAGTTCAGCCCAGACTGGGCTACAAAGAGAAATTATGTCTCAACATCCAAAAAAAAAAAAAAAAAAAAAAAAGAGGGAGGTGTAGAGGTGCCTGTGTGTGGATTTAAAAGAAAGTTGTCTTGCAGCGGAAGCACACAGCACACGCCTTCAATCCCAGCACTCAAAAGGCAGCGAGGTAAGTGGTCTACATAGTAAGTTTCCAGGTCAGCCAGGGAGACCTAGTGAGACTCGTCTCAAAAGCAAACAATAACAAAATCAAACCAAAAGACTGTCCTAGGATTGCTGGGCTTGACCTTGTAAAAGAGAGATCGGGAGCAGGAGATACGGGTCAGAGTTCAGAGCATTTGTTCTTGCAGAGGACCTGGGTTCAATTCCCAGCACCCACAGGTGGTTCACAACCATCCAGAACTCCAGACCCCTAGGATTTGAAACCCTCTCCTGAATACCTCGTAGCACACTTATATGCATGCAGGCATACACCTAAAATAAATTAATGTAAACAATTTAAAGAGAGAAGGACCACTACAGCATCTTGACCTCACAGCTGTTCACTGTGGTTCAGATCCATCTCATCACAGTCAGTCAGTCTGTCTGTCTGTCCCTCCCTCCCTTTATTGTTGTCTCTCTTTGTGGGTAATTTTGTGCAGATTCATCTCACTGTCCTCTCTCTCTTCCTCCCTCCCTTCCTTTATCGCTTATTTTTTCCCCCACTGGGGGAGGGCAGGGTGAGCGTGCCCTCAGACAAGGTCTCTGGTAACCCATACTCTCCTCAATGACCTTGAGCTTTGGATCCCTCTACCACCTCATGGGTTCCAGGATTATGAATGTGCGCACCCCACACGTTTATGTGTGGTTGAGGATCTGTCGAGGGGCTTCCTGTGCGATTACCCAGCACCCAGTGGCACCAGCCACATCCCCAGCCCTGTTTCTTTGTCTCTGAGCTGGAATCGCACAGAGATCACACTTTGGCTTGAACTTGGGATGCTCCCACTCAGCCTCCCAAGAGCTGGATCTGCAGGCTCACACCACTGGGCCCTGCCTGCTCTGGCTCTCTCCAGTCTCCACTTCCGTGGCCTGAAAACTTTTAGTGTTATTTATTTATCTATTATTTTTAGCATGTCTTTTTAGGATGGTTTTCCTGTTTGGGTAGCAATATGACACAGATGCCACAAGGAATCCGAGAAGCTCAGGGGTCTGACTACCATCCCACTCTCCCAGTGTGGGCTGCAGCCCTGGGACTGCAATCCCTGCTCTCAGGCCAAGACCTCTCCCACATGCTGGAGCCCTGAGACACTGAGGTAACTGAGCTCCAGTCAACACCAAGAACAACCACTGCCTGGTTCAGGTCTTTGATGAGTGAGGGACAGACATCGGTGGACATTCATGGGCAGGGGCACAACCCATCAGAGGGGCACTTTTTAGTTAGTTTAGTTGTTCTTATTTTTTCAGACAGGTTCTTACATAGTGCAGGATGAACTCAAACTCAATTGACAAGCTTTGCCTTGAACAATTGATCCTCCTGCCTCAGCTTCCCATGTTCTACCATGGCCACTCAGACCAAATTTTAATGATGTTTGACTTAATTTTTATATCTATCTGTCATCTATCTATCTATCTATCTATCTATCTATCATCTATCTATCTGTCATCTATCTATCTGTCATCTATCTATCTGTCATCTATCTATCATCTATCAATCTGTCATCTATCTATCATCTATCTATCTGTCATCTATCGATCTATCTATGTATCTATCATCTTACTATTATCTACCTAGTTGGTTTTTTGAAACAGGGTTTCTTCTGCAATAGCCCTGGCTGTCTTGGAACTTACTATGTAGACCAGGCTGGCCTCAAACCCACAGAGATCTACCTGCCTCTGTCTCCCTCCCAAGTGTTCGGATTAAAGTTATGCACCACCACGCCTGACTAGTAAATGTAACTTAAAACATTTTCAAGATGTCAGCAACAAAAATGTACATTTCTGCGCTGGTGTGCTTGGTCCTTTTTTTTTTTTTTTTTTTTTTCGGAGCTGGGGACCGAACCCAGGGCCTTGCGGTTGCTAGGCAAGCGCCCTACCTCTGAGCCAAATCCCCAACCCCTTTTTTCTCTCTCTTTTTTGTTTTGTTTCTTTGTTTGAGGCAGGGTCTCACTGTGTAGCCCTGGCTGTCCTGGAACTCTCTATGTAGGCCAGGGTGACCTCACATTTTTAGAAATCCACCTGCTTCTCCCTCCTGACTGGTGGGACTAAAGGTATGCTGTGAATGTCACTGCTCTAAGCCCCTGTGTCATCAGCCTGAAGCCATGGCTGTGTTGGCTGCTCTCCCTATCAACTAGGCCAGGCTGTGGTGACTGGTTAGCCAATCAAACACTTATACAGTTTGGCCATTAAGGTGTTCTTCGTGTGCCTAAGTCAACATCTCCATCTGAGGTAAAGATTACTCCCTGTGAGTGGGTGTGTGGACCTCTTCAGAGCAGCTGAAGGCCTTTAAGAGCAAAATACTGAGCCAAAAGGACATTTTGTCTCAACAAAAGCACCAATCCTGCCTGAATTCCTGGCCTCCTGGCTTCCCACATTCATGGAGTGATGAATAGGAACATATGGGCACAGCACTTAAAACCAAGAACTAGGGCTGGAGGGATGGCTCAGTGGTTAAGAGCACTGACTGCTCTTCCAGAGGACCTGAGTTCAATTCCCAGCAACCACATGGTGGCTCACAACCATCTGTAAGGAGATCTGATGCCGGGGCTGGGGACTTAGCTCAGTGGTAGAGCGCTTACCTAGGAAGTGCAAGGCCCGGGGTTCGGTCCCCAGCTCCGAAAAAAAGAACCAAAAAAAAAAAAAAAAAAAAAAAAGAGATCTGAGGCCCTCTTCTGGTGTCTGAAGACAGCTACAGTGTACTTATATATAATAAATGAATAAATCTTTAAAGATTTATTTATCTACTTTATGTACAGCATTCTGCCTGCATATGTGACTGCAGGCCAGAAGAGGGCATCAGATCTCATTACAGATGGTTGTGAGCCACCATGTGGTTGCTGGGAATTGAACTCAGGACCTCTGGAAGAGCAGTCAGTGCTCTTAACCGCTGAGCCATCTCTCCAGCCCATGAATAAATCTTAAAAAAACAAACAAACAAACAAACAAACCAAGAACTAAAACCAATCAACGGTAGTCTGGAGAGATGACTCATTGGTTAAGAGCACTGACTGTTCTTCCAAAGGTCCTAAGTTCAATTCCCAGCAACTAAAGCCCTCTTCTGGTGTGTCTAAAGACAGCTACAGTGTACTCATAGACATAACATAAATAAAAATTCTAAAAGAAAAGAAAAAGGTCAAGAGAAGTTTGAGGCCGTCTTGGCTTGTATGATGAGTTTCTTGGGGCTGGAGCCAGGGCGGGGTTTAGTAGTAGAATGTGGCAATATCCTGGGTTCCATCCTCACCACTACAGCCAAGAGGCAGAAGTAGGGAGGTCAGGACCTCGAAGCCACCTACCGAATGTAAGGCAGTCTGAGCTCCATAAACGATGCCTCAGAAAACTGAGCAGAAAGGGATAGGGTATCCGCACTCACACAGGCAAGCCAGAACATTACATGCACACTGCAGGAGGGGGTTGTTACACATGCTTTTTCTCTAACCCAGATCCACAGGAAGCAGGGTAAGGCTGCCTCTGAGACGGGAAGGCAGCCCAAGGTCACAAGGAGAGGCAGAACCCAGGCCTACAGACACCTAAACCTTGCTTCTTTTCTGAGCAAGCCTCACTGTGCTGGGGCTGTTGGGGGCTAGGCTCGCCATCTGCTGTGGTGCTGGGGGAAGCACAGGAAGGCTGCCCTAAGGAGGGATTGCAGAGGGCACCACCACAGTCAGTTGTGCATGTTAGAGCTTCATCCAGCAAGTGTCAACTGTTGAGGCTATAAATCAATGTCAGTCCTGAGCCAGGTCCCCAGGGCCTGTGAGGAAGAAGACTGAAGTCTGGCACTAGAAAGAGAGCCAGTGTCTTGGGGAAAGTCTCAGAGCCTGAGTTGAGGGCCTAAGGGGCAGCATTATAATATCCAGAGGCCAGCTGGGTGGAGGCAGGGCCCATGAGTCTCCCCAGGACTCAGCAGGGCACAGAGGGTGGTGGGTACCTGCCAACCCAGAGGCATTCAGGACCATAATCACCCCTCAGCCAAGGAGCATGTTTCCTTTTATTCCGCTGGGGACACTGAGCTGCTGTATATACCAAAGTATCCATCCAGAAAGGCCCAGTTTAGGGTTTCTTCCAACTCCTGTCTGAGCTGTCTTCTAACCAGCCAGGACAGTGTCTAAACACACCTGCCCAGGCTCCCAGGGTGTCCTAACAGCCCATCCTGCTGTGTGTTCTTGGAGTCATCCATATATCATGGTCCCATGAGAAGGTGAGAATTGAGGCTGAGAGGGGAGGGGCTTGCTGAGCTCAAGGCCAGATGGCTGCTGTCCCACCCACTAGTTCAGATTCCAAGCGGCCCCACCCAGCCCCACCCCACCTTTGGCCACCTGCCCACCATTGCCAAGTTCCCAGCCTCCTTATTAACACCCTCCTTCCTCTCACAGGACTTCCTGTGGCCACCACATGCCTTGTAGCAGAAATGGGTCTCCTGGTGAGATTGGCCTAGGGCATGGCTTTGCTGCTTGTGTGAAGCTCAACTTCTCAGGTTCCAGAAGGCTTTTGACTAATATCTGTGAATGCTTTGTCAAATATCCAGCCATGCCAGGCTCTTTTCAAGTATCAAGTCACTTACAGTCTTCTCAGCATTCTGAGACAGGACCAGTACCACCCCCATTTTACAGATGGAAAAATTGAGGCAGAAAGAAAGATACTGCTGCTCAGAGGTATAGAGGCAGTGGATGTTCACTGGGCACCACATCCATGTCAATCTATTCTGAGCCTTTTGTGTATATTGAACCATTCAGTGTGCGTGTGTGCACACGCACACACACACACACACACACACATCTCTGACATTGGTGCCATTCAATCTTCACTGGGGAGGTGATAAAACAAAATCTCAGGGGGGCAGTGAGGTGCTCAGGGCCACCAAACTGGAAAGTAGAGCCTGTAGTCCTCCCCAGGGTTCGATTCCACAGAACACACACTCAGATATGATGGGCTTCTTGGAGGTAGGGTGGGATTTGAACTCAGGCCACTTTGTCCCTGGGGAGACAGCGAAGAAACAGGCTCACTCCTCAGACTTTGGGATGGCTCCTTCATGACAAGGCAAAAAAAAACCGCAGCTGGGAAGTAGGCCAGCTTCCAGGCAAATGAGCCTAAGGAAGTGGCTTTGGCTAGGAACCCTAAGTGGGTGGAGGGCTCCCCAAGGACCAGAGGGGCAAGGCTTGGGGCTCCCAAGCAAGCCTCGAATTGGCAGGCATAGGGGGCCACCAACTGCTTTGTAGTGAGTGGCTTTCCCATCTCCAGCAGTTCCCAAGTTTCCAGTGTTTATTGCAGATGGGTCTTGTACTTCCTATCAACAGGAGGCTGTTTTCACACACACACACACACACACACACACACACACACACACACACACACACACACGCACACACCCCTCCACCCCTCTCCTTTTGAGCCAGTCTCACTTGGAAGCCCAGCCTATTGTAGAACTCATGTAATCACATCTGGTCCCAAGCTTTCGGCCATCCTCCTGTCTTAGAACCCAAATGCCGGGATTATAGATTTAGGCCACTACGCTCAACAAAAACTTCCATTAAGAAGTTACGACGTTTCCATGTGCATGTGTGTGGATATGGATGGATACAAGCCACAGCTCTCCTGCGGGTGGAGGAGACACAAGACAGCAATTCCAGGCGCTGGCTGCATGGGTTCCAGGGCCAGAACTCAATTGTCAGGCATGGTTGCAGGAGTCTTTTTCTGGATGAATCATCTTGCCATCTGCTAATTTTCTCCGTTTTTAAAAAAAATATTTAGGGGTTGGGGATTTAGCTCAGTGGTAGAGCGCTTGCCTAGGAAGCGCAAGGCCCTGGGTTCGGTCCCCAGCTCCGAAAAAAAGAACCAAAAAAAAATATATATATATATTTATTTTGATGACTGTTCCTCCTATTGCCTATAGGCATGGCACTAGGATTTTAGGTCATCGTAAATTAAAATTGATTTTTTTTTTTACTCAGAGAATATCAAGATATTGGGATTATCTGTGTATTCTCTGAAATTTGCAGGGTCAAACAATTAAAAAATATTTAGTTTTGTATGTATGTATGTTTTCCCTATATGTCTGCAGTCCACGCTTGCAATGCCCAAGGAGGCCAGAAGAGGGCATAGGATCCCTTAGAGCTGAAGTTACAGAGGCTTGTCAGCCACTAGGTGGGTGCTGGGAATCAAACCTGAGTCCTCTGGAAGGGCAGCGAGTATGCTTAACCTATGAGCAGTGTCTCCAGCCCCCGAATTTCCTAATCGTAAACTGTAAAAGCATGTATTCAGAAATGACTTTCGTGTGACAGCCATGCTTTCTGCAGGCTTCCGTTACTGTAAAATGTGCATCCCCAAACCTGGCCATGAAAGAAAACTTGGGATGACACTGGGCATGGTGGTTCACATTTATAACCTCACCATCCAGAAGCTGAGGCAGGAGGATTGTCCTGTATTAGAGGTCAGGCCATCCTGAGCTACATGGTGAGTTCCATATAAACCTGGGCTCCTGCGTGACAGAATGAGATCTTGTTTTGTGTAAATCATGAGACAAAGACAGAAAACTTGGACTACTGCTGACCTTCAGAATGGTTGAAAGCCCTGTGGTGTGGGCTGGTCTGATGAACTTGCTGTGCAAGCCTAGGCAAATTTGTTCATCTTTCTGAGCCTCGGTTTTTCTCATCTATAAATTGGCGGGAACAGGGACATTGTTAGTCTAAGCACTTGGGAAAACTTGGTAGGAGATTGCAAACTTGAGGCCAGTTTGGGCTGCATATTGAGACAGACTGTGTTTCAATTAAATAAGGACTTAAAATATAATATAATAAGGACTCGGGGGTATAGGTCACTGGTAGAGCACTTATCTAGCAAGACAAGGACCTAGATTTTACTGCCAACACAACGCTCACAGTGGTGGTGCCTGTCATAATTCACATTGTCAGGTTGACAGATTCTAGAGTCTCCTGGGATACAATGTGACCAGCACTTCAATCAGCCGTGACCTTGATTGCCTCACCATGATAGATGTAACCCTGAACTGGGAGCCTTTAAGTTACATTCCTTAGCAACAGAGAAAGAAACTAAGACAGACCCCTACATCACATCGTGGGTACTCTTAGCACCATCCAGAATGAAAGAAGAGCCTAATGGCCTTCCAATAAACTACCGCTTTGGGTCAAGCCAGCTGTGGATATGGAGACATGCTTTAGGGACAGTTTCCCTCCCCTGACCTGGCCCACCTTCATTTCCTCATGGGGAGGCTGAACCCACTTGGTTGTGCCTCCCCCAGATTGTACTGGTATCATGGGGCAGCCTAGTGTTACTGTGGCAGGGCCTAGGAGCCAAGCCTAGTGGTTCAGCCTCACACTCTAGGTCTGTGTAATATGAGCAGACATCTTCCCTATATCTGTATATCTCACACCATGGATGTGCCCTTCAGGACTGAAACAGAACCACCCCTTTCTGCCCTCCATACTCACCCATTTCTGTGTGCTGCTGCAAAACTAAGACCAGACAATGTGTGTGAGCCCTTTGGTGCTGGACCTCTGTACTCCATGCACTGTCCTGGCCACACGGCTGTTTCCTCTTCCAGGAGTGCCCTTCCATTTCATCTTGGCCTGGCAATCCTCCGTCCCATCCCTCCATGACAGTCAGCTACTGCTCCACACTCAGCCGGACCCTCCTATGGTTTGAAGTGGTTGTTATGACTACCTGTGTCTGTCTCCCTGGTGACAGATGAGATCTATTACTTTGCTCTCCACACTGTACTGATGTGGAGAAGATGGCCAACCAGTGAGTGGGTGGATGAAAAAAAAAAATGAATTTGAAAAAATGACGACTTCATCCCATACACGTCATTATCCAGGGCATAGCTTTGAAAACCCATTCTAAGGCTTTATCTAAAGGATCAGATTGGGAATGGAGAGACTCAGTGGTTAAGAACACTGGCTGCTCTTGCAGACGATTGAGGCTCGGTTCCCGGCACCCATATCACGGCTCACAACTGCCATATCCAGGGAATCAGATGCCCTCTTCTGGCCTCTTCGGGTACTGCATGCATGTGATGCACAACATAGGTGCAGGCAAAGGGCGGTGGGGGCTGGGGATTCAATCACCCTGTCAACTTTTGTCTGTCTATGTATATCTTGTCTGCAAGATTTTGCATTTGAGGACCTTAAAGAGTGGGGCAGACTACTATCTAATGCTGTAGACAACTTTACTTCTGTTTCAGAATACGTTTATGAGGTAGAAACTTAAGGGTTCTTTTTTTTTTTTTTAATTTTATTTATTATATATAAGTACACTCTAGCTGTCTTCAGATACACCAGAAGAGGGCATCGGATCTCTTTACAGATGGTTGTGAGCCACCATGTGGTTGCTGGGAATTGAACTCATGACCTCTGGAAGAACAGTCGGGTGTTCTTAACCACTGAGCCATCTCTCCAGCCCAACTTAAGGGTTCTTTAGAAAGTTGTGTCAGATGGTGTTTTGCTGGGGCAAACACATGAAGGAGTGTTTTCCTGAACAGGTAAAAGGATGTTTCGCTAAAGTAAGCACATAAAAGGACTCATGATAAAGGATTCTTCGCTCACGGCACACATGTATTGGTCCGCCTTACGCTGAATATTTGAGCTCCATTTATCGGGACTCCATACAGAGAAACCCGGTGGTGTGCTGTCGGCCTCTTGCCACTCCCTCGGATTTGGGCCGATTGGCAGAGTGATGTCAGCAGATACAGACTCATTTCGAGTTTTGCTAAGACAGACTCGCATGCTGAGGCAAAACAGGTGGAGAGGCGAGTCCTGTGGCGGCCACGTGATGCTCGGAGAGAGTATGAATCCCCAATCCCCCAAAGAACCATTTCTTTTCTTTTTTTTTTTTTTTTCTTTTCTTTTTTTTCGGAGCTGGGGACCGAACCCAGGGCCTTGCGCTTCCTAGGCAAGCGCTCTACCACTGAGCTAAATCCCCAACCCCCCCCCCCAAAGAACCATTTCTGAACGGGTCTACTTCCCCCGTATCCTTTTTTTTTTTTTTTTTAAAGATTTATTCATTTATTATATATAAGTACACTGTAGCTGTCTTCAGATACACCAGAAGAGGGCATCGGATCTCATTATAGATGGTTGTGAGCCACCATGTGGTTGCTGGGAATTGAACTCAGGACCTCTGGAAGAGCAGCCGGTGCTCTTAACCACTGAGCCACCTCTCCAGCCCCCTACTTCCCCCGTATCCTAATGACCTTGCTTTTTCACTACCTCTGGTGGGCCCTGGGCAAGAAGGGAAGTGAAATCATTTAAGAAGCGCTGTTAGAAGTAGTTCTTGCACAAATGTAACAAGGTACGCAATGATCCAAGGAAGGCTGCTTGATTTCAGAAAAAGAAACACGATCAGAAAACCATAAATAGGGGTTGGGGATTTAGCTCAGTGGTAGAGCGCTTGCCTAGCAAGCGCAAGGCCCTGGGTTCGGTCCCCAGCTCCGAAAAATAGAGAAAAAAAAAAAAACCCATAAATAAACGCCAGTGAGCACATACTAAATATTAGCTGAGCGGTCCTCACCCGGAACTCTCTCAGGACAGAGCAAGTTAAACAATCGCCTGGCACGTACTAGAGATTATATCTGGGAAATCGTGAAAGCAAGGCTGAAAGCCATATCCAGGCTCAGGTGCACCGAGGGCAGCACTCAGCACCTCCTTTCACCAGATTGGGCTCCACAGCCATGTCCAACAACAACAACAACAACAACAACGAACACGTCTTAGACGTTGAATGTAAATGTTTGTTGCAGGAGGCACCCAGCCACATCCAATAATAATCCAGGGAAGGAAATGCACCTCAGTACAGGCTCTCCCTCTGCCTTTTCCCCTGGTGCCTCTCTCACAGGTTCCCAAGGTCTTGTTAACCACGTGTCATTCCTTTGACCATTTCCCAACAACCCCTGCCCCAAACAAATTCCAGCTGTGGGAGAAACAGAAAATATAAACACCTCCTGCTGAATGGACTTTGTCAACGGGATACAAACTAGGAAGAGGGAGCCTCAAATGAGGAATTGTATTCCTCAGATTGGCCTGTGGAAGTGTCTGGGGTCCGGGGTCATTGATTCACGATTCATATGGAAAGGCTCCGCCCCCGGCGGGTGAGAGCTCTCCTTGGTAGGTGGGCTTGAGTGGTATAAGAAGCAGGAGGGATAAGCCTTGAGCCAGTGAGCAGTGTTTCTTCGTGTTCTCTGCTTTCGTTCCTGCCTTAAGGTTCCCACCTTGAACTCCTTGCCTCAGCTGTGCAGAAGGACTGTAACCTGTAAGCTAAAATTATCTCCCTATTTGCAATACGTGCAGGTCAGTGTCTATCAAAGTACCGACAGCATACCTGTGCCATTTTCTCACACAATTCATCGTTTGCCTTGATTTCAGTTCTGCCCTGCACATCCTTTCTGGTTTTTCAATAAACTTGGAAGTAGTGGGGAAGGAAGGGAGGGAACCGAAGAGGAACCCTAGACTCTACATGGGCTCCTGATGGGAGAAGCCCCAGACAATGAATTCACAGAACTCCACAAATTCTATACCAGCCCCCACAGTTTAAAAAAAAAAGTTGTTTTTCTTCACTTTTTAAAAAATATAAAAGCTTTGTTTTGGTAAAAATGACACAACCTCTCATAAATGATGGTCATGGCATCATTAAAAAATATTTAACTCATCTGGGAGGACCAAAAGAAAAATAAAATTACTCTTCCCGGTACCTCCCAACTACTTACGAAAGTTATTCTTGAGCTCAGCCGCTGAGCTCCGCCTAAGATGCTTCAACAATTCCCATGACCCGGAGAATGTTGTGAGGTCCCTTCTGGACTGGACGTCGCTTTCCTGTAACCCACTCGTCCATTTGTTCAAGTGCCTGTCTGTTGAGGCCAGGCTGCAGCTCAGTCCTAGAGTGCTTCCCTGGCCTGTGTGAGGTTCCATCCCCAGCACTGTAGGAGAGAAAACATCACGAAGGAAGCCCTGTGCCAGGTTCTGCACTCTGGGGAGTCAGGGCGGGGCTGCTCTGAATTCAAATAGTGACGCATAGAAGTATATGGTTGCAACTGTGGCCAGAGGTTGGGCCATAAGGTGGGGTCTGTTTCTCCAAGGAAGCCAGAGACAGCAGGGATGGCTTTCTGGAGGAGATAGTGGCTGATCTGTTTTGTTTTTGTTTTTGTTTTTGTTTTTTTATTTTTCCGGAGCTGGGGACCTAACCCAGGGTCTTGCGCTTGCTAGGCAAGCGCTCTACCATTGAGCTAAATCCCCAACCCCCGGTAGTGGCTGATCTGAAGGAGGAGGCAATAGTCTGGAGAGACGAAGAAAGTGTGTTGAGTCAGGAGGGGATTGTGATGTGACCACAGTGTTCGCTGCCCACCACTCTTCTTCCACCACCTCGGACAGACCTAGCTTTGTTCTAGGGCCTACCCTCTGTCCCCTCATTCTCCAATATACTCAGGTAAACCTTGGCAAAGATCAGGCTAATCATACAGTCAGAGGGAAGTATTGTAACCCATTCTGATGTCAGAGAGGAACAGTCTGAAGGGGAACCACTGTAAAGTATCAGATGCCAGTCCTTTTCCTACCGCTGGACACCAACGAGGCAGATGTGAGGTTCAGATGTGCTGCAGCCATCTTGAAGCCCTGAGGCTGAGGTCGAAGGGTGAGGATGCTGAGCAAAGAAAGCAAGACTCTGGATCACAGTGATGTCGCCGAGCCTTCGGGTAAGCAACCCTGAGCCCCCTTACCCAGAACTTGTGGAAGGAGGTTTCCTTGTGTACATGATTTTGAGTTTCAGTTCTGGAGGTGTCAGTCTAGTTGGAAGTGTGACTAAGGGTTTGGCCGGCAGCAGTTACATACTGAGCAGGTTGTTTTACTCAGATGTGGAAGGTGAAAGTCAAGGCTGTGGAGAATGTAAATGGGGCCATTTGTCACCACCAAACCATTCTGGGTTCCTCTAGCCCCATTGTGTGTGTGTGTGTGTGTGTGTGTGTGTGTGTCTGTCACATATGCAGAGGTCAGAGGACAACTTTTGGAAGTTGGGTCTCTTCTCTCATCTGTGAGTCCAAGGGATTGAACTCAAGTCCTCATCAGGCTCTGGGGGAAATGCCTTAATCTGCTAAACCATCTTGCTAACCTTAGCCCCATTTTAGGGAGCAACCTTTAACCCAGGAGGTTCAGGAGCTGAGACTCAGGGAGCAAAGGGAGGTTTCCAGAAGGTTCTTCAAAGAAGGTATGTGCCATTTAGAGTTACCTAGAGGAATACTACCACAGAGGAACAGATGCCTCTAGTGGTCCCAAGACTTCCAACGTAGGCAGCCACCCTCTGCAGTGCCCTCTGCTTTAACTTGTGAGCACTTAAAGTTCCACCAGAACTTGTTCTACCGTGCTGTTATCTGTGTATCTTATATTTCATACGTGCGTGTGGCATGTACACACGTGTGTGTGTAGTTGCACACCAAACTTATAATGGCCTATGATGGTCTGAATGAGAAATGTGCTGGGGAGGCAGAGGCAGGTGGACCTCTGAGTTTAAAGCCAGCCTGGTCTACAGAGTGATTTCCAGGACAGCCAGAGCTGCCTCGAGCTCTTTGAGACAGAGAAACCTTGTCTCAAACAACAACAAACTAAACTGAATTAAACCCTTTCCTCCCAAGTTGCTTTCAGTAATTGCGATTGCTGTTCTTGGTCATCAACTCAACTACATCTGAACTTAAGACCCAAAAGGCTAGACATGCTTTAAAAAAAATATTTATTGGGGCTGGGGATTTAGCTCAGTGGTAGAGCACTTACCTAGGAAGCGCAAGGCCCTGGGTTCGGTCCCCAGCTCCGAAAAAAAGAACCAAAAAAAAAATTATTTATTATATATAAGTACACTGTAGCTGTCTTCAGACACACTAGAAGAGAGCATCTGATCTCATTACAGATGGTTGTGAACCACCATGTGGTTGCTGGATTTGAACTCAAGATCTCTGGAAAAGCAGTTAGTGCTCTTAACTATTGAGCCATCTCTCCAGCCCAAGGCTAGATCTATTTGTTAGGGCTTTTTTTTTTTTTTTTTTTTTTTTTTTTTTTTAATTAGATCATTTGAAGTGGGAAGACCTACTTCTAATCCAGATCTTTGGGGTAGGAAGATCCACCTTTTATCTGGGCCATGCCTTCCACTGGCAGCCTAGATAAAGGCCATGGAAGAAGGAAGACTCTCTGTCTTTTTGCCTTCTTGCTCTTGCTACCAATTTCATTGCTAGCGTTCCCTGGCATGAGAACCCACTTCTTCAGTATTCTGGCATACACTGAAGACCAGCTGAGACATGCAACCTTGTGGACTGAACAACTACTGGGCTCTTGGACCTTTCATTGATAGACAGCCATTGTTGGACCATAGCTTGTAAGTCATGTTAATAAATCTCCCATATGGGAGATTATATATATTATAAATATAGGTAATATAGTAGATAAATACATTCTATAGTTCTGTTACTCTAGAGAACCCTGAATAATATAGTCACAGTTTTCGTCACAGCAGTAGAAATTTAATTAAGACAGCAAGGCTACCACG
Source organism: Rattus norvegicus (assembly GCF_021556685.1). Lineage (NCBI taxonomy): Eukaryota > Metazoa > Chordata > Mammalia > Rodentia > Muridae > Rattus > Rattus norvegicus. The sequence goes on along the minus strand of NC_141536.1, from coordinate 22,026,884 downwards.
GTGGTCTACTTATCTCATGTTTGTTCACTGTTCACAGTGGCCCTGCTCTAATCTGAGGTCCTAAGAGGGCAGGTAGAGGGCACCAGCCTGGTTTAGCATTTCAGATTAGTTAGGGTTCTCTGTGCCTTGTATTTCTAAGTGTCTTCCATGGGCCCCACACAGAGCCTTTTCACATCCAAGAACCCATTTTAATCTTAGAATATTCCTGGGAGATCAGGAACATCATCACCCCACTTTACAGATGGGGAAAATGATATTAGAGACCAGGCCAAATGCCCGGGTTCTGCAGGGCAGAGTCTCCAAAAGCCCAGCTGTCCCACGAGGGGCTTATCCAGGCGGTGGCAGCTGTTAGGACCCATCAGGACTTTATCCAGAAAAGCCAGAGCAGGCTGGGTGGACATCCTGGGAACAGTGGCTTTCCCTACCAATAAATGCCCGCCTTCAAAGAGCTCGGGGAGCTTGACTTTGGATCTGCTCCGGTGCCAAGCCACAAACAGGGAAACTCCAGGCCCTGTGTGGGGGTGAGGGGTGATTGAGGCTGGGGGTAGGGTTCTGTACAGATAGGGGTATGGGGGCCTCCCTTTCAAGAAGAGAATAAGGTTTCTGTCCTACCCCCCCCAACCCCCGTTGGAATGAGGGCTCTGGAGCCAAACGTCAAGGGCTAGGGCAGAGCCAGCCAACCTTAGTCACGTGAAGGGCCACCCTGCATTCATGGCAGATAATCTCAGAGATATTCATCCCTCCAGCGGGCAGACACTCTGAAAGCCCTGACTGTTTCTGCCTCGTGGGGGTCTCTGCAGGAATGCCAGGGGTCAGCAGACATAGGCAGAGTTCAGGCTGGTGCAAAACAGGGGGCGGGCAGCGTCTGGGCACTGCCCGGGGCCAGATGGAGTCTTTGTGCTCTGTGCCCTGGGAACACTCTCAACCCTGCAGACTGCCCACTGAAGAGAACTGGACGACAACATGCCAGGCCAGGCAGGGCCTGAGAGCTCTGAAGTGTCTCGGTGAGCAGAGTAGGAGTGCCTTCCTGCACACTACTTACTTACTGCTCTAACGGTCTTCCAGATAGGACACTTTATGGCTTCGGTTCTCTCTCACCTTACATAGGTTCCGGGGATTGAACTCGTGTCACCAGGTTTGTGCAGCAAGCACTTTCATCCACTGAGTCACCTGGCCAGCCTGTCGTATGTGATTTTTTTTTTTTTTTTTTTTTTTTTTTTTTTTTGAGGCAGGGTTTCCTGGAGTTCATGCTGAGCCCACTATATAGCTAAGGGTAATAATGTTGGACTCTAGTTCTTCTTGCCTCCACCTCCAGGGGTTTACCCTCTCCTACAGCTCTCCCAGCCTCTCCTAAAGCTCTCCCAGCTTCCTGGCCAGTTCTTTCTTGACATGCTGCTCTGATTGTAACACACTGGTAATTTCCATGTTTTCATTGGTCTGGACAGAAAACAACAGTCAGTAGGACCTAATGTGGCTGAAGTCCTCAGAATTGCATGTGTACTCACTCTCAGAGTAGGGAAGGCTGCTGGAACATTCCCACACACCCTAGGGCTCGGGATTGTGGGGTGCCTTCACCACTACCACCTAACGTGAGGCGGACAGCACCCCATCCTCTGCCGGTGCTGACCAAAAGGGGTGAGTGTGTTCCCTGTAAGCAAGGAGGGCCTGCAGGCTCCGCACCAGCCTGAAGAAGCCGTTCTGCAGCTCAGCCAGCTGCTCCTTGAGCTCGCGGTTCTGTGACAGCGCTCTGCTGATGGTGGTGCGGTCACTCTGCATGCTCTCCAGGATCTGCTCGCTCCACTGCTGGGCCTCGCTCTCCAGCTCCAGCAGCCGCCCCTCCCGCTCCAGGTTCAGGTGGCTCAGGCTCTCATTGTCCTGCACCTGGGCCCGCAGCTGACCTGTCAGACCCTCCAGTTCCTTCTGCAGCTGCTCAACCTCTCCCTGCAGCCACTCTTCTGCCTTGGAGGGCCCAGGGGGAGGCTCTGGAGATTGCAGCTTCTCTGAGAAAGGAAGCTGGCCCACTGAAGGAATTCACCTTAGGCTTCTTGGGCTCCATTGTGAGTCAGGCTCCTGCCCCAAGCCTTGGCTTCTTTTCTGTCAGGGTCTCAGATAAGCGGTAAGCATTTCAAACCACTCCAGTACAATTCTGGGATGCTCAGTCATCTGCAGGAGCTACCAGTAGGCATGCCACCCTGTTTTGCACAGAAAGGCACACGCTCAGAGAGATGGCAAGGCTTGTCACCTGGTCCTGGCAGAGACCCTTTGCCCCTGTTACAATGCACTTACACCCACCTGCCCCAAACCTCCCCCTCCCCACCCCGGGCAATAGAAGCCACCTTCATGTCACTTTGACCTACTACTGCTCTCAGGTCACCCTTGACCTACTTGCCCTCGATTGAACTCCTAAGTTTTGTCCAGCTGGTCTCCAGCTCTGCTCCTTCTCTTCCTTCAGTGCGTGCACCTGCCCAAGGCACAGGGCGGGGGTACTGGAGATCCCAGGCCCACCCATCCCCAGTCCCACCTCTGCAAAACCGAAGCCCCTAAGCCCTCAGCTCCACCACGTTGATGCTCAGGAAGCGCAAAGATAGCAGAGGCCAGGCCTCACCTGCCATCTGCTGTACCCTCTGCTGCCACATGGCACTCTCTCCTTTCAGGTTCTCTGCATACTGGTCTCTCTCGACTCCATCAGCTGCATCAGTCAATGTACGAGTTATGAAGGGCTGTCACTGGTCCTCACCGGCTCTTGGCCATTGGGCGTCATGCCCTTCCCCTCCCCCCACAGATCCTCACCTGGCCAACATGGCTCTCCAGCTGAGACCGCTCCTCTATGGCCTGTTGCAACTGCTCATTACCGCCAGAGGCCTGGGTCTGGGAGTCTATGCTGTTCTGCTGCAGTGCTCCCCACAAGAGTGTGAGCTAGGATGACAACCCAGGGTCATTGCCATAGGAGAAAGTGTCAGGAGGAGCAAAGCAGGCTGTTGGGCCATTTAAATGAAACAGAATGCTGGCATTTCAGCAGGCCTGGTGGCTCATGCCTACAACCTCTAGGTAGGAGGATTACCATGAGTTCGTTCACCTGGGGAGTTACAGGTCACCCTGGGCTACCCTTGAGACTCTGTCTCAACAACATAAATAAATAAATAAAAGTAAGGATGCAACAGACACATCGCCCTCACGAAGACTGATTCACAGGTGTGGCCAGGGCTCCACTGAGCAATTAGTAAACATCAGCACAGGACAGGAGGAGGTTCCAAACTGTCCACACTTGGCCGAAGGTCACCCCCAAGGACCCACGGACTTTGTGCCTGGGCCTTAGGGGTGAGGGCTGCACCTCTCACCTGTTGCAGCAGCAGCTCTGACATCTCTAACTTCTTCTGCAGCTCCCCTGCCCCCAACTGTGCAGCTGCTTTCTCTGCCACCAGGACTCGAAGTTTCTCTTCCAGTTCGGAGTTTTGCTGCCTCAGGTCCTCATTACTTTTGCTGTGGCCAGAGGCAGAACAGAAAGGAACCCATTTCAGAGTGACGCACGAGCCTTGTCACACAGCCACAGGACAAAGCACTGAGTCACAAGTGACAGGCCTCACAGGGACTGAGTCACAAGCAACAGGCCTCAGAGACTGAGTTACCTGGGGCCACACCATGAGTCAGGAGCATGGCTGGGACCAGAGCTCAGCTCTACACAAACCCAAGCCTGTCTGGGCTGAGTCTCCACTCTCCACACTGAGGCTGCAGAGAGCCCAGCTGCCTTCCCATTCTTACCCGTTCTTGTGCAGCTCCAGCTTGAGGGCGTCTCACTCTCTGGTTAGGTCCTTGTTCTGCAGACAGAGAAAGCAGACTTTGGACCTGACAGGCTGAGGCAGCAGCTGGCACAGCACCAATGGCCCCGGTGATCTTCCGGGGTGATATCTCCTCTTCCTAATCACACTTGGCATTCTCCCAAGGCATTTCTACATTTCTGTCTCCTTTGCTTTTTTTTTTTTTTTTTTTTTTTTTTGTTCTTTTTTTCGGAGCTGGGGACCGAACCCAGGGCCTTGCGCTTCCTAGGCAAGCGCTCTACCACTGAGCCAAATCCCCAACCCCTGTGCTTTTGTTTTGAGATGGGGTCTTTCTATGCAGCTCAGACTGGTCTCAAATGATCTGCTTCTACCTCCCAAAGGTCCACACCACCATCCCTAACCTTCAGGGTATTAAAAAAAAAAAAAAAAAAATCAAATCCAGTCTGCGAGTATGCCAGACAATTTTTCTATCACTGAGCCACGACTCACAACCCCAAGTTTTTAAAATTATTAATTAATTTTTATTTTTTTTTTTGTTTTTTGTTTTTTTGTTTTTTTTCTGGAGCTGGGGACCGAACTCAGGGCCTTGCGCATGCTAGGCAAGCGCTCTGCCACTGAGCTAAATCCCCAACCCCGTAATTAATTTTTAGGCAAGGGTTCGTGCATCTCAGCTTGGTCTCAAACTCACTACGTTGCCGAGGGTGGCTTTTAACTTCTCATCCTCAGTCCTCTACCTTCTGAGTTCTGGAATCACAGACATGCACCACCACACCCCATTTATGTGGTGCTAGGATCAAATCCAAGAACTCCTGCTAGCTCCATCAGGGGGCCCTTTCTAACACATCTATTAGAATAACAACACACCAGTACTTCCTGAATCAACGTATCCGTGGGGAGAGGCACAGTCCTAGAACTGTGGGAGCAGAAAGGGCATCGTCCAAACCCCGTCTCAGAGATGAGTCCTTATAATCCTCCAAACCTATGCAAACAGCACCCCTAACTCCATGAATATGGATCAGTCTCCAGAGAATCAAAGATGAAAAGCTGCTTCAAAAATGCCTCGTGTCCACCCCATGGCTCTCAGGACCTCAGGTTGAGATGGTTTGCGGGAGGTTTCCAGCTGTGAAGTTCAGTTTCCCAGGAACTCCCCCACATTATAGATGCAGCTCATCCCAGGGAGCCTGACATGGGACACTCTGTCTCCCAAGTGGTAAGGAGTTCAAGGGCAAAGTTCAAGATTCCAAGAAAGACTTCAGAGTCTCTCTGGAGGGTGGAAACCTGAGGGGAAACCAAGCCAACCCAAATCTATTCCCCTGCGGCCATCAAGGCACGTTGCCAACCCTTCCCGGCTTTGGGTGCACAAGAATTGTAATTTCTCAGAGCCTTTCCAACATTTATTTTACATTAATGCTGTTTGTTTATATTAGTCTTTCTTTCCTTTCTTCCTTTCTGTGAAACAGTACATTGAATTAAGGCACGGAGAAGGGGTTATTTATAACGATTTAACAGTGGTGCGTTTCTGAAGAAAATGTCTCAGTAACCATTTAGGGTCTGGGATTAATCACTAGGGAGGGATAGTACCTTATCAGCCCTACCCACTTCTATGACGGAATGTGTCCGTCCTGTCTTGGGCGCATCTTAGGTAGGTGACCACAGCTGCTCTGAGAATTTAAAAGAGAGAATGGTGTGCTCAAAAGAGAGCATCCATAACGTTCATCCCTTCCTTGAGCTCTTACATCATGATGATGATGATGGTGGTGATGATGATGGTGATGATGATGGTGGTGGTGATGATGGTGATGACGCTTTGTTTATTTGCTTTTTGGAGGTTTTTTGAGATGGAGTATCATGTAGCCTAGGCTAGCCTCTAACTTGCTATGCTAGGGGATGCTGAGAATGACCCTAAACTCTTGACCCTATGACTCCATCTCCCAGGTGATAGGATTAGAGCTATACATTTCTATGCCTATGCAGTTATACAGTTATACATGCCACATACGTGTGCTGAGGGTCAGACCAAGAGCTTTTTGTATGCTAAATGTTAGGGGTCAGCTGAGTTCACATTTTCTTTCTTTTCCTAGTTAAACATAATGTTAGAATTTAGCTTATTTCTATATTGTTCCCTATGGTGTTTTTCTCTAATCATATCCCAAGCTGAAGGTCAACTTGCTTTGTTGTTGGTTTTTGTTTGTTTGTTTTACTTGTGAACCTTGGAAAAGTAACACAGATGTGTGGGCTCGGGGTTTAACAGTCACCCCCTGTCAGCACTTGACCAGTTTGATTTTATCTGCAGTAACTGCTGACTACCGCAAACACCCAGCTTCTCTGACTAAAGCTGGCATCTGTACTGATGTATAGGCATAAATACATTTAGAAGGCGATTTGACACAGACATACCATGTCCACTTAGCAAAACTGGAATGGAAGTGTGGCCTATCACCTCTGCAGTAACAGACTTTCAAACAAATTTACCACACCAGACATAAATTACTTCTTGGGTTTTTTTTTTTTTTTTTTCCTGAGCTGGGGACTGAACCCAGGGCCTTGCGCTTCCTAGGCAAGTGCTCTACTACTGAGCTAAATCCCCAACCCCAAATTATTTCTTGGGTAGTGGGCCTTAAATCCAATCAGAAGCAGTCAGTCGCTTCCCAGTCAAGCCACAATTGAACCTGTAGGCCTCCCGGTGGGACAGTAGTGTACTGTAGCATGCAGGTTCGTTGTAAATAAGGCTGGTGATGAGGAGCCCAGCAGCCTGCACAGCACCTACCAGAACTGTGAGAATTGGGCTGCTGGGAGGAGGCTTTCCTCTTAGTCCTCACTTTATTTCTCCATATCATGCAACAAAATTGTGTAGTATGTTCAGGAACAAGGTTTACTATCTAGTTTTGGTGGGTAACAGACAGCAGTGACAACATTCTGCATATCCCCCCCCACCCCCCGAGCTGAGGACCAAACCCAGGGCCTTGCGCTTGCTAGGCAAGTGCTCTACCACTGAGCTAAATCCCCAACCCCACATTCTGCATTCTTTTAGGAGCCCCAGGAGTGTCAAAGTATCAATAGCAAACAACCTGTGTGTGTGTGTGTGTGTGTGTGTGTATGTGTGTGTGTGTATGTGTGTATGCATGCCACATGTGCCATGGTGCATATGTGGCAGAGGACAAGAAGACAACTCTGTGTGGCTGGTTCTCTCCTTCTACCTTTCCTGACTGGGCCATCTCAACGACCCAATTGTGAGAAGTTGTTTGTTTTTGAGGCAAGGTTTCCCAATATAGCTCTTGCTGGCCTACAACTCACTATATGGAGATCAGAGTGGCCTCCTACTCATAGAGATCCTCCTGTCTCTGCCTACCAAATGCTGGGATTAAAGTCATGTGCTTGACCTATTGCTAAGTTTTTTGTTTGTTTGGTTGGTTGGTTGGTTTGATTTGTTTGTGCCTCCTGGACTTAGAAAATGGATGGGCTCATTTGATTTACACAGCCCTGCATCACAGGCCCCTGTGCCACGTCTTCATCACCTTTGGTTGAACTAGAGGAGTCATTTTATCCTTTTACATGAGAGCATGTTTTTTCTAAAGGGTTTTCTCCCACGTGTATTTTTTTGGCATCTGTACAGCTTTTGTTGTGTTCCACAGATCTGCATTTCTGCTTTTGTGCCAGCACGTGATATCTTTGTTAGAAGGGCTCTGAACTCAGATAAGTGTCATAGCTTCCCTTGCCAGGTTGACACACCTGGGAGTTGCGTCACCTCGGTTCATGAATTTCCTTCAATGGGTTGGCCTGTGGGCATGTTTGTGGGGTATCTGTTCCTTGCTGAGTGATAGAGGAGAGCCCAGCCCACTCTGGGTGGTTCCCTGACAGGACAGATTGCAGGAGAGCACAGATCTGCGCTCTCACAGACAAGCACTAGACACAGCAGAATTGTTAAACACACAAGTTTTTTTCTTCAACAGAAGAAATTGACATCTGCTTACCCGGAAGGCTGGAGTGGATGTTGTTTAATAACTGGTGATCTGGGGCTGGGGATTTAGCTCAGTGGTAGAGCGCTTACCTAGGAAGCGCAAGGCCCTGGGTTCGGTCCCCAGCTCCGAAAAAAAGAACCAAAAAAAAAATAAATAAATAAATAACTGGTGATCTTTTGCTGTTCTGCGGAGCCGGCCCTCACCCGAATCCCCCCAAGCCTCTGAGCTTTGCTCCCAGTCAACAGAACCCACCCTCATGAAAGAGGCCCCCTGTGCTTTGCAGGAAAAGCAGGGTCACAACAGCATGATCCTAAAGGTGCTGCTGAGTGAGCTGTGGGGAGGTGGCCCAAGGCAGCACAGAGGCGAGCATGGCATAAGGTCTTAGGCCCATTGGTTGATGGGATAGAGGAAGGTTAAGAGACCATGATCAGGGCAGAGGATGGAGTTCATCACTGCTAAGCATACAATCAGGACCAATGTACATACAGCTTAACAGAAAGTGGGGTGGGGGTCTCTAGATAGGAGCCCTATTATCTTGAATGTGTTCATTGCTAGCTATCCGGCCGAGCTGAGGCAACTGTCCATCCTTAGTCCTGGACCCAGCGGTGCCTCAGAAGATCCCAGATCATCTTAGCCCAGGATGTCGGACCACAGAGCTCAGGAGGTGGGTGAGGAGCATGCAGTGTGCAGTGTTATCACTTCACAGCCTTTTCCCTCCTCCTCAGGCCTCTCTGCCAGACTTCCTCTCACCCAGCCCCTCACAACAGGTTCCCACAATATGAACACTACGACCTTAAAGTCTCCCGCCCCATCACGGTAATTCAGGTGATGCCCTGGTAACTGATTCTGGTGCAGCGCTTCCATACCCCCTCGGTGGTTGGATCCTCATCATCTCTTCTATAAGGTTTCCTCCCCTGCTTGGGGGAGGAGTCCAGTCTCTGCTGACCATAGATGCCCTGCCCTGCTCTCCTATACATCCCAACACCTGCCCACCCATTTCCCTTCAAGATCTTCTGTCAGATGAACTGCTTTACCACGCCAATTATCTCTAACCCAGTCCCTTCCCTTCTTCATGATTACCTTCCTACTCCTGCCTGCTCAGAGGCTGAGGCTTCTCCAGTCACCTCCCACTCCCAGCTTTCCCTCCTCACTCAGCCCTGCTGGTTTTAAGTCTGGCATATAGTTCCCTAATCAAAGAATTGCTTCCCTTTATGCTGTCTTCTATGGCCAACTCCCCAAAGTTCTCAATCTCTCACCCATCCCCTTTCTCCAAAGGTCTGTGTGCGGGCAGAGGAGAAAACAGGATCAACTCTGGTGGACTCCAAGCCAATAAACTGGTGGATGCTGGTTTATGAACAGAGAAAACATGGAGCTGAAGCCAAATTTAGAGCTGCCTTCAAGGACAGCTTCCTGGGAAGGTGGCATTTCAACAGAACTGGAATGCCCCAAGCGAGGCAGGATGGGTAGGTGTCTTAGTCACTGATCTATTGCTGTGAAGAGACTGTGTTGGGGTTTGGTCTGTTGCTGTGTATTGTAATGCCAAATTCTATACTAGAAGGTCTAGGCCCATTAGTGACTTCTCTTGTTTACAAGCTTTTGTTGTGAAAACCTTGTTCCTTGGTTTAAAACTATTGGTTAAATAAAATTGGTTACTGCCAGTTACTGGAGGGATTAGAGGTAGGTGGGTTTGCAGTGACCTGATTGGAGGAGGAGAAATGAGAAGGAGGAGGAGGAGGAGAAAGAAGAAGAGAAGGAAGAAGAAGAGGAGGAGGAATAAGAGGAGGAAGAGGAGGATGAGGAGGAAGATGAAGAGACAAGAGGAAGCTGCCATGAGGGAAGATGGGCCTTGAGCACATGGCTAGGAGAAAGAACAAGTATCTGGGATACACTGCTGAGTCATCAGTTAGAACAGTAGATTAGGAGTTACCTCTCAGTAATTATCAAAACCAAATAAAATAAGCATATTCTGTGTCTCATCTGTAAGCTAGTCTTTTTTCCACCCTTCTCCACCCTTTTCTCTCCAGCCTTCCTTCCTTCCTTCCTTCTTCTTTCTTTCTTTCTTTCTTTCTTTCTTTCTTTCTTTCTTAACATTTATTTATGAGCCACCATGTGGTTGCTGGGAATTGAACTCAGGACCTAACCATTGAGCCATCTCTCCAGCCCTCCCTCCAATCTTTCAACCCCCTAACTGTAGATAAGAGAGATAAAAGGACAGAGAGGAAAGGAAAGAGATCCCTGAATAAAGTTCAGGGTCAGAAAGATGGTGATGTTATCATTAGACTACTTCCTGCTTATTAGGGGTGTTGAGTTCCTTGGGGCAAGTTTGATCTTTGCTGTCAGGATGTCTAATTTCTTCTTGTTTTTTTCTTTGCTCATGACTACTTAACAACTACAACAACAACCAATAATAACCAACCAACAGTCCGCCCCACAGTTCTGGGCCCTAGCATTTATATACACTCTAAAAAGTTCCCAGAATTCCAAACATCACACAATTGCAGGAACTCTCTGTGGCTGGCAAAATCATGCCTCTGCTAGAGCATGAGGTAAATCATAGTCAGCTGCTCTGGACAACCTGAAGCAGCCCCATGTCCCACATCTGTGATAAAATTAAAACATATTCTCATATTTCTGTGGGGTTTTCTGTTTTGTATGGAATAGAGTTTAGAGCATGGGGAGGGGAGTTGAAGGGGTAGTAGAGATAGAGAAAGGCAGAGAAAGAGAAAGAGAGAGAGGGAAAGAGAGGGGGAGAGAGAGAGAGGAGAGGTCAACCACGAATGCATGAAGAGGTGGGGAAGGGGAATGAGAAGAGAATGGATAGAGAGGGAAGAGAACAAAAGAGCAAGAACTATTTCTGTGTTTAGAGAAACCAAAATTCTAAAAATTTTCACTACAATCATGACCAAGGCAACATATATATGTATATGTGTATGTATATAGGTATAGGTATATGTATATAACTTAATTTAGAGTTTGCTTACAGTGACAGAGACGTAGTCCATTATCATCACTATAAGGAGCATGGTAGCATGCAGGCAGGCATTTGAGCAGTAACTGAGAGCTGTATCCTGATCCATTAGCAGGAAGAGAGGGAGAGAGAGAGAGAGAGAGAGAGAGAGAACCCCTAATCCTTCTTTTTTTTTTTTTTTTTTTTTTTTTTTTTTGGAGCTGGGGACCGAACCCAGGGCCTTGCGCTTCCTAGGTAAGCGCTCTACCACTGAGCTAAATCCCCAGCCCCCCCCCCCAATCCTTCTAATCCTTTCAGTGCCACTTCCTGGTGTTCAAGCATTCAAATATATGAGCCTTATATATTGTTAATGATTTATTATTTGTTTTTATGTTATGTGCTTTGGTACTTTGCCTGCATGTATACGTGGATGTTGAATCCCATGGAGCTGGAGATCATGGATATTTCTGAGCTCTCATGTGGGTGCTGGAAATTGAACCCAAGTCCTCTGGAAAAGCATCCAGCGCTCTTAACCTCTGAGTCATCTCTCCAGGCCATTCTTATTCAAATGTCCACAGTAGGGGTAGGTATGAGTTGACAGAAAGGCCTTGTTGGCCAGAATCTTGGGTTATAGAAGAAGAGGCATGCCCAAGGGTCTGTGATCCAGGTTACCCAAAGCCCATCTATGGTTGGCTCTGTGTAGGGTAAGTGTGTAGCCCCAGAGGCCCCCGAGTGTCAGGGACAGGGCCTAGCTTCCTGATGTGACAAGGGCTCTATAGCGGAAAGCAAAGCCCAGCCAAACAGATCCAAAGGTGTCTATGTAGGAGATGGAGAAATGACCCAGTGGTTCAGGGCACTGGCTGTTTTTTCAGCAAACCTGGGTTCAGTTCCCAGCCCCAATATGTCAGCTTACAACTGTCTGTAACTCTAGTTCAGGGGAATCTGTTGCCCATTTCTGTCCTCCAAGGGTACATGCATGCACAAGGTGCACATCCCTACAGACAGGTAAAATGCCCATGCGCATAAAATAAATATACATCAATGTTTATAAAAAGAGACGATATCGCTGGTATAAGGGGGTTGGGGCAACCAATCAGTTAAGCACTGCATGGTGGTATGTATCCAAGCCATCTCGTGAAGGACCATGAAGTCCGGGATTCTGGGACTCCAGGATAGAACTTAGACCATAAGGCTGCCAAGCACCTTTACTGGCAGAACTATCTCACTGGTCTCTTTGTTTTATTTTTCTTTGCAGTGCTGGGAGTGAGGCCCGGGACCTAGCAAGTGCTAATCCAGTGCTCCATCACTAAGAGCCCCAGAATGCTGCAGCACTGCCCAGATTCAAGTGGCTGACAGCCAGTGTCTATTTGGGCTCATTGATACCAGCTTTCTTTTTTACTACTGTAAAATTAAGTTTTCTCCTTAAAATTAAAAACAATTGCTTTGGCTAACAGCTTATATAAGCTCATTTGGGAATTAAAAGTATTTCCATAAAAGGAATGGAAGCGTTTGTGAAAAGAACAGAGAGGCAAGGGGTTGGGGAGAATGCTCAGTCTGAAAATTAACGATTGTGAGGAAGGGTTGAAGCCACTGTAGGCGGAGCCACCCCTGGGCTATGTAAGAAGCTGAGCAAGCCAGTCAGCATTCCTCCACAGTTCCCGACTCCAGGTTTTCTCTGAGTCTTTCCATGGCTTTGTCCAGTGATAAACTGTTACCTGGACATGGCACCTAAGATGAAATAACCCCTCTCCCCTACACGTTTTATTTTCTAATCATGGTCTCTCCCACCAACATAGACCTAACTAGAACAAATAAACAGCGGGACCCAGTGGCTCATTTCTGCAAGCCACGCAAGCGACAAAGGCAGGGGAATCAGGAACTCAAGGCCATGCTTTGAGACATACCAAGCTTGAGGGCAGCCTGGGTCGAAAAGCCGGGTGGTGATGGCTTCAGGAAGCAGAGGCAGGCAGGTGGATCTCTGTGAGTTCCAGGCCAGCCTGGTCTACAAAGGGAAATGCAGGACAGCCAAGGCTATACCGACCCAGAAACACTTTATTTATTGATTGATGCTTGATGCTGGGAACCAGACTCAGGCCCTCATACACACTAGGCAAGCGCTCTGACATGGAGCTATACCCAAGGTTGTAGTCCACAGTGCTTAAGAGTTTAAATAAAGCTTTCAGTACATTTTTCTTTTTCTTTTTGAGATAGTTTCTCTGTGTAGCTCTGGGAGTCCTGGAACTTGATTTGTAGACCAGGCTGGCCTTGAATTCAGAAATCTGTCTGCCCCTGCCTCCCAGGCACATGGACCAAAGGCCTGAGCCACCACATCCAGCTATAGTCATGGGTTTTATTTATGTATATGCTACCCTGTTGCAAAAAGATCTTGTGGCACCTTACAAAAAAATACAGTATAAAAAATACAGTAGAATAAAAATAAATCGGGGTAAAGGTACATGCAAAGAGCTAGAATGAAGCTGGTTAAACTCCATATAAGCATTTAAAATAATCTCAAACTTGTCGTTGAGCTTCCTATTGTTCTAAACCACGAAAGCAAAAACAAAAACATGACTACTTCAACAGTTAGCTGGGGGCTTTGGTTTAAAGAGACCTAGTTCGAATCTCACCTCCATATGCCAGGTACCGGACCCTGACCGAATAGCTCAATTTCTCTGAACTCGAGGTTCATAACCTATAATGAGAGAAGACACTGCCAATTGGGGATTCCAAGGTGGGTTAGTATAGACTGCAGGTCAAAGTGACTTCCAGTTCTGGGAAGTGCTGTGAGGTCTCCTAAGGTCTTGTGTTCTCACTAAGCCTTAGTCCCACTTCTGTGAGGGAGTTAATACCCCTACTCAGCCTGAGAAGGAGGCCAACTGGAAACTAACCCGGGCTCCCAATTCCCCTGCACCTAGGACTCTGACAGTCACACAGTGCTGGATCTTCAATGCAGGAGGGAGAATAAGATTCTCTACTGGGTCCCGAGTTGTGCCCAGCACCACTCAAGGCCTGGCAACCTCCAGAGAGGAATCAGTGATGGAAGCCAAAGCCCATTCACCTGTAGAGCTGTTCAGAGGTGCAGGATGCTCTGTCCTTATAGAAAGGTCGGGGGCAGTTCTGTACAGTCCAGATCCCTCCTTCTATGAAGTATCTATTCCCCAGAAAAATGCTACCCAAGGTATGTGTGAGTGCACACATGTGTTCGTGTGGGATGTGAGAAGTGTATGTGTGTAAAGATGTGCATAGTGTGTATATGTGTGGCATGTATGTGGTAAGTGTGCATAGGTGTCTGTGAGTGTGTGTGTGTTTGTGTGTGTGGTAGTGGGAGCTGGGGTCTCCTTTAGAGTTCACAGATTGGCAGATTCAGGCTCCTTAGCAAAATCCCTTGCATGTTTCTCATTACCAATAGGACAAAATCTAATTAGAAACTGTTGGAATTTCCTTGGCTCTGTTAATTGACTCAGTTGTGTCCTAGACAAGGCTAGATGTGGCCCTCCTTGGCTTGGTGTTCAAAGCTTTGTAGAACCGGGCCTTTTGGGGAGCTCTTGCCCAGGCCATCTTGACTGACTGCAACTACCAGCAAACTTTTGGAATTTGTTGACAGCAGGAAACATGCTCTGATGAGCCTTGAACCCCTAGCCTTGCCCCAGACCACATTGCTTGTGTGATCCTGAGTAAATTCCTGTCATTGTCCTCACCTGTCCATGGCGCCTTTTGTAGTTTACTTTCCACAGTATGTCCAGCACACTGATGGTTTCCAGATGACAGTGACAGCTTACCTGATTTGGAAGCCTGGTTCTTTCATTACCAGCCTATGTGACAAGTGAGTTACTTGGCATCCGGTATGACCGTTTACAAGTGAGGAAATGAACTGTGTTTACCATACAACACACAAAGGCCTGAAGGGGCCTGGAGGACACTTGAGGACAATTGAGGCCCTGTGTCCCACCCCAGGAAACTATGCCACATGTTTACTTTTCAAAACCAGTGTGTCCTAGCGTTCCCTCTACTCAGGCTGTTGCCTGAGCACCTCTCACATGGTTGGACTATGACATCACAAAACACAGAGTCTTGAAAAGACCCACACCCAGGGCCAAGGGGAAGGCCGGGGCCTCCAAGTTCTCTGAAGAGGCTGGAGGAGTAGCCTGTGGTGGTCAGCTGGGTGGGGGAAGCTGGATGTGGCTACCACTGTGAGTCAGACCTGGCTGGGCTGGCTACCACTGTCCCTCTTTATTTCAGGAGGGAGTTGTTCCTTAAGTAAAACATCTCCCAACAATGTCCAGAAGACAGCAAGGCTGCACAGAACCTGAATCGCTCTACAGAGTACTGCACAGCGGGATTTCATAAATTGGTTCATATTTCACTGCGGGTATCCTAGGAGCGGGCACAGGGCACAAGGAAGTGTCCAGGGTCCAGGGGCAGCAGTAGACACCTTCAAGGTACTGGGGATCTGTTGTTTTTTGCAGGCAGAGCTGTCTCAGTATAGGGCTTTTCCAAAGGAGATCAGCTGTACCTCGCACTGTATGACTCCGTCCATACCCTAGAACCATTGGGACCTATATTTTCTTTGGTAAAACAAGATGGGAAAAAGAACTTCCCTCCAGCTTTAAAAAGAATGCCCAAAGCTGCCATAGGCTGGCTTGCAAGGTCTTGTTCTCAGGGCTATCTGGGTCTGAAGGCTCTGAGGGCCACAAGCCGTACCAGGACAGCTAGCTGCCAATCCTATTTTAAGGTAGCTTATATATGTTCAGTTGTGTGTCCACAAACCCAAGTCCCATCTCAAAGAAAATCCTGGTGCTGAGACCGCAGTCTACCCTCCCCTGCCTCTACCTCCGGGTTTTGTCCTGCGAACTGAGAAGTCTCCTCTGAACCCTGCTGTCCTGTCTCCCTCAGATTCCCAGGCTGCTGAATCAACCCACCAAATGACCAGACTTCGATCAACAAGGGAAACAGAACCTGTTCCATCTTGTGGCCACCCTCTCTGGGGACAAAGGCCTTACTCTTAGCAATCCCTGAGTGTGGACAGAATAGCTTTCAAGGCCCAGAAAAGGCCCCTGGCCCAAGGCTTTGGGAAGGGCTAAGGAAGGAGCCGAGGCCTAGTGGATGGCCAAGGCGAGGACTTCTGGTAGAGGAGTTGAAATGGGGGGAAGCTCAGGCCAGCACCAACACTGCCAGAGCTTAGCTGCCTATATCTTCCCATCTGCTGCAAAATGTGCAAGGAACATAGGGACAAGAAGTCGCTACAGAGGAAGGGCCATGGACCTGGCCAGCATTTGCTTCAGTGACTGCTTAGTGTCTGTGATGATGAACTTTTGGAATGTGGTTAGACAGAAGAGCAAGAGAGCACAGGGGCTGACCATAGGTCAAGAAGCTCTAAGCTCAAGGTTACCAGCATTCAGTCAGAGGAGAGGCCTGGAGCTGCAGGACACCACTGCATAGGTCCCAAAGACCTCAGGCTCTGCAGAGCCCTGGAAGGGGACTGGAGGAGGGATTCTCATCTGTCAAATGTGGCTACTGTGAGGACGTAGCCTGCCCATCTGGAATGCTGCTCCTTTGGGCTTTAGTCACTTCATCTGTTCAATGGGCTTAGGAACCTCTGCCTTCAAGGGAAGAAGTAGAAAGAGTCAAAAGGGTAAGCGCAGGAAAAGCTCCTAGCACAGCATTGCTGTGCAAGTGTCACCTACTGGGCACTAAGAAAGTACTCAAAGCCATCAAAGCCAATACCTAGCCCAGGACACCCCCAACTGATACTTATATCAATTGCAGGGGTTGCTAAGGATAGCCCCTTCTCTTCTGCTGCCCTCCTTTGTGACCATGGGTCCCCATTCAGACGACAAAGTGGAGAGTGTAGGTGAGCTGGTGGCCATTGTCCCAGGCATAGAGCACCCGCTCCTTGGGGTTGTAGTCAACCTGGGTGGTATAGGAATATTCATTGAGGAAGGGCAACTGTGGGTAAGCATCAGTGCCGGTGTGGGTATCGAACGCATAGGCCACTTGGCCTTCATGCTGGTTGTAAGTGTCCACCGTGTAGAGGATGCCGCACACCAGAAAGCAGTTCCCATAGGAGTTCCTCCTCAGCCGCGTCTTCCATGTGGTCTCCCGGTGCACAGAGAGGTCTGCAGGGTCCAAGCGGCTCACCACAATCACCTCATGCTGTGTTTCGCCATGCTCATCCATGGCTGGGTAGATGACCCACAGGCCACTCTCATCCACAGCAAAGTCAATGTCCGAGTGGCCACGCCACTTCCAGGGTGTGGTATCCTCATAGACCACATCGGGCAGCAGAGCCCAGGAGGCCACAAAGCGTTGGCGCAGGTCATATTTGATGATATTCTTGGTGAAGGCACGGTTGTAGTAGAAGGCACCCTGGTACACAACGTGGCCTGTGCCTATCCAGTTGTAGGGCAGCTTGTACATATTACTCCACCGGCCTGCGTGTGGAAAGTAGAAGGTCATACCAGGGTACCCTGTTCTGGTTAGTTTGTCACAGTCTAGAGGATCTGCCCAGGCTGTGGCCCTATCTGGGAGAGACTGTTTTGCTTGATGATGGAGGGGTAGCCCTCTGGGGTGGCTCCATGCCTAGGCAGGTGGCCAGGGCTGTATAAGAGGGCTAGCTGGGTATAGTGATCTATGCCTTTAATCCTAACACTTGGGAGGCAGGCGCAGGTGGCTTCTGTGAGTTTGAAGCTGGTTTGATCTACAGACTGAGCTCCAAGACAGATAGAGCTATACAGTGCGACCTTGTCTCAAAAACAAAAACAAACAAAAAAGGCAAACAAATAAGGAAGCTAGCTGAGTTTTCTGAACAAATAAGAGAGTAAGTCAGTAAGCAGTGTTCCTCAGGGGTTCCTGCCTTGATTTCCCAGTCCTGTCTTCCCTCAGTGATGGATTGTTACTTGGAAGTATGAAGTAACCCCCCTTTCTGAATCAAGTTGCCTCAGGTCATGGTGCTTATCACAGCAACAGAAGCACACTAGAAAGAACATCACCCACTCACCCCAGAGACCACCAAGGGCTCACCAGTGCCCAAGTACTTTGCACCAAAACTTGACCATGGGGCTGAACCTAGGTCCATCATCTAATTCACAAAGATGGGGTCAAGCACTAACATTATCCATGTGTCTGTGAGTCCCGGGCTGTGGGTCCCCAGTTGTGACACTGGCACCTAGGAATGAGATGAGGGCGATGCCAGCCCTGTGCTCCACCTTGAAGACTTTGCAGGTTTGAGTCAGGTTTGCTATTCCCCATCTGGTCTACAAAGGGAATGCCTGTTTTTTCAGTATCCTTAGCCAATGTGACCACCCGAGGATATAGTGAAGAGCTTCCTCCTAATCCTTTGTATTGACACTTGTCACATCCACCAGTCTGTGAGCTGCTACAGACACAGACATAGTCGGTTTTAAAAAGGATGTTACCAGCTGGATGGTGGTGGAGCACCTGTTCCATCCCACAACTCGGGACACAAAGGCAGGCACATCTCTGAGTCTGGGGCCAGCCTGGTTTGCAGAGCAAGTTGCAGAACAGTCAAGACTACACGAAGAAACCCTGCCTCGAAAAAACAAACAACAACAAAACAAAGAGAAAAAAAGAAAGAGGCAGACAGACAAAGAAAGAAAAGAAAGCAAGAAAGAAAGAAAGAAAGAAAGAAAGAAAGGAAGAAAGAAAGAGGAGGAAAGAGGAAGAGAGAAAGAGAGAAAGAAAAAAGAAAGCAAGCAAGCAGGCTGGCAGAGCAAGGCATGTGAAGCAGGCCAGTAAGCAGCACTCCTCCATGGTCTCTGCATTGGCTCCTGCTCCAGGTCCCTGCCCTGCTGGGGATTTTGTCCTGACTTCCTCTGATGCTGAACAGTGATATGAAAGTGTAAGTTGAGTAAAACCTCCCCTCCCTAAGTTTCTTTGGTCGTGGTGTTTCACTGCAGCAATGAAACCCTAAGACAGACAGACATACACAGGCAGTTGGCACAGAGCACTCAGCAAGTGGAAGCTCTCTCTTCTCCTTGATATCGAGTCACACTCACGAGGGAGGGCATCTGTGATATCCTTTGTCCCTGTATTCAGTTAACAGCAGTGGATAACAGGATTCTCTGGGCCCCCAGACACCCTTCCTTGGGGCGGGGGTGGCTATCTGGAACTAGGGCAGGGTGAACATTGAAAATGCACAGGAAGGCTGAGTCTTACAGGAGCCCCTCCCCAGACCACCCACATCCTTCCCTCTCTCCCTCCCAGCTTCCCTGACCTTGTTTGAAATTTTCCAGGTTTCGAAATTCCACCAGGCTGTTTCCGTAGTAGTAGTTGGTGACATAGATCCTGTCATCTGGAGCTGCAGGGTCCTTCATCCAGGCTCCCTCGTGGCGCCCATAACTGTGATGCTTCACAGGGGGATCCACAGCTCGGAGCGTGCCCTCACAGCTGTCCTCCCGACCTGTAGGGAGCAAAGGGAGCATTTGGTACGCAGAACCACTAACTGCAAGCTAAAACTGTGTGCCAAGTCCACTTGCCTTAGTCAAGGTTTCATTGCCATGAAGAGACATCAATTCCTCTTATAAAGGAAAACATTTAATTGGAACTGACTTATAGTTTTAGAGGTTTAGTCCATCATCATCATGAAGGGAAACATGCCAAGAGTTCTACATCTTGATCCGCAGGCAGCAAAAGGAGACTGCATGCCACACTGAGCATAGCTTGAGCTCAAAACCCACCCCAAAACCCACCCCCACAGTGATACACTTCCTCCAACAAGCTACCTCCTAACAGTGTCATTCCCTGTGGGCCAAGCATTCAGAGGAGAATATCGATTGGGGCCATACCTGTTCAAACCACTGCACCCACCATCTTTGTTTTGTTTTGAGACAGCGTTTCTCTCTCCAGACCTGGCTGTCCTGAAACTCACTCTGTAGACCAGCCTGGCCTTGAACTCAGAGATCTGCCTGCCTCTGCCTCCTGAGTGCTGGGATTTAACGTGTGCATCACTATACCTGACTTATCCCACTCTATCTTAACTCTCTCTTAATGGTTTTGCTGGTGACCTTTGGCCCAAAGCAATGCCTGGTCACTGGAAAAAGCATGAACAGTCAGAGGCGGGAACAGATGAGATGCACACCATTCAAAAATCCAGCATCCACCCTATGTCAAAACAAAACAAAAGGGCCCATCTCTGAGAAGCAGAGGGTACAGTGGTGGGCAATAATAGGATTGAGAGATTTTGGCCAAAGCCTCCAAAGTACAGTTTGGCAGAAGGGATGAGTTTGTGGTATTGCCGAGTACTTGCAAACTGAAGCTGAGTGTTGTGCGGGAAATGCCTGTAACCCTTCCATGTGGAGGCCAAGGCGGGAAGATAGCCCTTGCTGTGAATTTGAGGCCATCCTGGGCTGTATAGTGCCAAGTCACTCAAGCTACATAGCAAAAAGGAAGGAAAAGGAAAAATGATGTGCTAAGCTGCCTTCCCTTTCATTCGTCCTTGCATGCAGTCACATGGACTGGTAAGAAACTGTGATACCCTAGGACTGGAGAGATGGCTCAGTGGTTAAGAGCACTGACTGCTCTTCCTAGAGGTCCTCAGTTCAAATCCCAGGAACCACATGGTGGCTCACGACCATCTGTAATGGGATCTGATGCCCTCTTCAGGTGTGTCTGACGACAGCTACAGTGTACTCACATATAATAAATAAATCTAAAAAAAAAAAAGAAACTGCGATCCCTCTGAACACACGGTTCTATATGTCTTGTTTTCTCCTTCCACTGACTGATGCTCATACCATTCACACCATTAAATAGCCTTTTAATGATGTGACTTCTGGGTCCTGCCAAGCCACCAGACAGCTGTGCCTTTTAATTCATTCAACACCCCCACGCTCACCCAGTGTCAGCTCTGTAGGTTATTTCCAGTTTTCTGACACCAGAAACTGTGTTGGGAGGAAACCACATTAATCACAGCTGTTGTCCACATTGTTTGTGGATCCTTCTGGAAAGACAAGTGTGAAGGAGCTGGCACTTGGGCCGGAGAGAGGAAGAAGGGTCTGAAAGCTTACAATCATAGTCAAGAGCCCTTCAGAAGGACAGATCTGTGGTTTACTGAGGACAGTGTCTACTGTGTGACACGAACTACAGCTATAAACGTGGACATAAAAAACAGCCCAAGAGTGTTGGGAATGTAGTCCAGAGGTGGCAGCTGGAAGCCAAGAGCTTGGTTCTAGCAACTTGAAACCAAAACCAAGCAGACGGGAAAGAGGACGTAGGTTCCAGGTCATATTGTAAAGAGAATCTGTTGCAAATATAATTTGTTTCATAGCTACTTTAAATGTTGGCAGTTATGGGGTTGGGGATTTAACTCAGTAGTAGAAGCGCTTGCCTAGCAAGCACAAGGCCCTGGGTTCGGTCCCCAGCTCCAAAAAAAAGAAAAGAAAATAAAAAACTGTTGGCAGTTATTCTGTAGAGGATCCTGGGATAACTGTTAGGCTGGGGAGAGGGCAGACTTCTTCCCTGCAGCCTTTCTTTTTCCTAATAACTCTTTAAAAGCACGTGAGCTGGAAGGATGACTCAGCAGCTGTGCATCCTTGATGATTTGTACTTGGATCCCAGTAGCCTTGTAACAAGTAGGGTATCCCCCACACGCTTGTAATCCCAGCTCTAAGGCATACAGAGACAGGAGAATCACTGGAATTTTCTGGCTTTCTGCTGAGCCAAGAAAACACAAACTACAGGTTTAGGGAGAAACCTTGTCTCAAAAATGGAATAGGAGCCAGGAGTGGTGACACACACCTTTAATCCCAGCACCTGGGAAGGAGAGACAGGCGGATCTCTGAGTTTAACCAGTCTGGTTTACATAGTAAGTAAGAACAGTGTAGCTCTGCCCCTAGGACTAGATAGACTAGATAGAAAGAAGGTCTCTCTCTCTCCCTCTCCCTCTCCCCTTTCTCCTCCTTCCTCTCCCCTCCCTCTTCCCCTCCCCCTCCCTCCTCCTCCTCCCCCTCCCTCCTCCTCCTCTCCCCCTCATCTCCCTCTCCTCCTCCCCCCCACATACATATGTCTTTTTAAAAAGCTTAAAAACTAAAACTTTCCAAATTGGCCAGGCTAAGGCAGGAATGTATGAGCTCTGTTGATACCCTGTTTCAAAATGACAAAAACTCAAGACAACAGCAAAACAAACAAGCAAGCAAACAACACCCTCAACAATTTGATAAAGGTGAACATTCTCAGATCAGGAATCTAAGCAGACATGTGTTGGATTTAGTCTTAAACTGAGTTTTCTGACGCTTAGGAGACTCACCTTGGCTGGGGACTTCTGGATGCAAAGGGGGCTCAGTGGGCCAGGGAGTGGTGATAGGTGTTGGGGTGGTGGTGGTGGTGGTAGTGGTGGTTGTAGTGGTGGTGGTGGTGGTGGAGAAATCAGGGGCCAAGTTGGCTCCCTCTGAAGCCTGCAGCCTGATGTCATCATGTTTGGCAGAGTTAGGCTCCGGAAGCTTGGCCTCTATCTTGGGTGGTAACTTCTCCAGCCAGGAAGCACCTTTGAGGGTGTTGTCTGTGGAGAGAAAACAACTCAGCGTCTATGTCTCCACAGTGCTGATACACGTGTCTGCCACAGACCTCCCTTCTCTTACCATGGAGTTGAAAGACCTCAAACGTGTGGGCTTCCTAGTAAACAGGGTAGGACTTTCTGATCACTCCAACCTTCCCAACTGGGCAGATTTTTACTGAGCAAGCCCTCTTGTATTCCCACCTCTGTAAAATGAATGTTATAACCATGGTGTTGATTAGAGGTAAATGCATAGATGACATCTGCACTGATTTTGCAAATACGCGGTGCTAAATGCGAAGTTCTCTTTTCTCCTGAGTTTTACGACATACTTTGTCCACCTCTGTTGTGCCCTGAGCTTAGTCAGGGGCAGAACTTCCTGCTTCAGGAATTGTAGACTTCTTGGTCACCTTCCTGGGGACCTTGACAACCTTGAGCCTCTCTCACCTAGTGTCTGTCACTTCAAGCGAGGAAGGGACGGATACAGCTTGGTCACTTGTAGGCCACAGATCTCTGACCCTTGCTCACCTCCAACACTTACCTCTCTAGCTATGTCTGCACCCTCCCCGTCCCACCAGTGGTTTAGCTGCCCAGGCTTCTCCCTGCCTATAGTTGGACCGGCCAGCCTGACCCCATACCTGGGACTCAGTGGGATCAAACAAAGACACTTTAGTCAGGGAATCCACAGGGACATAGCCTTGGCAGCCTGTCTGGGCAGGAAGCTTGTTCCCACAGCCTTCTTGGCAGAGTGAGATGCCCAATGCTGTGCCTGGGCAGTGACCAGCAGGGGTCAGAGGCCCTGTGTTGTGGCCATCGTGAGCTGGCAGGATTCAAGGACAACAGCTGGCATCAGGGACTAGGGGAGGAGGTTGTACCCTGAAGGGCTAAGAATTAAAGGAGCTTTCCTTTTCCAGTGGTTTTTTTTCTCTTTATGAACGTATGTGTACCCATGTTTGTGTATAGGTGCACACATGTGTGCGTATGTGTGGAAGGCAGAGGACAATGGCAGTTACCGTCCTCAAAAATACTATCCACCTCCTTTGAGGAAACTAGTTAGGCTAGCCTGGCTGGCCAGTGAGTCTGAGGGATCTTCCAGCCTCTGTCTTCCTAGTACTGGGTTTACAAGTGTGTGCTGCTGGGCTGCAGTAGCAGGTGGATCTCTGGAGGCAGCCATCCCTCAACCAGGCCCCGCTCCCTTCCACTCACCAGCGGCAGCCTTGGGCGCTTCCTGTCTGGCCTCCTGTCTGCCCGCCTTGTAGTAGGTGAAGCCTCGGATCACGGCTTGCTGCTGAGCTAAAGCTCGTGGCCTGGCGGTGGGGTGGGGGGGTATTCTGCCCTTGATGGTCTCCTTCTTCAGCTTCTCCACCTTCAGCAGCTTCTCCTTGGGAGGCTTTGCGAGGCTCTTGTCTGAGAAACTCTTCTGTATGCCGCCATATTTATTGAGCTCTTTACCTTGCCCTCCAGCTGTGTCCTGGGAGGGACAGAAATGCCAGACTCAGGTGACAGTAAGCATGATGGGAGTCACAGAAGCTCAGGAGATGGAGAGTTTGTGACGTTCCAGAGTAGAAACATCCACAAGTTGTTTGCCTCTGTTTTTCCACTCAGATTTCCTCAGCAGGTTTGAGACCCAATCTAGTAGATTACATACTCATTCCCAACTCCGGTCCACTTGCTTTGTTGGCTCCTGGGAAGACCTCCTAGCCTTGTTTCTCACTCACTGGTCTTGGTATATGGGAAAGGGAGAGGTTCTTAGGTTGCTTTACAGAGTACCCAGAATGTTCCCCATGTTAGCACCGAAATCCCAGCATTCTGAGCAATTCAGTCCCATGTCGGTCTGGCTATCCCTGAGGAATGCCGTGTCTAACATTTTGCGAGTCTCATTATTTTCACTTCCTACTCCAATGCTCTGAGGCTGGCTTGGCACAAGAACACAGGGCCTGTGACGCCACCCATTGTGAGACAGAAGCTCAGGCAGA
Organism: Rattus norvegicus; assembly: GCF_021556685.1. Lineage (NCBI taxonomy): Eukaryota > Metazoa > Chordata > Mammalia > Rodentia > Muridae > Rattus > Rattus norvegicus. The sequence continues at coordinate 22,002,717 of NC_141536.1, read as the reverse complement.
TAAGGCCTGGACGGTCTCTGACGCCATCTGGGCAGCTGCCAAAGTGAGACTCAGGAGCACTTGCAGAGCTGGCATCTTGCTGAGCAGGCAGCCCGCTCAGGCCAAGGCACAGGCTTCCTCATGCTTGCTTGTGTCTAGGCGGTCCCACTTGCAGTCACCAAAGGTGACACTATCATAGTGTCAGCACAGGAGGCTGCAAGTTGAGGAGGAAGGGCTGGGACCAGTCAGTCACGTAGGCTGGCTACAGCCCTGGCTCAGCTATCCCCTTTCTCCTTGTGTGCCCTCTCCATGTTTCTTCATGTGCCAAGTAGGCAGGGGCCAATTGTACTTGCGGGTTGCGGGATGAACTCATACTGTACGGGAGGAAGTCAAGTTCAAAGGAGTCCTACAAATATCACCAGAAAATGAGGCTACTGGGTCGTGTCCTGCCCCTGGATGACTGATCTGGGGGGGCACTGAAAGGGTGATTACCTACTGCACTCTGTACCAAGTGGCACGCTGAGTGCCATCAGAGGAAGGGACCTGTACATGGGCTGCCTACCCACAGATGCTTGCTTCTTGCTTAGGTCAGTGTGTCTGCCTACAGGGGTGTGCTGGCTATTATTTAACTTGACCCAACCTGGGAAGAGAGAATCTCAATTGAGAAGATGCCTCCACCACCAGATTGGTCTTAAATAAGCAAGTCTGTGAGGCCTTTTCTCGGTTAATGATGGAATTGATGGGGCCTAGCCCACAGTGGGTAATGCTACCCCAAGGCATGTAGTCCAGGTTATATAGGAAAACAGGCTGAAGAGGCCAGTGAGCAGTGTGCCCCTTCATGGCCTCTGCTTCAGTTCCTGCCTTAAGTTGCTGCACTGACTTTCCTCAGTGATGTAGTGTGACCTGAGAGCTATAAGACAAACTAAACCCATTTATTACCCACATTGCTTCTGGACGGGGTCTTTATTGTAGTTATACTTTTGAAGGCAGACTACACCAAGGAGATCTACTGAAACAAGGGTATCTACTAGAACAAGGGCATCTTGTCTGTGCACATATGCTATCCACTATGGTTGAAATGATATTAGTCTTCAAGGATCCCCGAGGTACTGCCCGCTTACCCTGTACTCACCCAGGGGCCCAGCCACAGCAGGAGAGATTAGAAGCAAAGCTATGGGGCTGGGGATTTAGCTCAGCGGTAGAGCGCTTACCTAGGAAGCGCAAGGCCCTGGGTTCGGTCCCCAGCTCCGAAAAAAAAAAAAAGAACCAAAAAAAAAAAAAAAAAAAAAAAAAGAAGCAAAGCTATAGGAAATCTGGCTTACTCTTCTAGGGCCAGGCGGGCAGGTTCCCATAACCTCATTCCTAGTACTTTGGGAACTGGGAGTAAGAGTAAATACCCAGTTTAGGGCCCAGCCACCCCTCTGAGCTGAACCTGCAACTCTGCTCCAGCTTACCTATAATAGCCACAAAGTGGAACAGATACCCTGCACGCCATGGGCCCTCCTGCTGTGCTTTTGGTTAGCCCTCTCCTAAGGCTCCAAACACACCCAAGCCTGTGTCCTCAAGCCTAGCCACCTTCTGTCCCAGTGATCAGAGCCATGGCCTCACCTGAGCCTTGTTGTCGGAGCTTGAGGCTGGGGCACTGGCAGGGATGGCAGCCGCATCCCTCTGCAGCAACTGGAGGCCCAGGTTAGACAGCTCCTTCTTGATGCTCATCATGATGGCTGACTGGTTTTCATAGCTCTTCAGTTGCTCGCTGAGGTGACGTACGCTGTCTTTCACCACCTCGTTCTCCAGGCTCAGGTTGGTCTTGATGCTCTGTGGGATCAAGCAGAGATCCACAGTTATTCCTGGCCTTGTTTCTTCTGAGCTGCCACCCTAGAAGGGAACCCCGACTTGGCCGTGGAGATTTCAGGGGCGTAGCTGTAAGCGGCACTAGTGAACAGGGGTGGAACCAAGCACACCCTATAAGACCTTGTAGTTAATGAATTTCATTCTTAAGAGAAAATGAATGAAAAATAGGTGACATGTTTATATTAATAAATGAAAAAGATGTGTTTTTCATTTACTAATTTATTTTCATTTATTAAAGGTGTAAAAGATATACACCTTTAATCCCAATATTAGGGAGGCAAAGGCAGGTGGATCTCTGTGAGTTTGAGACCAGCCTGGTCTACAAAAGAAAAGAAAAGAAAACAAAACAAAACAAAAACACCCTCTCATGTTTGCTTATTTCTTTTTTTTTTTTTTAAAGATTTATTTATTCATTATATATAAGTACACTGTAGCTGTCTTCAGACACACCAGAAGAGGGCATCAGATCTCATTACAGATGGTTGTGAGCCACCATGTGGTTGCTGGGATTTGAACTCAGGACCTCTGGAAGAGCAGTCAGTGCTCTTAACCACTGAGCCATCTCTCCAGCCCCCGATGTTTGCTTATTTCTTAGTGATGACAATGTTACATGTTTTTATGGTAGGGACAAATATATATATATATATATACACTTATTTTTCAACACTTGGGTTTCACTTAACAGCCTATTTTTGAACAATGCCATATCTGTCCACAAAGCATTCCCTACTCCTTTTTATAAATGCATAATATGTCACTATATGCTTAGGCCATAATTTAGTCAGTCTCTATGGATGGCCCCTGAAAGTCTCTAGTAATCTGTTAATTTAATATTATTGATGTTCAGAGCTGGGTGTGGTATTGCTGGATTGTGATCCCAGCACTCAAACCAAATTATTAAACAGCCAATCAGCAGACTTGGACGGAGTTCTGAGGGACTGGTTTGCCTTTGCAGAGATGAGAAGGGGAAAGGTTGGAGGAAGAGAGTGGGCAGTGTAAGCCTGCAATGCACAGGTAATACTGGGCCAGGAAAAAAGTCTCAGATCTCTTTCCCCAGCTGCCCTGGGGTCAGACAGCCAGGAGCACATACTCCAACAGGTTTCAGATAATCTAAGTGGCTGTGACCTTCAGCTCTGGTTAAATCAGGGGTTAGTCTTCCCTCCTGTGGTACAGGATGCCCAGTTACGGCCTCCCTCTAGAAAGGAAGCTGGGAAAGGAAGTCACGACGCCTGCTCCTGGCAGCTACATGGCCCCAGACCCATGGTGCTCAGCAGTGGCCGGATGCAGGAAATGGGTGGAGGGCAGGCAATGCCAGGAGAGAGGCAAGCCTTGAACCTTCAGCTGGGACCTCCAGGATTGTCCAACTGTTCTTGTACTGAGAGGGTAATCTTGTAGTGCACACAGTCTGTGCAGTCTGAGGCGCTTTTGCTTCTGCACAGGTCATAATGGAATTGTCAAACGGGGGGGAGGTTTGATCACTCCTGCTTATGTTGTACCAACCCAGAGGCATCACTGATATGGTCCTTCACTGTGAATGGTACCCAGTGCTGTGCAGCGTGGACCCTGATGTTAGCAGTACTCCTTCCATACTACCAAAGAGTATCTCAGCTTGTCGTCCAGCTTTCAGCTTCCTCGGGTCTTGAAAATCCCAGACCTCTTCCCCAAAGGCAGGACTCTGTAGCCTACAGCACTCTTCCCAGCTCCCTGCTGAGTTCTGCTTCCAGTGGCCACCAATGTGAAACAGAATGGCCCAGGCCCCTTTGGATACAGCTCTGAGCCCCTGGCACTGCCCTGCCCTTACCTCCTCCAGCGTATTCATCTGCGAGGCCACCTTCTGGATGTAGGCATGTACTTTCATCAGATCCATGCTGTACAGGGCACCCTCCAGGAGATCCACCATAGACTGCAGCTAGAGGTGGTGGGTGGAGCCGGGAGACAGACGGTTAAGCAAGGATATGAACAGAACAAGCTCTGTACACACCTCCCCTTTGAATGACACACAGGGAACTCCACTTCAGCAAAGAACCCCAGAATCCTAGAACTTCACAGTGGCTACTTGGGCGCCAACCTGCTCATAATCACAGGACAAGTAGCACATTGGATTTCGTTGAGGCATTTTGCAAATATGCACATTTATACTTTCTTTTTTTGAAGAACTAGGAATGAATCTCAAGGCCTCCTACCCACTAGGCAAATACTCCACCATTGGGCACATCCCCAGCAGAAAGAGATACATGTGGGTGATATATATATATATATATATATATATATATATATATATATATATATATATATATTATAAATATATATGAGATACAGAATTAGATATAAATATATATGAGATGTGTTATATATAATTATAAATATAATGTATACTATAAATCTAGCTTCTTTGTGATGTTACCAAGTCAAATAGGCATTTAACTATTACCTCCCACAATCACCCTTCCGTATGATGGAACCTGGGAGCTCTTCTGCAGATCTGTACTTTGTAACCTGATATCATCCTCTCTGTACACACCTTCCCTTTGAATGACAACGTGGCTGAACTCCAAAGACACCCTATGTCGCCTACAGGCAGTCCTGAACTATAACTGAGAGTGTGGGCATCTGTAAGGCCAGTTTCCTGGCTCCTGAGGGACCCGGTTGAAGCTGACCTTGGTGGGGGCCACATCCTTATTTGGGAGGTCTCCCCTCACGGCCTTGCCTTGTGTAACCTGGTGTAGTGCTGCTGGGGAGTGAGTTTATAATGGGCTACCTGGTCATGAATCACAGGCCTGAAGGCCTGCTTATTTCAATTGATCAGCCCAACCCAAAAAACACGTCTTTTTATTCGCTTCTTTCTTAGATTTTCTTATTTTCCATGTATGGGTGTTTGCATACATACGTCTGTGCACCATGTAGGTGCTGTGGAGGCCAGCCTAGGGTATTGGATCCCTGGAATTGGAGTCACAGATGGTTGTAAGCTACCATGTGGACGCTAGGAATCAAACCCTGGTCCTACGCAAGAGCAGCCATTGCTCTTCGGCAGGAAGCCATCTCTTCAGCCCCAGTCAGTTAGCATTGAGCTGAGCTCTAGAGGAGGGACAAACTCACAGAGCTATCAGGACAGGACACTCTGAGCAGAGAGAGGATGAGCTGAGGTGAGCCGTGGCCATGAATCTGCTCTGTGAGTGGCGTGGGAACAAACTGCTTGCCGTGACTGTGGGCAAAATCAGCACAGAGTGAGAGAAGAGGTTCTGGATTTTCACTATGTTTTGTAGTCACAATTTTATATGTCTCGACTCTCATAAGACATTGGATTTCAAATTAAGCATGCCTGCTTTCTCTTTCTTTTTGCTTTCCTTCCTCTCTCCTCCCCTGGATAATGCAGGCGAGCTCATTTGTATAGGCTATAGGTCAATGTTAGGTGTCTGCCTCTATCTTATCTCCTGAGACAGAGAACCTGGAAGTTGCCATTTTGTCTACACTGTGGTCAGCAAGCTCCAGTGTCGTCCTGTCTCTGTTCCCATGAGTACTGGGTTACAAGCATGGGTCTCCATGGCAGGCTTTTCTATGGGTTCTGGGGACCCAAACTCAGGCCCTCATGCTTCCCTAGCAAACACTTCCCATCAAGCGCTCTCTCCTCAGCCACTTCCTGTTCTTGTCCCTCCCTCTCCCCCTCTCTTCCCCTTTTCTGCATTGAGGATGGAGCCTATGCACACCAAACAGGCGCTCTACCGCTCAGCTACACTCCCAGCTTCATTTTCCTAAACTCTATTTCTAGAGTGTTTCATGACGTATTAGGCCTTGGCAGACTTGTCTGTTTGTTTCAAGACAGATACCCACTATGTAACTCTGGCTATCCTGGAACTAACTACATAAACCAGAGTGACCTCAAACTCAGAGATCCACCTGCCTCTGCCTCCCAAGTGCTAGGGTGTAACACTACCCTTTGTGTGTGTGTGTGTGTGTGTGTGTGTGTGTACACAAGTACAGCCCAGTCAAAAGCCAGAAGAGAATGTCAGATCCCTTGCAGTTGGGATTACAGGCAGTAAGCTATCCAACAGGAGTATCGGGAACTAAGCGCTGGTCCTCTGAAGGGGAGCAAAGCAATCTTAACTGCTGAGTCATATCTCTAGCCGAGTAGATATCTGGGTTTTTGTTTTCCTTTTTAATTAGACCTTCACTTCACTACAGATAGTTTCAAAAGCCATGTATATGAGGAAGTGACAGGTAGCCATGGGGCTAAACTGGGGGCTGGGGGGTAGAGTGTGGACCAGAAGGCTGCCTTTGTTACAGCACCACCAACCTCTGTTCAGAATGCTCTCCTATGACTCTCTCAAGCCCAGGCCCAATGTTACCCCTCTTTGGGGTTCCCATGATCCCTAGCACAATTCCTGGCACAGTACAGAGCACACTGCCATTGCTAGTCAGCAGCTGTGTCCTCAGCCTGGCAATTCCTCAAGGATGAGGCTATAGCTGACCTATGTCCAAAAAGAAAAAGAGGCATTTCTCTTGGCCAGTCTACCCAAAAAAATGGGGCAGTATCCTCTTCTATAAAACCATGCGGTCTAGACCAGATCCTAGCTGTAGTTATTAGCATGATCCAAGGGTCTGATATAAAAAGGTAGGCTGCAAGGCAAGCTCTGTACCCAGGGGATCCTCTTAATTTCCCCCCTGGGATGTTTACACAGAGCCTCCTGCTGAGGGCAGCAGAGCCAACCGAGTGGGAGAAGCCCTGAGCTGTAGGTGGTCTCGTCTGCCCTGCAGAGTCCTACCTGGCAAGGTAACCATCTCTAAGGCCAAGTCTAGACCGCATATACGAACGAAACATTATGTCTGCCATGCTCCAAAATGACCCAAGGGACAATGGGTTGGTGGGAGAACCTCACTTAGTGACCTTGTAGGTGGGTAATGGAATGTAACAGAGAATTCGGGGCTCGACTTTGTCCTGTTATACCTTTCTATGATTTCAGGCAACTTTCATCCCTTCTTTGGGCTCAGAGTCCGCTATGAGTAAAACTGGCCCCGTAAGCTCCCTTCCCAAAGGGTTCCAGCAAGGATGACACGAGGCACTGCTTAGACAGGGAGCCCTGTGCATCTTCACAGTGAGCATGCTCATAACTTAGCTGTAGAAGCTGGGCACGATAGCGCGTTCCTGCAATCCCAGCACTTGGGAGGCCGAAGCAGGAGGATCGTTGCTACAAGTATGAGGTCAGTCTGGGCTACAGTATGAGATCACAGATCCACAAACCAAAACAGGAACAACAGAACCTCCAGTTGTTAGACCATTGATTTGAGAAGAAACCGGGTTGGGGATTTAGCTCAGTGGTAGAGCGCTTGCCTAGCAAGCGCAAGGCCCTGGGTTCGGTCCCCAGCTCCGGGGGGGGGGGGGGGAGGAGAAGAAACCAGATTTGCCCCGTTAACTGCAGACAGGCCTTTGGGTTAGATGCCTGGAATCCACAGGCTCTGGGGAGACCCCAGGGAGACACTGCTATCCAGGCACTGCCAAACTGTTAGGAGGCCACTCGGCTTAAAATGTGCTGCTCCTTCCAAGTTTGATAATTTTGGCATCAATTTTTGTGGTATAAAAATAAACTTAAAGTTAAATTTAAAGAAAACATTTTTAACCACACGCTGGAAACAGTTCTCCATGGGTCTCTTGCTTTCCTGTGCGTCTTTCGTGCAAATGAGTCAATCATCTTACTTTGTGAGCCATCTAGCTAGAGAGTAGCTTTAGGTTATGAGACAGCATTTTCCTGCAAGGAAAGACACAAGATTAGTTCTCTGGGCTCACGACTCCTCTACCCTGCATCACACTGAACACAGTACACTGGGCACAGCAAGCCAGGGAAAGAGAATGGCAAGGCCCACTATGTTGTGTGTGTCACCAGCATCCAGGGCTCTGTCACTTGTAAATTTAGACAACAAGTAGGGCAGCATCTCAGACCTTTCATAGTTTCTGATACCAAATAGACTAATGCGATGCATGGTTGAGAGAGATTGTAAAGGGGTTGGGGATTTAGCTCAATGGTAGAGCGCTTGCCTAGCAAGCGCAAGGCCCTGGGTTCGGTCCCCAGCTCCGGAAAAAAAAGAAAAAAAAGAGAGAGAGAGAGAGAGAGAGAGAGAGAGAGAGAGAGAGAGAGAGAGATTGTAAGAGAAAAAGACTTTCAAAGATATCAGCAGGGGGGCAGAGAGATGGCCTCACAGTTAAGACCACTTCTTAGAGAGGACCTGGGTTCAGCTCTCGGCACCTGTAATTCAGCTCCAGGGGATCTGATGGCCTCTTCTGGCCTCCATGGACAGCGGGCATGCATGTGATGTACTTATATACATATAGGTAAAACACTCGTGTACATTATTTTATAAAGATACGGGCTGGATGGTGGTGGTGCATGCCCTTAATCCTTGCACTTGGGAGACAGACAGAAGTAGGTGGATCTCTGAGTTCCAAGCCGGCCTGGTCTACAGAGTGAGTTCCAGGGCAGCCTGGGCTACACAAAGAAACCCTGTCTCAGGGGAAAGAAGGGGGTGAGGGGCAGGGTATATGGAATATTCTGGCTGTTTGTAAGACCTAACGAAGTGGTCCTTAAGAGAAGAACAAAGGAATGAATGGTTCAGATGCATGATTTGGACACAGCAGGACCTGGATTCAAATCTCAGCCCCACCAAGTCCACTGGTTTCTGGCATGGCACCATATTGTCAGTACTTAGTAAGCTGAGATTGGAGGATCAGAAGTTCAAGGTCATCTTGGGCTACATAGGAAGTTTGAGGCCAGCCTGTTACACATGAACCCCTATCTCAATTAAAGTAACTGAGCAAAAGTAAGCCTGGTATGGTGGCCCATGCCTATAGTCCCTGAACTCAGACAGGCAGAGGCAGGAGGACAGCTGCAAATTCCAGGCTAGCTATCCTAGTGAATATATATGACTATATCCTATATAGTGAATTCCAGGCCAGTGTGGGCAACAGAGTGTGACCTTGACTCAAAAAGCAAGACAGGGGCTGGAGAGATGGCTCAGCGGTTAAGAGCACCGACTGCTCTTCTAGAGGTCCTGAGTTCAATTCCCAGCAACCACATGGTGGCTCACAACCATCTGTAAAGAGATCTGATGCTCTCATCTGATGTGTCTTTAAAAAAAAGCAAGACAGAACAAGCAAGATAATAAAGTGCCCCAGTATTTATAATACAGTTAGGTGAAGGCATATGAAGCGGGCTTCACTCAGGAAGCCGCAGTTTTCCAACCCGAGACACAGACGTCATGGGAGAGCCAGGCTAACGCCCTCACTGTCAGCCTACCTTGAGGAGCTCGGGTGCCTGCTTCTTCAGTTTCTCCATCTTCCACTCGTTCTCACAGGGGTTGAGTGAGGAGGGCGGGGCGGTGCAGGAGCACCGGCAGTCGGCCCCTGAGCTCAGTGTCTCCACTGTGTAGAAATCCTCGACTCGTGCGCGCCCACTTCGCACCCGGCTGCACGCATCCTTGCTCAGCGGTCGCATGATGCATTTGCAGCGGCAGTCAGAGCCCTCCGAGGTCATCCGCACCTGGTCCAGGTCACTGAACACCTGCAGAGGGTGGGCAACAGGGGCTCCATTTGCCAGTGCTGTGAGGGCAGGCCTGGCGTATGGGTGTAGCAGAATGAAGCCTGCTGGTCTCTGGGTGGCACTTAGAGGTAGCAGAGAAGGGACAAGGGACTCAGCAGCAGCATCACAATGACAATTCAAATGCTAATACCTGGTTGTGGCAGGTTTCCAGCAGGTTTCCTTTTAGCTTTCGCCTTTAATCCCAGCACTTAGTAGGCAGAAGCAGGCAAATCTCTGGGAGTTTAGAGGCCAGCCTGGTCTACATGGTAAGATCCAGGAGAGCCAAAGCTACATAGTAAGACCCTGTCTCAAAGACAGACAGACAGACAGAATAATAAGGAGACATGACAGGATTTAATAATTGCCTGGAAAGTAATGTCCAAAGACTTGTGTTCATATCAGCTATGTTCACAATAGTCACACGAGGAAACAACACACTTATCCAGCTACTCAACAGACAGAGACTCCAGCATCTAAATAGGATGAATTGCAGCAGCAGGAAATCAACTCTGAAGGCTTATGCTAAACGAAAGAAGCAGGATTTATGGGGACTGGAGAGATGGCTCAGCTGTTAAGAGCACACACTGCTCTTTGGTCCCCAGCACCCACATTGGACAGCTCGAAAATCTTCCGTAAGTCCAGCTGCAGGCGGTATGACTTCCTCTTCTGGCTTCCCATGGCACCTGTGCTCATGTGCACATACCCCACCCCCATTAGTACTTTTGATTGAACACTCATCATACTCTGGGTGTTGCAATGCATTATATCCTTTGTTGTTGTTCCTAAGTCTTACTTATAAATTATTCCAAGACATTCTAGACCAGTCATCTTAACCCTCTTCACCTTGGTTAGTCTGGAAGTAACATGGCTCATAGCTCTCTTTGCTTCTGGGGACAACATGCAACCAGTCTTGAAGCTAGTTCTTCATGTGATTCTTTTTTTTTTTTTAAAGAAATTTTTTGGTCCCCAGCTTCAAAAAAAAAAGTTTTTTTTTTAAGATTTATTTATCTATTTTATGTATGTGAGTACACTATAGCTGTCTTCAGACACACCAGAAGATGGCATTGGATTCCATGACAGATGGTTATTCTTCTTTTCAGTCCCCCTTTGCCACAAGCTTTTCCATGGGAGCCACAGTGGCAGAGGAAACAGAGAGGGTGCATCATGAAGGTTTTGTGTAGGTTTTGATTCCCAGTATCATGGGTCACTTACAACCATCTGCAACTCTAGTTCTGGGGATCTAATGTCCTCTCTGGTCCTGGGTACTGCATGTACCTGCTGCATAACATCTGTGTGTGGAGATGTGGGTTTTAAGACATGTGAGCTGACGCTCCCTCTCTAACTGCTTTCTACTGCCCTACTCTTATGGTGGCTCAGACTCAGATCCTTTGTGTATATAATACTCTCCTCATAAATGTTCCCTGCTCTCACTATATGGTTCAGTTCATCATATCACATCATAGCACTGCCACCGCCTCCCTCCCTAACCTTGTGTTATTGAATATCTCTTCATTTTATGGCCTTTTCCTTTGTTATAAATTCATACCTGAAACATATCCATATTTTCTTAGTTTCAGCCTCATGTGCAGGGAGGGGGATGAGGAGTGGAGCCCCTAGAACACTTGTCTAGCATGTAGGTTGCCTGGGCTCCATCTTGGTGGGGGGGGACATTATTTAGAGGCAGGGGCTCGCTCTAATTTCCTTCTGTGCCCACCTACCCCATAAAAGTTCTCTATAAACACCTGCTGCACTTTGCTGGAATACAGGGTTAAGAGTACAGGAGTTAAGGGCCTTAGAGCAGGAGAGATGGCTCCATGATTAAGAACACTGGTTGCTCTTGTAGAAGACCAGGTTTTGATTCCCAGCACCCATATGGTTTCTTACAACCATCTGCAACTCCAGTTCTGATGTCCTCTTCTGGACTCCTTGGGTATTGCATAGACACACACACACACACACACACACACACACACACACACACACACACACACACGTAGCAGGAAGCTTTCTGTTCCTGTAATCTTTCTTTCTGGATCTGCAAAGTGTGGTCCTGACTCAGTGACTTGTGAGGTTTAGATGAAATATAAAACAAAACAAAACGCCGGAAACCAGGAGCTGGCACATACAAAATGTGCCAGTGGGTGAGCCATTATTAAGATATAAGGAAACAGGCTCAGAGAGGTAACGTCACATGCCTTCGAGGTAGAAGATTATCTCTGATATATCATTGTTATCTTTTTTGGTTGACAGCGTCGCACATAGATATGATACATTTTGGTCATTTTCCCCCTATGACCCTTTATCATCCCTTGCTCTCTCCTGCTGAAACCCTTCATCTTCCCAAGCTCCCCTCCTACTTTGGTAGTGTGTGTATGTCTGTGTGTGTTCCACTGAGATTAATGAAGGCCGCACCATTGAAGAAAATCACACCCCCTCCCTCCACAACCATAAACTGCCTATTGTCTCATTGAATGGAGAGGGACCTCAAGAGCGCCTCTTTCTATGTGACTCCCACTGCTTTCCTGTGCCCTGTGAGGTGGTGACCTTCAACAGGTTCTATCCCCACTTCTTCAGTGGCAGAATGGAGGACTCTCAGTATGCAGCCTTCTCAAAGTGGGGCTCACATGAGACATGACCTCAAGCCAGTGGTTTCCTCCTCCTCCTCCCCCTTCCTCTTCAACTCCACCCTTGGATGCAACACACCCTATGACCAAATGTGGCCACTTGTTTCTGGGATACCACCAGCTCTGTATTCTCAGATATCGATGCAGTGAGACACAGGTGCCTTGCATGGCCAAACCCTGGGCTCTGAGCCTTAGCACAGCTAATTCCAGCACAGTCCACAAAAACTCACCCCAGACCTGTGGCTGCTCAGCTATCACCAAAGAAGGAACCATAAGGACACAGGTGAGCCTGACACCCTGGGCCTCAGCTAAGCACTGGGGTCCTAAGGAGAGGAACTGAGACATCTATTTCCTTTCTAGGTCTTCAGATACCTGTTTGAGTCCTGGCGTCTGGCAGGCCCTGAATGGGTGACAGTTGGAGGTGCAGGGGAACTAGACCAGGGAGCATTCTTGACTTCTTTAGCCACAGAGAACCAACACAGCAAGCTCTGAAGCACACTGACACTTTGAGGGTCTCGAGGAGAAGAAAGGTGTCCTTTGTGAAGAAGGTATTGCTGGGAAGCAAATCAGATAGGCAAAAACCAAGCGTGGCTTTTCAGGAGGCCTTGGGAGCGGGTGGGTGGGGAGGTCTCCCTGGCTGGTGATTTCAGGGGTGCAGGGTGGCAGGAGGTGAGGCTTTAGGGCATGGCAGAACTCAGTCTCGGAGGGTACCAGAGTCGGCTGACTGAGGATCTCAGCTCTCTGTGTACGACTGGAATGTCACTCAAGATTCTTGTGCTGAAGGCTCAGTTGCTTGCTGGTGATCCTGGGAGGTGGAATCACAAGGGCTCTGAGCTCATCCATGGCTTAATCCACTGATGGACTCATAATTGGATGGCATTTTTGGGAGTCACTGCACCTCAGGAGGGGGCCCAGTTTGGGGAAGTAGGCCACCGAGGGTGTGCCCTTAAAGAGTGGATCTTTTCCCCAGTCCATTCCTCTGCCCTTCCTTTCCTCGCTTTCCTCCTCCCCACTCCTGCACTCTCTGTAGCTTCAGCAGAAACAGAGGAAGTCCACACAATCTGAGCTTACCCTCTCCAACCTGCCATTGTGTTTTGGCAGGCCCAAGTTGGCTGGTGTCTACGGCCAGCCAGGTTACTTGTGCTCATCTGACTGAGCTGACACCTGTGGGCACAGGCTGTGACTGGTGTGATCCCAAGGATACAGGCGGAATGAGAGGTGGAAGTGGGAGTGAGTGCCAGTCCCACACTCAGGGAGGACTGCACTGGGCTCTACAGCGTTTGCAATGGTTACTACAGGGGCTTGGCACCCTGCAGGGGAACTGGCTATCAGTTTCTGTGTGGGCGTGCTGGTCTACTTTTTTTTCCTTTTATTAGCCACATCCTACAGATGAGGAAACAGCCCCCTGAATCATGAAGTGCCAGGTTGGAGAGGGAGAGCCTGGGCTGTATAGATTTCCTCTGTTTCTTCTGCAGCTATGCAGGGGACGGGGAATAGTGGGCGGTGAGGAGAGCTAGAGAGGATGCTTTGGTCCTGCCCTCTGCCCTGGTCCTCTGTGGGTGAAGTGTACTCCAGGGGCTGCAAGCCAATTTTCCCCTGCTTTGTGAACAGTCAGGCTCAGAGGACTATCCATTTCCTGGGCTTCTCTGGCCCCAGAACCTCATCAGAGAGGGAATCACCAGAGAGGGGGTCTCCTAGAGGACCCCCCCAATCTATGGACATTAACCCCACCCACCCAGCAGCTGCTTCCACATCAGATTGCTACATTCCTTCCTCCTCAGATGAGGTGCTATGTCCTGATGGGGGTGGCCAAAGTTCTCACACGCTGGGAGCTGGAAGAAGGCCACTGCTCCCAGGCCCAGGTGCCAGGAATGCAGCAGGGTCCTGCCTCCAGTGGGGTAATGCTGGAGACAGCCAGGCACAACAGTGGAAAGCTAAGTCTGGGCTACAGTCTCAGCACACATAACTCCTTCCTGAGTGGCCTTGAGCCCTCTGAACTTCAGCTCCCCTCTCTGTAAAATGGGGTGGCTATCAATCCCCTCCTGAACTTGTCAATGAAACTGCCAACAGTCACTGTACACAGAGCAGCTGTTCTGGCCCAAAGTAACTGCTAATTTAAGCAATCCGTGTTATATATGCTGCTTCTGGAAGCCCCACCCCCACCCCGGCCTCATCACCTGTTTCTCTTCTCTCTTCGACCTTACCACAACTCCAGGGTACATCAGGGAAGGTTAAAAGCTTGTGCGGGGTCACTCAGCACAGTCTGATGTTCAACAATGTTGTTACAAGGTATCCTTTCTCTGAGTACTTAACGGTCACCAAGCCAAGGCTTCTCCCCAGCAACTGAGCTGGGATAGACAGAGGTCTATACACAAGGATGGCATGAGATCTGGGGCTACCTCCCGGGTGTATCCCTCGGCATGAAAGCTGAAAGTTGCTGTCGAATAGGAAAGTCCCTGCCTCAGCCCCCTGGCCTCTGTGCTCAGTACACACTCCTGCCAAAGCTCCCAGTGGAGATCGTTTGTGCTGCAGAGGCCTTTGGGTATTTGCAGGTTCACAGTGAGACGGATAGTGGGTAGCTTGAGGCTTTGTTTTTTGTTTTTTGTTTTGTTGTTGTTGTTGTTGTTTGTTTGTTTTTGAGAGGAATGGATAAATCTGGCTGGGCTAAGGGAATGTTCTCATAATGGTGGAGCAAGTTGACATGAGGTTTTCAGAGGTGTTACCGTATTTCTCAAGTTTGTACCTTGCCGTCAGCTCCATGACTATAGACTGATGTGTCAGTTATGTATGCCTCTATGCTGATCAATCTTTCAAAATCACCTCCTTTGATGACCCGTGTTGCTCTCCAGCTCCATGGGGAGCTGTTATCTGGGGTTGTACTTGGAAAGTGCAGTGTGATTCTTTTAGGGTGTTCAAATCTATCCCCTGGGGTGGGACCACTAACACTCGGCAGTGACAGCAGAGTGGTGTGTGGTGCTGAATGTAAGATGCTGGGCACGGACCTCGGTCCTGCTATTCTCCCAGAAGGAACGTGGAGCAGGCCCATTTCTTATGGAGAGATGGTGGGTTTTGGCTTGGCCTGACACTGTACCAGGAAGAGAACTCCATTACTCTGTCGTTCTGCTTTTTCTGCTCAGGGGGCCTGCTTCCAATTACACCCACATGCGGAAACTCCAGGAGTAGATCTGAAACAACACCTAAGCCCCTGGGACTGGCCTGCTGGAACATCTGACCTGGCCCAGGAAACCATAGCCTGCTAGGCTAAGCTCCTTCTGTTCTCTTGCTCAGGGTCCCACAGGCCTCAGTCTTCTTTCTTTGCTCAAGCCCCTTCCACCCCTGCACATATGCAGAGAATGAGGTCGGGGCAGCCCTTTCTCAGATGGAGAGACTGGTAAATTATCACTTCCCAGGCACGTCTGCTGTCCTGTCGTGGTGTCTTGGGACTACCTGCCTGTCCACCCCAGTCTCAATGCTGGGCAGGCATGCAGAAATACCAGGGCAGCTGTGAGTTCCCCCTCCTACTTCGGGTCAGACAAAGCACTTCCTTAGATGGAAACTCCAAATCCTGTTTAGGACAGCCTCACCATAAACATCAACTTAAAATGCAGGGAGACCCAACAGAATACCCAGGCTTCTATAATGGGTAGACGCCTGCCAGGAAGAAGAAACCTGCAGAGGGGCCAAGTTAAAGCTCTAAGAGCCTAAGTTCACTTCAAGTTCCGATGGGGTCCACTTAAGCCCCCCATCCCACCCCAACAAAAACAGGCCAGGCTTGCGGGGGTGGGGTGGGGGGTGGGAAGTTGAGGTTGTTACTGTGGAGAGAGAGCGAGAGAGAGAGAGAGAGAGAGAGAGAGAGAGAGAGAGAGAGAGAGAGATAACAACACTAACAGCTCTGCAGAGCCAGCAGTCTGGCTGGGCTAAGGAATGCAGAGTAAATTCACCCATCACTAGATTTTTATTTTTCCCAGCTGGCTGAAGTGGAGCAGGCCTGGGAGGTGTCTGGGGGAGGGTTGTGCTGGGTCCCCAGCTGCTTTTGTCCTCCCCTATCTACCAGCCCCAGCTTGCCCTGGGACAAGTAAATATACCCCCTTCCCAACCTAGCAAGTGTTTGGCTGACTCACTACATAAACAGGGTGTTGGGTTTTCTTTGTCTTAGCTTCGTTTTGGATGTGAGCCCTCCTTGAGAAGCTCAGAAATGCCCAAGTCTAAATGTCCTTTCTGAGCCACAGAGGGTTGGCTCACTTGTGCTATCTGAGCCAAAGGGGTCATGGATTTTTCAGATAGAGGCACTGAAGTCCAGAGACACCAATCACATTTCCAAAGTTCGCACAGCAAAAGAAAAGCTTTCACCCTTTACCTACTCATAGGTGGACTCAAGTTCTATTAAAAAACAAAAATAACAAAAAAACAAAGACTGGAATGACATCTGGAGAAGCCTTTGCTGCCCTTCTCCTCAGCAAGCAGATCCCCTACAGTTTCCCTCTAGGCCAGGGGTTCTCAACCCTCCTAACACTGTGGCCCTTTAACACAGTTCACGTTGTGGTGACCCCTCCCCCCCCTGTCATAAAATTTTTTCGTCAATACTTCGTAACAGCATTTTTGCTACTTTTATGAATCATAATGAATCTGATATTCGACCCCTGTGAAAAGTTCATTCGACCCGAGGGACCATGACCCACAGGTTGAGAACCCGCCACTCCAGGTCCATCTTCATCAGTTCATTTCTAGAATGCCTTTAAGGGGCTCTGATCTGTCTCAGGTGCTCGCTGCGTCTGTTCTGGGTCTAATCCTGGCCTTTGGGATTCCTGGGGAGCATAGCCTCATCTGTTGGGCAACTACTAAGCACAGTGCAGGTATACCTCGGGAGTCTAGAAATCAACGGTAAAGAGTGAGTACAGAGCCCCCCTCCCCGTGCTTATAATGAATGTGAATGTCTTTAATCTTAGCACTGGGGAGGCAGATACAGTAGGATCTCTGTGAGTTTGAGGCCAGCCTGGTCTACATGTTGTGATTCAGGCCAGCCAGAATTATACGCAGAGATCCTGTTTCAATAAAATGGGGGGGGGGTAGGGAAGAAAGGAGGAAGGGGGGAGGGAAGGAGGGGGGAGAGAGAAAGAGAGAGAGGTGTAAAGCACAGCTGACAGGTGAATACAGTATGTGAACTCAAGTCTCACAGGCCAGATTTAGTGAAGAAGGAACTTCGTGTTCCCAGCCTCTCCTGAAAGCCTTGGTCTAAGGCCTACTGTAAGTATGGGAGTCCTTTGGTAACAATTACCCCTACGTGGTCAGCCTTCCATGGAAACTCTCAAACAGTCGCTCTTATTGTCCATTTTTCTCTTGCCTGCCCAGCCCCAGAGCACCTGGGACTTCCCAGCGGGATCCTGAGTTTGAAGCCGGATTTCTGAGTATAGTGACAAGGTCCAAAGCACCTCTTCCTCAGGCTCCAGGACCGAAGTACCCTATTAGAAACTTCTTCCTGCACATGTTCCTTTCTCAAGGCTTTGATTCCAGCAGAGTCCAGACTAAGTCCCAATTCTGATCTCCCTTTCCTTAGTCTCCACTCCCTGCTGAATGCACCCTCCTTGGCAAGCACCCTCAGCCATAGCGCCCCCTCGCGCAGTCACCACCTAGCTGTGCCAGGTTCCAGTACCTTACTGTCGGGCCACACAGGACCAGCCCGAAGCAAAACCAGCAGCAGCAGCACCAGCAGCAGCCTCAGCTGGAGGCATCTAGGCAAGACAGCTGCGGCTTCCATAGCTGTGTGGGCTCCGACGCCTCTGCGCGCGAGTACTGCGAGCTCGGCGCTGCAGCCCAGCTCTGCCGAGGTGGCGCCCCCCCAGCTGGGTGCCCTAGTAGCTCCGCTAGAGGCGGAGCTAGGGTGGAGGGGTGCCCGCCCCTCTTCTCCCCTCCCCGCCCATCCTCTGCAGTCCCGCGTCTTTGCAAAGTGTCTCTGGGAGAGAGAGGACTGTACTAACAGCCTGGCAGTAAGAGAAGTGCAGCCTCACGACGGACTGGGGTCCCGTTCTGTGAAATGAAGGACCTTGCACGTGTCCTTTTACCTTTTTGAGCCCCAGTTTCCCCATCGATAAAAGGGAGAAAATAGTCTCTTTGGAATGGTTGCAAAGTTCAAGTTGTACTTCCAGTTCAGTCCTTGCTCTGACAAAACCATCCTGTCCCCTCTCCCCAACATTTTCGGTTCTAGCCTTTTCAAGGTTCCAACCTCTGCCACATCTTCCATCTTTCTCCTCTCTCTGCTGTGCCGAGAACAGCCCTTTCCTTTCCATCCTCAGCAGAGCATCTGACTTCTCAGTTTCCCAGGCAGCAATTGCTAGCTCCAGGGTTCTTAGGCTTCTGCTGCACCGCGGTGCTTTGTTGGGTCTTTTGAGATCCAATGTAATGAAATCCAGGACAGTATTTCTTAACCCTTCCTAATTCATATCCATATCCATATCCATATCCATATCCATATTCTCTCTCTCTCTCTCTCTCTCTCTCTCTCTCTCTCTCCCTCCCTCCCTCCCCCCCACCCGCTCCCGTCCATCGGTCCGTCTGTGTCTCATAGTATTTCCATATGCTCTCCTGAAAGTTCGTGGTGACCCTGATGGTTAGGCCAACACACTCCTTCATTGCTGCTTGTTATTTGAGACAAGACCTCTCACTGAACCTGGAGCTCTTTCTTTTGGCTACACTGATTGGAGAGTGAGTTCCAGGGCCCCTCCCGTTTCTGCCTCTCCACTTCTGATGCTACTTACACACACACACACACACACACACACACACACACACACACACACACACACACACACACACACACATTTAATGATTTAATGTGGATGCTGGGAGATCCCAATTCAAGTTCTTGCATTTGCAAAGCAAGCAATTAACTGTGGACTCAGTCACTCTGAGATCTGGCTCACTCTCTGTTAAACTGCCTCCCACCTCAGTTCCCCTTTGGTTTCTCCCCTTTTATTTCAGTAGGGGGTCCTTCCCAGACTCTTTTGTAGGCCCTGGCAACCCTCTGCACACCCTTAGAGGCTGGACTCCTTTTCTACACTGTCATTGAAGGTGTCCCCTGTTGCATATTTTCCCAGCTTACTGAGCCTGTATCACACAAGCAAGGAACACTGACTTGTGCCCTGCATTCAGCCACACCCATTCATTCCTTACTTCTGTTCACAAGTATTTCCCCTAAAGAACTGCACCTCTTCCTTGCCAGTATTCCATAGTGTGTTTTGAGTTTCCAGCTCCCCGTAGAGAGGCAAATAGGCCACCAGTATACTCATGCTTTGTCTCCCCTTGCAGCAGGCTCAGTGGCTTTCGGACTCTCTACCCCCAGTCGGCAGCCTCAGAATCCCCTGGGAACTTGTTAGAAATAAAAACTCACAGGCCTCAGCCTAGTTACTAAACCAGAGATTCACGGGATGTGGGGATCCTGTAACTTGTGTTCTCAGGAAATTCCCAGGGGCTCTTGAGTTGGAGAACCACTGACCTAGCTAGAGATATAATTACTGTATTAACTCTCAGCTGACTTCAGCTAAAAAGTCATGTGTGCCGTCAGTGCTTGTTTTTTTTTTTAAGATTTATTAATTTTATGTATATGATACCAGAAGAGGGCATCAGATCCCATGACAGATGGTTGTGAGCTGTGAGCCACCATGTGGTTGCTGGGAATTGAACTCAGGACCTCTGGAAGAGAAGTCAATGCTCTTACCACTGAGTCATCTCTCCAACCCTCCTCCTTTCTTTCTTTCTTTCTTTCTTTCTTCTTTTTTTCTTTTGAGACAGGGTTTCTCTGTGTAATAATCCTGGCTCCTGGCTGTTCTGGAACTCACTCTGTAGACCAGGCTAGCCTCTAACTCACAGAGATCCAACTGTCTCTGCCTCCTGAATGCTGAGATTAAAGGTGTGTGCCATCATTCACTGTTTATAAACAAGTTTCTAGAGGTCCTTGTAGAGGAGTCAAGGCCTAGTATAAAAACAATTATTGGGCATGCTCTTCTGTACACAGACCAAGTCTGAAAGGACACACGAGACACCAGCATTGAGGTTATTTCCAAAGAGAAGATCTTTTTTTTTTTTTTTTTTTTTTTTTTCGGGGCTGGGGATCGAACCCAGGACCTTGCGCTTCCTAGGCAAGCGCTCTACCACTGAGCCAAATCCCCAACCCCCCAAAGAGAAGATCTTATTAAAGATCTTCATAAGATACTTTCCTTTTTTTAAAAAAAAATTGTAGGCTTTGTAACATGGGTCCAATCTTTTCAAAACATAGACAAAGTATACTTAAAACAACTCAACAAGGCAAGAATTCTCTTTCTTAGCTTTCTCATGGAGGCAGGCAGCCTGGCTGACCCTTTATGGAAGGCTCCTCTAGAAAACAAAGGCAGGGACCATGGGAGGAACTCTGTCCCCTCTGGACAATGTATGATGACCTCCAACAATGTCTCTATCACCATGAGTAACCCACAGCTCAAATGTACCCAGCCCCTAAGGTCTCAGGACCTTTGGTTTGTGTTGTTACTTCCACAGTCTTCTCACTTAGGCTGGCCCACTCATGCTAGACCACCCCACTTTTGGTGCTTTCTATCTCAAAAGTCCTGTTACCACCTCCCCCAGCCCATCTGGTACACTGACAGTTCTTTTTTTTTTTTTTTTTTTTTTTTCCCCTTTTTTCTTTTTTTCGGAGCTGGGGACTGAACCCATGGCCTTGTGCTTGCTAGGCAAGCGCTCTACCACTGAGCTAAATCCCCAACCCACACTGACAGTTCTTAGCTATAACACTCATGCAATTATGATTTCTGTCTACACCATTCACTGTAGTAAGGATCCCCCACGATGAGGCCCATACTTACCTTGTTTTTAGCTGTAGCCCTGTCTCACTAGATCTAGCCTCAGGACCTCAGGATTAGTTTGCTTAGACTAATCCTCACATACATTTCATCCATTTCCTCCGTCTTCCCTGTGAATGCCAAGAGCCCTTTAAACCTGTCTCTATAACTGTAAACTCAGAGCAGAGGGCACACACTTCTCAGGGCTGTGAGGAAAATGTCAAGAAATTAGAAAAAAGACCAAGTGTTGGTGATGGACTTAGTGGATGCCTATTTAGTGAGGGTCTTCTGCATGCTGACTAGCAGCAGAGGACATACTGGTGAGAGTAAAGACTGGGCTAGGTGAGGAATCGAGGTATCAGGGAAGGCTCTGGGAAGGACGGAGGAAGCTCAGAGCTGAAAGGAATCAAGAGTTGTTTGCAGGAGCTGAGCATGTGGTTGAACTCTTTTTTTTTTTTTTGGGTTGACATTCAGTCTTCATCCTCTCTTCAAACCTCAGGCACAAGATGTCTGCAGAGCCACTTGGCTTTCCAGGGAAGAACCTTCCAGAGAAGGGGGATCTTCTGCACCCAGGGGACTGTGATAGAAGGAAACTCTGGCTCTGGGAAGGCTACATGATCCTGACACATTTAGAATCCAGAGCTGAAGAAGGATATCTTCCCTATGAAACAAAGGACTCACTCGTCTTATACTGCAGGGGCCTGCTGCAGAGCACTGCTCCCTGGCTTGGGAAAGCTCAGAAACCTTGGCAAGGACATAACCACTTCAAAATCACTTCTTTTTTTTCTTTTCTTTCTTTTTTTCGGAGCTGGGGACTGAACCCAGGGCCTTGTGCTTGCTAGGCAAGCGCTCTACCGCTGAGCTAAATCCCCAGCCCCTCAAAATCACTTCTTACAGTCTACCTAGATAGGGCCACATGGGAACACAGAGGGACCTAGTTGTCCCTTGATGGGAGGTATAAGGAAGGTGCTACTGAAGAATTGGAACAGGATCTAGAAAGATGAGTTAAAGACTTTACAGAGGTCAGGCCAAGGGCATTTCAGCTTTCTGACCCACTGAGTATATAATGGACATGACTTTTGTGCCATTTCATTTGTATATGAGAGCACCAATATCAGCGCTACCTCAGTGAGCAGGTGTGGAAGGTTTAAACCACATAAATCTGTCATAACAGCTGCTGGCACAGATTAAGGATGAAACCAGGTTAACAAATATTGATAATGGACAGCTACTGGAAAATGCAGGAAGGTGTGGCAAAGCCTCCTCAATATCAGGTAAGGGGAGAGGCATGGGGAGCAACATGGGCAGGAATCGGAACGGGTTAAATTCGTATGCCAAGAGAAAGTCTTTTAAACAATTAAGTAAAGAATGACTCACAAGAGCTAGAGGATTGCAGAGGCAGATGGGGCAGAATGAGGTGACAGGATGAAGACACTTTTGTATGACCCAGAAGAGGAAAGCCCAGCAAAGCACTAGGGTTCTTTGTTTTATAGTAGGCCAGACAGCATTTAAGGTCTGGGCTGGAACTTAACAAGTCTTTTCCTAGGGAAGGTGTGTAGAGGGGTAAGGGGGAAGGGAAGGCAAGCAAGCGAGCGAGAGCCCGGGCGGAGGTGGGGGGTGCGGTATCACTGAAAATCACTACCACCGCTGGTCCTGAGGGCCTGTGGTCGCGCGCCATCTGGTGGCAGCGGGAGGTGGGCCCTGGAGGAGGAAGGGGAGAAAATCCAGGATTTTATTTGGTGGGAACTTCGGTAAACTGAGGCAACAGTGTGTTTGTAAGAGTTGGTATCTTACCAATGGACCCGGTCCTTACTACAACTCTCATTTTTTTCAGACAGGTGACTGTACGG
Source organism: Rattus norvegicus (assembly GCF_021556685.1). NCBI lineage: Eukaryota > Metazoa > Chordata > Mammalia > Rodentia > Muridae > Rattus > Rattus norvegicus. The sequence continues at coordinate 21,980,020 of NC_141536.1, read as the reverse complement.
AGGTGGGAAGGAGAACACTCCGGGGAAGGGACACTCTTAAAACAGAGCTCTTTAAGACACACGGAGTCAGGAGTGTCAAGTTTTCTTTGGTGGCATCAATGGAAGTGATCTTAGTTTGTCCATCTGTTCTATGGGCAGGGTGCGGGGAATGAAAGAGGAGGAAGAGAAACTTTAATCTTTCCCGCCCACCCGGAGGTAAAGGGCTTTAAACACTTCTCCGGAAAGCAGAGCTGTATAGATTCTATTTGCATACGAACGCAGTCACCTCGGGTTAAACTCGGGTCCTTTAATCTCTGGTCCAATTTGTCGCTCAGCCCGGGAGGAAAGCCCTCATGAGTACCTATACACCCCGCCCCCTGGGGCCTTCCCCGACAGGGCTGGGCTTGGTTGCACGTGCTCACCCGGTTCCCGGAGGATCCGCCTCCTTGGAAAGGCTCATTATTAGTGCGGGGAGACAATTGGAATCATAGAGAACTGTGAACAGGGATAAGTTACAATAGAGAGAAAATTGTGACATAATAGTTTATTATCAGAGTATACCAATTTTTTTTAGAGTTTGTAATAATGATAGGTTTGGGTTCTCCCTACTCAGGTCTTCCTATTTTTTTTCCTCACCCCTTCCATTGGTAGAGTCCCGTGTGACCAGCCTCTCCGGGAGGACTACATTTCCTAGCACTCCCCACGGGCATGTGCGTGGCAGCGGCGCGTGACGTCAGAGGAGGGAGCTGGCCAGTGCTGAGGGGGCGCGGCGCGGAGGGGCGCGGAGCCGGGTGGCTCAGGGGCCCAGAGTGTTCGGCGGCCGAGAGCCTGCCGGCCCCTGACAGCCCCCTCCCCCCCGGTGGAAGACCAGGACGACGACTACGAGGGCGCAGGTCATGGCGGAACATCGAAGCCAGCGAGGGCCCTGAGCACCGCCGCATGGAGCGGGACGAACGGCCACCTAGCGGAGGGGGAGGCGGCGGGGGCTCGGCGGGGTTCCTGGAGCCGCCCGCCGCGCTCCCTCCGCCGCCGCGCAACGGTGGGTAAGGGGCCTTCTGAGCCCGGGCGGCCCCAACGCCCGAGTTCCCCCTCTTTCTCTAAGCTGGCTCTAGCTCCGGGATGCCGGGCAGCTCCTCAGAATGGACTCCACCCTGGGCTCGCACTCTCTAGGCAGGGTCCCGGGTCTCCTCTGCTTGGACCCTCCCCCCCACCCCCCGTCGCCTCTGCGCCTATCCTTTCTCCTCCCCCAGGAGGCCCTGGTGTACCGAGCACCCTTTTCCTTCACCAGGGAGCTCGCCGACGCCACACCTTTGCACCCTGCACCTATCCTGGAGCGTTTTCCTCCTCCGCAGTCCCGCGCTTCCTCCCAGCCCTGAGAGCCTCCGCCTCTGGGCAGACCGGTAGTGGTCCTCCTCGGACCTCGGTGCTCGCTCCTGTCCCCCTGGCCTTCCTTTATCCAGGCTCCTTGTAGGCGACGACTTTCTGCTGGCTCAGGTCTCTAGCGGGATCCTGGGGCTCCGGGACACCTGCCTTTTCCCGGTGTTTGCCGGACGCTTCTCGCGCCGCCCAGCCTAACTCTTCCGGGGTGCTGAGAATTCCTCACCTGGCCCGGCCGCTTGCGTCCCCTTGTCCCAGCCCAGCCCTCAGGTTCCTCGGGGTTGGCTCCCGCTCCCTCCCCGGCTCAATGTTTTATTTGTTTCTGTTTGATACTCCCCCCCCCCCCCCCCCGCTTCGGTGTTTGCAGCGGAATGTTTTTATTGGTAAAGTGTAAGGAGCTTTTGTGAGGTCGTAAAAGGTGAACTTTTGAACTTGGAAAGCGCCCTGGAGCAATTAGCGCAGGCGATAGCCCCGGGAGGCCTGCATTACAAAGGGTGCTCGTTGCGGCAAGCAAACGCTCCCGCGGCAAACCCGATTTATTTATTTATTTGCCCTGCCTTCCACTTTTCACATCTCCTCATTTCCGAATAAAGGGCAGGCTCTCAGAGATCCCTGCCTCCTCCCCTCACTGCGCCATAAACGCGCAATTCTCTGGAAGATCTAGGACCCGAACAGTGTCTAACAAGTAACAGATTTCAGATTGAATGCAAACACTGGGGACAGTTAGGAGGCACTAAAAATTGTTTTGGTAAGAAGTTTCTCAATCAGGACAGTGACCTGGCAGGTGTGGGGAAAGCAACCTGAAAATAGGTCATCGAGGTGAATGAATAGGTGAATGAATGAGGAGGCACAGAAGAGAAATCTCGAGTTGGATTTGGTTCTTCATAACCTTATAAATTCATTAAACACTCATCGTTAATTCGGTACATCTTTAGTTTCTTTTAAGCCATTTAAAAGGAGAAGTCTGTTTAGAAGAGAGCCTAGTTAATTTGATATGATAGTGATCAAATGGTGACGTTTTCAAAGCCCGTGAGTTTTAAAGATGTGCATGATGTGTGGGATCTAGGTGGTCGGGCATCCGGTCCGCGCTGATCTGAATGTGAGCATGTTTGGGATCAATAAAATCCCACGTCACAAAGGGGAAGGAAGGAATATAGTTAAGGGTAGAAAGGGACAGTGTGTAGAAGAACAATGATGGTGGTTTTGGCGTTTTAAATTTATGCACAGATTTGCTTTGGTATTCATTTGTAAATGTTGTAATTCTTGATGTAAGGTTTGCCACGCAGTTTTTTAAATTCGGTCTTCAGATCTATCGGGTGTCCCTGTTATTTTGGAAATGCCTTCCTGTTTGCTAACTGTTCCTGTTCTCACCTGTGCTTACTATCAGATGACAGATTTCACTCCAGCCATCACTTTTAATTCTACTTGAGAATATTATTGTAAGGAAAGCCAGAGAACAATGCATTTGCTATTAATTATTCATTGGAACATTTTAAAGAACTGAGTGGCAGTTTTAGTTCCTAATCAGATTATTTGTTAATACGAATCCTTTCCACAAATGGTCAGAACCATTGAAAAGAATTTTAAGGAGCAATCAGTCTGTTAATGTTAAGAAATATCTCTAATATATCACATCAGTCCAAGTTAGTGATACAGTTCCCACTTTTGGCAGCTTAATTGGTTCAAAAGATAATAGGAAATTTCTGTAGCATAGCTTGTTTTTCAGTACAGAAATAAACATGGTCTATGTAGTGTTTTACAGCTTATGCTAGTTAATTAGTACCCAAGAAGTGCTCAGAAGAACTTTCAAAACATAAGATAAAAATTGCTTTTGGAATAGTGGACTCTCTTTCTTCCTTCCTTATGACTTTTTTTTTCTCCAAAGAGAAATGAAATTGTTTGATTTCTTCGGAGAAAATTACTTCTTTAACTTTCCATCTTGGTGACATTTCCATTTTCTTGAGGTCGTTATCTAGAGAGAAGGTCTTTGGTCTGTGTTGTGAAGAAGTAAAGTCCATTGATGCTGAATTTACAGTCCTCCAGATGTTTTTATGATTCCATCAGAACAGAGTTGCTAGCCTTTTGATGCACCATCACCCCGCCAGGAATTCCTTGTGCTGACTTTGCTATTTTCGGCCGTTGCTTGCGGTTTTCATAACAAACAAACTCATTCAGTTGTAATAGTGATTGCTCCCTTTTGGGATTTCAAAGCAAGATGAATGGTTTGAGGGAGCATTTGTTCATTTTATTTCAAGAGGGTGAGGGAATAGGTTTTTAACTATTTAAAGCAAAACAAGAGCCATTGTAAGAATTAAAAGCATATTTCTCGTTACTATACTTTGCAGAAAATGAGTTCACTAAATACTGTGTGCTTCCCTTCACAGGCATTTACCAACAAAATGCTTATTTCTTAAAGTAACAAGTTAACAAATTAAATTATGTCACAAATTTAACTTTTTAGTTCTGGGATTTGAAAACTTAATTCTGAATCAACTGAGAGAATTTTCTGGTTTCCTTGAGAAATCTGAGGTGTTAAATGGCCAAATTTTCTATCTCGGCTGTACCGTTCGTTCACCAAATGCTGAGTAGCCTTCCCCTTGCACAGCACGAGTCTAGCAAGCTTACTAATTTGATTCTGTATTTTGTTGTAGAAAGTTTTATGCTTGTGGAAGTACACAAAAAGGTGTTAGAAGGGAGGCTAATGAAACAAGGCTGGCAGATTTCCAAAACATTGCTCATTCATCTATCGCTACTTCTTGATTTCTTCTGGGGCTGTAGGGCCAAGGTAGAAAATATATTTTAGGTTAAAACATAATTTTTTAGTACAGTTGGTAAAAACTTTTTAAGTAGAAGACAATGACTTATTTGTATTTAAAAACCAGATTATTGTCATCTTGTTTGTGGAAGAGTCTGAATTAGAGAAAGCTCTTTCTACAGATAAACAGATAGCTTCCTAATGTGTCTAATGAGTAGTTATAGTTTCTCCAAACCAGAGAAATTATGAAGGAAAGTGTTTGCTTTCACATTTTGTATTCTTGAGGGCAACTTAAAATTTAAAAAAAAATTTTTTCTTATTAAATGTTTTCCTGGTTCAGGTAATTCCTTGAACATTTATGGATGTCTCTGTTTGATAAGTGGGATTCAGAGATGTCAGAATTATTAAGTTGTCAAGGAGGTTTGTTTCTGAGCCAGGAAATTTTGTTTTGGATATAGAGGTTTTTGTAGCTGAAGTTTTGGATTCATTGTAATTGTACATTTTAAAAACATTTCTGGATATAATGTTGCTGTACAATATTCCCAAAATCAACCCCAGTCTTTCTGTTTCCTAGTGTTTACATCATATTTAGGGGCTTTGATTGTAACTTATGGAAAATTAGAAGGGGAAAAAAAAGCCAACATCCAAGCACTGTGAGATATCCATTGTTTAGAAATAAGTAGGTGTAATTTATTCAAATGAAATATTTCTTGCGTATTTTGTTCTTACTGTATTCTGTTCTTACGACCTGTTAAACAACATTTTTTTCTAGAACAGTTTCTGAAGAAAACAGATTGGTTTCTGTGGGTTACAGTTATTTAAATTATTTTAATGAGACTTTTCTAGTGTACCCAGCAATTCTAATTAACAGTGATTTAGCTTGGGAGGGACCAGGATTTCCTCAGCTGGCTGCTGGGGAGCTGAATTGCTTTTTTCCCCACCCCCAGCTGCACAGAATCGTTTGATCCCCATGCTACGACCCTGGTTGTCATTTGAGAGAGCAAACTGAGAGAGAATAAGTTGGGAAAATAGCCTACTTGAGCTTCATTTGCATTCTTAGTTTTTGTTCTTAAATTATAGGAATAATTGTCAAATTTTTAACATGTTAGAAGCAAGGTGGCTTTACTACTTTGTCTAAGAGAAAATTCCCAGATTGCCTTAAAAAAAGAAAAATACAGGTTTTGTTTTAAAACTTTCAAAAGTTAGCCTCTGTATGACAGAGACTTTTTACTTAGGTAGTTGGTGGTTTTCCTGTGGCATTATATAATCCCACATTAAGAAATTATAAATCCTTTAGTTTCTACAAGTAGATGCTATAACTTTGTTATATTAAGAAATATCTTTGAAAATTATCTTTAAAAACATCTTTGCATCCTAGTTGCAAGCTCTGAACCCTTAAATTTGTTTACAACAGAAAAGCTATTCAGCCATAAATACTCAACCACATATTTATAAAGCATATTTAACCACAGATGGCAGTAGTAGTGTATTTTTCCAATTTCTAGACTGTTTTTTTTTTTTTTTTTTTTTTGCTTTTAAGCAGACGTCAATTCTATGGACGTTGTTGGTAAGTGGTCTGGCAGGTGTAATATTTCCTTGGACAGCAGCATGTATTGTATTCTGAGAAACAGATCCCAGCATCTGATTTGGAGATAACACTCTGTGGGTGGGTGGTTTGTGTCACAATAGTTAAATAGTTGCTGTTAAGGGTGAGTTTTTTTTTTTTTTAATTGATAGTGGTAATTAAAATAGTTGTTAGAATAGTAGCGGTAGCACCTAGGATCTGTGGTTGTAGTCTTGTAACAAATGTGCTTACAGTTGCTTGGACTACTATTTTCCTTGGAAACTATGAAATGTAATTGAGGATACTTTTCATCATGTGGAATTCCTTAGTTTCTTAATTTTCAACTCCTTTCATTTGATAGAAGCGTGGAATGTTAGATTTCTCTAAAAGCATTTCAGAGGTCTAGTTTATTCTGTTTTTCCAATTCTTTGTTATAGCTAAGATTTCCATGTTTTTTATTTTCCTCTAAAAGATTAATTGGGTAAAGAGATAATTGAACTTCCCTTGATATTTTGCTTATGTTTCCTTGAGACATAATCTGATAAAGATTTATTAAAGAGCTCATTCTGTTTTAAAATGAAGATGAGGTTGGCTCAGGGTGAGAACTAGCTTCACTAGTTTTCACTTAAAAGCATCTCTAATTCATGTGTTCATTTCAGCGTTGAAGCACATCATCTTGGAGGAATTAAAAGATTCAGTTTGACTATTTTTTTTTTTTTTTTTGCTTCTTTTTTTCGGAGCTGGGGACCGAACCCAGGGCCTTGCGCTTCCTAGGCAAGTGCTCTACCACTGAGCTAAATCCCCAGCCCCGACTATTTTTGATAATGTATAGTCTACTGGATCAGATTCAATATTCTTATTACTACAGTTTATTTCAGAGAAGAAAATTCTGAACACCACTGTGAGCCTTTAATGTATACTAAATAATGTAGTTACAAAGTAATGAGGTAGTGCATTTTTCATCATTCATCATTTGTCATTTATTACTAAATTGCTTTACACTTAATCTTTTCCAACATGTTGAGTCTTTAAATGTAGTTTGCATTTAAACCAGTGGTTTTCAAAATGTAGTCCATAGACCTCTGGGAAGGGGTGTGTGTGTGTTCCTGAGACTCTTTCAGTGATGTTTTCCAGGTCAAAGTTTATCTGTCTATCTTATTTATATATTCATATATTAAATATATGTATGTAATATCAATGTTAGACAAAGAAAACAGCATTTGTTGTCAGTAATTACAGTTTGAGTTTGCAAGTAATGGGATTTTAAATTTTTTTCCTTCTCTTCTAGAGACAGTGTTTCTCTATATAGTTCTGGATGTTCTGGAACTTTTGCTGTAGGCCAGGCTGGCTTCAAACTGAGGGATCCATTTACTTCTGTCTCCCAAGTGCTAGGATTAAAGGCATTCACAACCACTGCCAGGCATAATGAGATTTTTAAAATCTTGGGCCTGCTGCTATGAGCTTCACAGCTTCTTAGTGCTTAAAACGTTATGGTGAGATAGGTAGTGATATTAAAAATAGAAATTTTGGTATTGCATAATAAAGGGTGCTTATCATTTATAGGATCTGAGTAACTCAGTGATACATTATTTACTAAAACATGTATAGGCATGGTATTTGAAAATAACTGCCTGGCTGGTCGTGGTGCTTGTAGTGGGGGTTGAAGCAGGAGGAAGTGAGTTCTATCTGGGTCAAAGATCATTCAACATGAAATTCAATGAAACCGAGGGCACGTACTTTACTGGTAACATTTTTTTAGTTTTTGCAGTCCTGGGTATTGGAGCCAGGGTCCTTGTGCTTGCTAAGCAACACCCTACAAATGAACCAATGGTAAGGTTTAAAGCTCTACCTCGAACTAACCTTTAAAAAACCACCAATTACTGAATTTTAGTATTGACATAAAAGAAAAATATCCATTTTTTTTAAAAGCAAGTATTCTTTTTCTAGTTATAAATCTGTGAGGCCAGATTTTCAGCCTACACTTGTAGTGTACATAAATATACTGAACGGGGGAGTGGGAGAATCTAGCTGTTAAGGTGACTTTGGAGAGATTTGGAGGATGGTGCCATTCCTACAATTTTATATTATTGCAGTTGGCCTTGTTAATATATAACATGCAATGAGTTACTAATTACTTTTAAGAAAAAAATAGTTTAAAGTTTTCAGGTTCATTTTCCAGTATGGTAAATATCATTACATAAATTCATATAGTACCAGCTCTCTGGGGTCTCCAGGAAATTTTCAGAGTGTAGAAAGAGTTCTTATAGCATAGAGACCAAAATATGAGAGGTCCCTGACGTAAGTGGAAAACATTTCATATGTAGGAAGAGGATGCCTTTACTATTCTTACTAGTACTTGACTTTTTTTTTCCTCCTTTTTCCTCATGTCCTCTCTCTCCTCTTTAGTTCCCCTCTCCTTCTGTCTTCCCTATCATTTCCCTCCCCTTCCACTTTTCCTGAGATAGTGTTGCTGCCAAATGTAGCCTCGGGTGCACTTTATCTTCTTTCTTTAGGGTCTCAGGTACTGAGGTACAGGCAAGCACCACCCTCAAGCCTGACTTAGATTCTTTTCTTTTCCATAATGGATCTATCTTTTACTGGGAAAGAGTGCATATTGTTTTGTTTTCACTGTTTGAAGCCAAATGAAGTGTGTCAGTCTGCTCTCACTGAGCTCTGATGATCCTTTTGTTACTGCTTCGTGAAGCCTGTGGCCCGACTGCTGTGTTAGGCAGCAGTTTTCCAACACTCACATTCTCTGCAAGAAGTATACACCTAAAGTTATGGAACCACATCTGGTAACAAAAATAGTAAGGTTCATTGCTACAAAACGTTAACTACTCAGAAGCTATACAAAGTACAGCTTGATCTAGATAATCCCTTACTGAGCCTTTCTTCCCAGGTGATTCAATTGAGTTGACAATTAAAACTAACAATTCTGTGGGCTAGTGAGGTGGCTCAGCAGTTAAGAGCAATGGCTGTTCTTCCAAAGGACCAGAGTTCAGTTTCTGGTACAAGTTGGGCCGCTCCTAAATGCTTCAGCTTCAGGGGCTCAAATTTCTTTTGACTGTGGGCATCTGTACCCCAATACAAACACATACACATAATTAAAAATAAAAAAAAGTGTAGCAAAGAATTTGACTGATTTACTTTCCTAAGGCAAGTTTGTCTTTAGAGATTCTTGTTAAAGTTGTGATTTGGCAATGCTATTTTGTAGATTGGTTTTCTTTGAGCCTGCTTTTCACTGAGATAGTAATGAAGTGTGCATAGAAAAAGCATATCCTTCCTTTCATGGCCTGAGAAGACCTTTCTAAGAGTGAATCCCGTTTTAGTGTAAGTCAGTTCCTGTGCTGTTTAAGGGTTAGGGATACAACCTTGGGTAGGGTTGGTAGAACTCACTCTGTAGCATTTGTTAGAAATGTCACATAATGAAGATTGAAATGAAATGTCACATAAAGTGTGAATAATAGTTGGGAATTACTGCATCAGAACTTAGTTTGAGTGGATAAGGAAACGTCATTAAGGTATTTGGGGTTCTGTCTTAAAGAGTTCTATAATTATATTGGTGTCTGAGAGTTCATGTTTGGTACAAATGTGTTCTATGGTATTTGCAGTTTGGTTATAAGGAAATTGTAAACTTATTTCTTGATTTTGATGCCTAGATTTTATATTTGCAATGAAGTATTTAAACTGATTCTTTAGTCAAGTCAAATGATTTTAACTCAATTGTTGAAGCCAATCCTTTTTTCCTTCATGTTGATACTGTACCCTTTAAATCTGACTTATCCTTTCAGTCCTTTCACCAGAGATGCCTTTTCAACAGGATAATAAACCACCTGGGGGAACCCCCTACTGACTTCTATTTAGAGGGCTTTGTTTTTTGGAAGTGCTGCTAGTGCCAGCCAGGGAGGAAGGATTTTAGTTAAATGGTGTGTGAGGCAAAGAGCACGATCTGGAGCAGTGCTTCTCAACCTTCCTAATGCTGCAACCCTTTAATACAGTTCCTTATGTTGTGGTGACCCTCAACCATAATTTTATTTTTGTTGCACTTTATAGTTGTAATTTTGCTATCTTTATGACTGTAATGTAAATATCTGTGTTTCCTGTCAATCTTTGGTGACCCCTGTCAAGGGACTGCAGAACATAGGTTGAAAACCACTGGATTGGACTGTGACTCAATAAAGATTCTGCCAGTGTAACTTTGTTCTCTGAATTTCAGTATTCCCCTTTAATAACAGCTTACTTGTAGTGTTTATATACTACTTTAAGCCTCTTCCATATACTTTATCCTTAACACCCTGTGAACCATGAGCTCCATTATCCCCGTTTTCGGTTTTAGAAACTGAGGCCTGGGGCCTAGGGAGGTAGGAGCTCATCTGTTAATAGCTCTTGCCTCCCAACACTGAGGACGCTGGCAGCTGCTTCAAGTTGTTCTCTGACTTCTGCACGCCTGCCCATGTTCACATACACAGTGATTGTTTAAAAAACAATGGAAAAGAAAGAACAGCTCTGAAGCTCATAGAGGTTCAGCCCCCACTCCATTTCACAATAACAGTACTAATAATTTATTTTTTTTAGATTGAACATCCCTTTCTTCTTAAATATTCTAATATTTCTGAAATTGCCTGATTAGGGACAAGATCTGTGAAGTGGTAAGCATATGTTTACCCCAAAACATACCCGAGAATACATGCTTTTGTTGAGAAAGTTCAGTTAGCTCTTACAGATGAAAGTCACAAAATCCACTCGGAGTTGCAAACAACTATTTCTTCTTGCATCATGGATTTACTAAGTGACTGACTAGAAGATAATTTTATCACTAAAGAGCAATTCTAGCTGAATAAGAGCATTGGGTACTTAGGAAAGAAGGGATTTTGAGCTCCTGATGTTCTTGTACAACATATATGAAATTGCTGTTTAATGAGTGTTAAATGAATTAAAGAAACAGTTCAATCTTGTGTTGTTTTCAGACCTTGCTGGTAGTTAGAAACAGTCTACAAAATAGAAGAAAAGCAAATTGAGAAAATTAGTGTCAGCAGTGTTTTTAACAAGTGTATTGTAGCTAAATCTAAAATTTGATGGGCCCTCCTAAAACTAGAATAAAGTTTCCATTTAGAAACTTGGTTCTCCTTAAAGTTTAGGAGACTAGATATCCCAGGTTAAGGTCAGATGGCCAATAAACTGCCTGTTTGCATGACTGAATTTGAGGATGTAGTTTAGGAAAATGTGGCCTTTGTCCCTACTACCTGTTCCATTTCTGCTACATAAAAGCTGGTTATATGAAGAGGGAGATCCAGCCAAGAGGTTGATCTGACCTTTCCCAAATGTAAATATGAAAGCTGGTTGCCTAAGGCTTGTAGGATACAGCAGGTGATGACCTAACAAAGAGAGAACTAGTGCAAAAAAGGCACCGTGGGTCATAGATTGGGATAGCAATGTAGTTTGAGCAGGAAAATTAAATGAACCCAGAGAAGACTCAACCACTTCCACGTAGTGGTTGCCTGGATGGAGATTCTGGAACCATCTGTTTCTATGGGCACACCTCTAAAAAGGAACTAAGTTAATCCCTGGAATGATTTTTCCAGCTTTCTGGTGGGAATGAGTTGGGCAGAATAGGAGGCTGAGATTACCGTGCTCTGTATAAACCAAGCCTTCACATCCCAGAGTCTCAGAGGTTTGTATTTCAGATACTGTCTAATCATTCTTACATACAAGTTGTCTGTTTTTTTATTAGAAGGCTTGGTTTCCAAAAGGTGCAGTGTCGTGACACGTATATGTAAATGCCTGTGCAAGTCACCTTTCTGTTTACAATTAGAATGCTAATGTTAGGGTGATTTGTAGTGTAATGTGAGAGAAATTCAATATTTCAATATTTCTTTTAAAATGGATTCACTTTTCTTCCCATTTGTAGCTGGTTCCTGTCACACTTCTCTTTTGTGAGTTCAGCTTTATTTACCAAGCCAAGTCCATAGTTAATTTCAGAGCTTTCCCTCTGTGTGTAAAGGGATTTTTAACTGTAAAACTCTTTGAGCATGGAGAAGAGGGCCAACTTCTGAAGATCAAGTGCCTTGCATTTGAAAACATTGATTCATTAAGGAAAATTGGGAAACAGAAGGGAAACCTTACTGCTGCAGGACTGTGAAAGGGAGCTCAGCAGGAAAGGGGCTGCAGTGTCGTGGGGGAGGGGCCGAGGGGGGCGTGCAGCCTGGAGCTGCATTCGAAGCACTCATCAATCATTTTACTGGCACCAGGAAGCCAATCAGCCTTTAGAGAAGAGAGCTTAATCAGTCACCTAATGTGGGAAAGTACAATTGCTTTCTCCCCAAATATTCCCTTTCTTGCTGATAAATCTCGAAAATAGTTGGGTGGGTGATATTCAGGGTTCAGTGGATTATGTCAGTTACTGAAATACTGTGATGAAGTTAGGTTAACATTTGAAGCTGAAATTTCCTGTCTGCTGTGAGCCTTTTACAAAAATATTTCCCCAAAGTTTGCTTTTCACACAATGTTTCCATTAATTAAAACAGAATTTATGGGTTACTTGTTAAGCATCTCAGACTTATGGCTGGAGAAAATCTAGTTTCGCAAAGACCTTGCTTGTAAACAGGGCTAGAGCCTTGTGGAATGGGTGTGCTCCGGGGAGGAACAGCTGGAAATGCTTGCATATAAGTAAATAACGGTAGGAGGAGGGCTGTGGTGGCTGGTGCTCAGGTTTGAGGAGTGATTTCTTGTTAATAGAGCTCCTTGCTATTTGGATTTAGGCATGAGCTCCTTAACAATTTGCTGTTTTTAAGGTTGAAAATACACCTCTACTTTCAAACAACTTTTTAAAAACTTTTTTCCCGGGGCTGGAGAGATGGCTCAGCGGTTAAGAGCATCTGACTGCTCTTCCAGAGGTCATGAGTTCAATTCCCAGCAACCACATGGTGGCTCACAACCATCTGTAAAGAGATCCGATGCCCTCTTCTGGTGTGTCTGAGGACAGCTACAGTGTGCTTGTATATAATAAATGAATAAATCTTTAAAAAAAAAAAACTTTTTTCCCAAGTTCAGGTTTTTTTGGGGGTTTTAAATTATGTCTGTCTGTCTGTCTTTGCCTGTTCTTGTGACAAATGGTAAAAAACGTTTCTGCTGTCTATTTTTTCTTAATGTTAAAAATGTCGGGGTTGGGGATTTGGCTCAGTGGCAGAGCGCTTGCCTAGGAAGCGCAAGGCCCTGGGTTCGGTCCCCAGCTCCAAAAAAAAAAAAAAAAAAAAAAAAGAACCAAAAATGTCATTCATTCAGCATGACTTTATTTGAAACTTTTTTTTTTTTGGCATATGAATTACTGTCTACATAGTAAATAGTTTTTCACTCTTAAAACAGTAACACCGGGGTTGGAGAGATGGCTCAGGAGTTAAGAGCACTGACTGCTCTTCCAGAGGTCCTGAGTTCAATTCCCAGCAACCACATGGTGGCTCACAACCATCTAGAATGAGATCAGATGCTCTCATCTGGTGTGTCTGAAGACAGCCACAGTGTACTTATATACATAAAATAAATAAATCATGGAAAACCAAAAGCCAGTAACACTCATACTGTCATGTTCTTTCTTTTATCTTGGCTTTGATTGTAGGACATTCTAGAATTATGAAGATCTGCCTTAGTGTTCTTTAACTAGTAATTGACTTAATCCATTCTGAGATACTTCTGTTAACTAGGGCTTTAATACTATTTAGAAAGAAATAGGTATGCTACAGATAGCATTGTGACATTGGTAGGCTGTTTTGCCTTGTTCTTATTTTTTGTTTGATAGATAAAATAATTTCTAATTTCACATACACTCTACATACATACATATATACATACATATATATGTGTATACATACATACATACATATGTACATACTTACATATGTATGAGAGAAGACAGGAAGTATGCATGTGTGTTTGTGTGTGGTGCAGGTGTGTACCTGGAGGCCAGAGAATGACTCCTAAATACATCTCCACTTTTATTTACTGGAAACAGGGTCTTTCATTGGGAGATTTAGTCCAGCTAGCCAGCTGGGATTACAGACAAGCTAGCTGGCTTTGGGTGCTGTGGTCTGAATTTTGGTTTTCACACATGTATTGCAAATGCTCTCTCCTCTTTCCCCAATTTCCCCAGCCCTACTTTCTCTCTGAATCTTTGAGATTCTAGCACTCATTTTTCTCCTTTTTGTCATCATGGGCAGAGGAGTGCTTTCAGACCGTTCTGCTGTTGTGATCTTTCTTTTCAGGGATTATTGTTAAATAGGTAACAAAAAGCATTTTTCTAGTTGTTATTCTTAAAGGATAGTATGCGTTTGAATATTGTTTATAATTTTCCACAGTGCCTTCAGCATGGGGCTGGAGAGATGGCTCAGTGGTTAGGAGCACTAGCTGCTTTTCTGGGGTCCTGTTCAAGTCCCAGCACCAACATGATAGCTCATAACTCTGTAACTCCAGTTCCAGGGAATCTGCCATCATCATACAGAAATATAAGCAGACAAAACACCAATGCACATGAAATAAAAACTAAAATATCATTTAAAAAGCTTTTAAAAACTGTCGACAAACTTCAAGTTTTGCTGACTAGTAACAGGTGCGAAGAAGCAAAGCTACAATTGAACTACAAAGCTACAAAGACTCCCACTACAGCTGAGTGGGATTGGAAAATTAGGCACATGGAAGGAGAAATTAAATGAATTTTTTAGAAATGAGTATATATTTCGTAGGTTGCTTATTGTGCCTGGAGTTTTATGGTTAGAGGACCTAAATTATCTCAGAATAATTTAAAAGATACAACAGTATATTGTTTGTTTTGAGACAAGATCTCTCTATGTAAACCAGGCAGGCTGCCTAGGCCTCTCAAGTGCTGGGATTAAAGGGATGCACCACCAAGGCCTTGGCATAATCAGAAGATTTTATAGAGGTGGTTTCAGAGTGGAAATTGAAACATTTTGGGAGCCTAGTTATTTATAGATTTTTAAATAGAGGTAGGCAAATTAAAAATCAAGGAGTCCTATTGTCTTAATTTTTTTTAAAAGATGTATTTATTTATTATGTATACAGCATTGTGCTTGCATGTATGTCTGCAGGCCAGAAGAGGGCACCAGATCTCAGTGTAGGTGGTTGTGAGCCACCATGCGGTTGCTGGGAATTGAACTCAGGACCTCTGAAGAGCAGTCAGTGCTCTTAACCTCGGAGCCTCTCTCCAGCCCCATCACTTAAGTTTTTATTGATTGAGAGTGAGCATAGACATTTGAAGAGTGTTGCTTTGCTTCTTTGCTAGTTTTTTTGCTTCTTTTTTTTTTTTTTTTTTCCCGGAGCTGGGGACCGAACCCAGGGCCTTGCGCTTCCTAGGCAAGCGCTCTACCACTGAGCTAAATCCCCAACCCCCTTTGCTAGTTTTTTTAACCGCAGAGCCATCTCTTCAGCTACAAATTTAATTTATTCTTTCATAATACTTTTCTAATAAGGAAGTTAATAAGTGGGGTTGGGGATTTAGCTCAGTGGTAGAGCGCTTGCCTAGCAAGCACAAGGCCCTGGGTTCGGTCCCCAGCTCCGGAAAAAAAAAAAAAGTTAATAAGTGGGCCTGGCGGTTGTACACATCTTTGATTCCAGAGCTTGGGAGGCAGAGGCAGGTGGTCTTTATGAGTTTGAGGCCGGTTGGGGATTTAGCTCAGCGGTAGAGCGCTTGCCTAGCAGGCGCGAGGCCCTGGGTTCGATCCCCAGCTCCGGGGGGAAAAAAAAACCTAAATAAATGAGTTTGAGGCCAGCCTGGTCTACAAAGTGAGTTCTACGACAGGCATTAATAAACATAGAGAAACCGGTCTCAAAAAACAAAACAAAACAAAAAGAAAGAAAATGAATTAGCCATCTGCTCTTTCCCTGGGATGGAGTGGATGCTTCTCTTCAAATCCCGTTTGGTAATTAAAAGCCTTGAAA
This sequence comes from Rattus norvegicus, assembly GCF_021556685.1. Classification (NCBI taxonomy): domain Eukaryota; kingdom Metazoa; phylum Chordata; class Mammalia; order Rodentia; family Muridae; genus Rattus; species Rattus norvegicus. The sequence goes on along the minus strand of NC_141536.1, from coordinate 21,964,400 downwards.
TGACCTTGAGTCTAACGGAACTGTAAAAGCTGTCAAGTTAATTTTATATCTTGTGGTAATTTCAAAAGAAATGAAGTAGAATCTCTTCTATTAGCTACAACATTAATCATAGCTGTGGGTATACATTGAAATAATTAATAAGATACTCTTAAGTACAAAAGAGAAGCTCAAAATAGACTACAAGAAAGTCATTTATTTGTTGAGCATTTAAAATGTGTACTTGAAAGGGTTTAAGGTATGGTGGTATTTTACAGAGTATCATTTTGTGCTGTTCAGATTTGTTGAAAGATCTGTCTTTACTATCTTAACATAAAAGAGATTTTTGAACCCAGTGGGAAATCAGAAGAAATATTTCAACACAATTTAGAAGTAACAGTTAATGGTTCTTCAATATCTCATAGGAATGAGCAGGAACTTTGGTGGTAAAGGTTTGTTTGCTTTTTTTAATACTCAGGCAGTGTAAAGTAAACTATTTATAAAGCTTTAGGAGCTGGGATGTTCAAACTCAGTGATCAAGCATGTGGTTAAAATGTATGGAGCCCAACATCAAACTGGCACCCTTCCATACTTTGTAAGATCTGTGAATAAGTACTTTTGCTTGATAGGCATGGCGACGCATTCCTGCAAACCCAGTTCAGGAAGGCAAGAGTTCCAGGAGATCTAGTCTTTAAAAACACAACAAGGGGGGCTGGGGATTTAGCTCAGTGGTAGAGCGCTTACCTAGGAAGCACAAGGCCCTGGGTTCGGTCCCCAGCTCCGAAAAAAAAGAACCAAAAAAAAAAAAAAAAAAAAACACAACAAATTGAATGTGTTTGGACAAAAGTATTGACCTACAATCATAATGATAGAGGGAACTAGGAAGTTTTGTAAGAAAAAGCCAGGTTGTATTTGTCTCTAGGTGATATGAGACATCATGTATGTGTGATAAATTCCTGAAGTGTACAGTAAAGCACTCATGTCTTGTGTGTGCGTGTATGTTTACAGATTTTAGGGTGTTTTAGTTTTTACTTTCTGCTGTTGTTTTGAGACATGGTCTTGCTATATAGACCAGTCTGCTTCTGACTGTTTTTTTTTTTTTTGTTTTCTGAGACAGGGTCTCTCTATATCTCCAGAACAGTACTGCCTGTTTTGGAACTCTCTCTGCAGACCAGGCTGGAGTCAGGGATCCACCTTCTGCCTTCCAGTGCTGGGAATAAAGGCTCAAGCCCCATGCCTAGGCTCTGGCTTCTAACTCTTCACCCTACCTCTGTCAGGTCACCAGGCCCAGCAGATTCTCACATATATTTAATAAGACTAAAACTACCCGTACTTTGACAGAATAATTGACCATAACATTGTATGCTTACGTGTATGTGAATGAAGCCAATATAATAAAAGTAAAACCGTTGTTGCCAGTCCTGGCCGCCCATAAGGATGGTGATGGGGCAATTTCTGTGCTATAAAATAGGATCTGTAATCTCATGAGCAACAGGTTTGCCCTGGCTAAATAAAAGAATAATGTCTCTGCTTAGATTCTCCAAATACCTTGTCATTTTGTGGTCCATTAAGACTAGTGATTTTATATTGTTTACTACTGCCCTTTCTCAAAACAAAACAGCAAAAAAACCAAATTAACTCAGATCTAACTCTGAGGTTCATGCTCTTAACACAGAGGTTCTCAAGCTTCCAAATGCTGTGACCTTTTAATTCAGTTCCTCATGTTATGGTCACTTCAACCATAAAATTACTTCACTGTTACTTCATAACAGTAATTTTGCTGTTAATAATCATAATATAAATATCTGCTATGTAATCCCCGTGAAAGGGTTGTTCAACCCCACAGGGAGTTGTGATGCACAAGTACTCCTCTAACAGTCACTACAGCAGAACAGTTTGCTGAAATAGTCTCCCCACTGCTGAAGTTTCTCAGCTGCTCAACTCTACAACGATTTGTAACTGTTATTAGAGATTAGGTGGCATTATTTCAGTAAAGTTGGTTATATATATATTACTGACGGAATGGTATTCCCTGTTTTTTTTTTTTTTTTTTTTAAAGATTTGTTTATTTATTATATATGAGTACACTGTAGGTATCTTCAGACACACCAGAAGAGGGAATCGGATCTCTTTACAGATGGTTGTGAGCCACCACGTGGTCTCTGGGAACTGAACTCAGTCTGGAAGAGCAGTCGAGTACTCTTTCCCCCCCCCCCCCCCCCCCCCCCCCCCCCCCGGAGCTGGGGACTGAACCCAGGGCCTTGCGCTTCCTAGGCAAGCGCTCTACCACTGAGCTAAATCCCCAACCCCCAGTCGAGTACTCTTAACCACTGAGCCATCTCTCCAGGCCCCTCCCCCCCCCTTTTCTTTCCTTCGGAGCTGGGGACCGAACCCAGGGCCTTGCGTTTGCTAGGCAAGTGCTCTACCACTGAGCTAAATCCCCAACCCCCCTGTTGTTGGTTTTTAAAGACAAGGTTTCTTTGTGAAGCTTTGGCTGTCCTGGAACTTGCTTCATCTATCAGGCTAGCCTCAAACTCACAGACCTTCTTTGACCTCTCCCTCCTGAGTGCTGGATCTAAAGGCAGGCACCACCAACTCCTGGTAATTTTTTTTTTTTAAATTTGTGTTTTACTCAGATTAGAGTAAGAATTTACAAAATGAATCTCTATATATAGAAAGGGAATTTATTAGAATGGTTTACAGGCTGCATCTAGCTTGCAGCGATGGCTGGCTATGAACAGAAAGTCACAGACTCCAGCGGTTGCTCAGTCCACAGGGCTGTGTCTCGGTTGGTCTTGAGTGTTCACCAGAATCCTGAAGAAGTGGGCTCTCATGCCAGTGAAGGAATGCACTTGCTCTCCAGGCAGAGCAGAGCTTTCTTCTTCCACTCTAGGCTTCTGGCAGAAGGTGTGACTCAGGTTAAAGATAAACCTTTTTACCTTCAGGTCTGGATTAGAAGTGGCTCTTCCTACTTCAAATTAAGCAAAAATTCCTCACTGCATGTCCCCCACAGCCAAGAAGAGCCATCACAATCTGAAGCTAAAGTTAACACGATAGTTAAGGAAGCCAGTTCACTGAAACCCAACTTGCGGAAAACCAGTTTGCCACACGGCCAGTTTACTTATGTCTGACTTAGTGATCAGTTTGCTGAATCAGCCTTGTAGGATTTACAGTTGTTAATCTCCTTAGTTACTGATTTCCCATTTTCCTTCCTGGTTTCTCCCTCACTTTCTGTAGTAAAACCCGACCATATTTCTCTACCAGCCAAGACCTCTCGGTCCCAGTTCTCTCTGGTTAATTGAACATTTCTGAAAGTGCTTGTTACCTTATTGTTTGATTTTAAACTTGTTGGAAATCTTGAAAAAGCAGGCAATTTGCCTCATGAGTGAGAATTGTTATAAAATGGTAAATCTAGAAGTTGGCTAATCTGGATATCTGATCCTTTGATGAATTAACCTTGTAGAGGGGTTTCAGAGAAGTGAAGCCATCTGTGTCAAGTGCCTATTACCACACAGTGGTAGGATTGTACTAAGTGTTGTTTTTGTCTTTCCCTTCTCTTTTCCCTCCCCACTGTCACCTCTCCCAGGTTCCTACTTTTCCTCCTTGATTGTGCTCTTCCCTTCTCACTTTTTGGTCAGGTTTTCTTGAAGCACTTCCACTCTAGATCCAGCTCCCCACAGGGTTTCCTCACTTGTGGGCTCTAGCACAGTAGCGGATGATGAAATGATCAAGACTGGTTTGTGGACAATTTAGACCAGCGGTTCTCAACTTGTGGGTCAGGATCTTCTTTTGTTTTGGCAGGGGGTGAGGGGTGTTGAAGGACCCTTTCATAGGGATTGCCTAAGACCATTGCAAAGTACAATATTTAATTATGATTCATAACATAGCAAAGTTACAGTTATGAAGTAGTAATTAAAATTTTATGGTTGGGGTTCACCATAACATGAGGAACTGTATTTAAAAGACTGCAGCATTGGGACGGTGGAAAACCACTGAGCTAGACTCTTACTGAATCCGCTCAAGTGAACTACCTTAAACAACAGTGATAACCGAAAGTGAGAGTATTGGTGTGATGGCATGTATGTGACAGTTGGAGGACAGCTTATGGAGTCATTCTCTCCTTCCTGAGAGTTTGGGGGATAATTGCCTAACCCACTGAAGAATTTCCAGCCCTTCAGGGTCTTCTAGCTTGGGCTTTTGTTGTAGAATTGCCTAGTCTTCCTACCCCACTTTCCGGAACCAGGCTTCTCTGTGATTTAAGATAAGTACCACTTTTTCTGTAGCACTTTATTCCCAGTCACTTGTGTGCTACTAGAGTTATGAGTCTTAGGAGAGCAGACTGCAGCTTTAGCAGCAAAACAAGGTCCCCAGAGGTTCTTAGTGGGGAGCATTTCAACTAAAACATAGGCTTCTTCCTTTAATATACAGGAAGCCTGGTTCCCAGTCTCCACTCAGAGCTTTTCCCTGGAGTTCTCTGTAAGTGCTTTCTGACCGTATCCTTAAAAAGGGAAGGAACAGATAGGTGTTAGACACTAAGAACAAGGCATTGGGCTCCATTAATTCACGTCATCCTTTCCACTTTCCTTGAAAGATGATACAAGCCCATATTATAGATGAGTGAACTGAGACTTCAAGTGGAAAATAAATAACATGACTCATACAACTATTCCAGTCTAGCAGTCCCTCCCAGTTCTGGGGGTCGATTGAATCCTGCATGCTAAGCATGTCTTCTACACCAGTTTTTTCAAACTTCAGTCTTTCTTGTATCAGTATCATAATTTTTGCAATTGTATAATATATTATTTTATTTAACATTTTAAATATTGAATAGTAATAGTTTGCAAACTCCAGTTTTTACATTTATCTATTTATATATGTATGTGCATTCATGAGTTCGTGGCACAATATTTGTGTGGAGTTCAGAGGACAGCTTTCAGGAGTTTGTTCTCTGTACTAGGTAAACTTAAAATTTATTAAATAACTTCCTGCTGGTTATAACTCAGTACGTAGACAAGCTGGCTTTATACTTAACAGAGATCTTTCCACCCTTTCTTTCTGAGTGCCGAGATCAAAACATGGGCCACTATGCTTAGTTACCACACGTTTGAGAACTTGTTAGCTTTAATTTTTTTTTTTTTGTTCTTTTTTTCGGAGCTGGGGACTGAACCCAGGGCCTTGTGCTTCCTAGGCAAGCACTCTACCACTGAGCTAAATCCCCAACCCCTAGCTTTAATTTTTTAAAGCCTACTTTTAATGATGGTTTTTTTTTTTTTTTTTTTTTTTGTTCTTTTTTCGGAGCTGGGGACCGAACCCAGGGCCTTGCGCTTCCTAGGCAAGCGCTCTACCACTGAGCTAAATCCCCAACCCCTTAATGATGGTTTTTTAAAAATGCTTTAACCTGCCTTCTAGCCCTCCACCCACCAGAAGTAGTGGAAAAGAAAGGATATGGGGAAAGTGGACCTGTTTAGAAATGGTTCTTTGGAGCAAATCCCATCTGCATTGTCAGGAAATTGGCAGTTCAGTTCACAGGTCAGCAGCAGCAACTCAGTCCACTCGCAAACCCTTCACAGCAGTACAGTTTGGTAGAGTTGGGATAGCCAACACAATCGCAGCAGTTGCTTAACCTATCAGAGACCAGGCCTCAGCCAAATTGGCACAGGTCTGTCAGCGAAGTGAAGATCAGAAGCACTGCATAGCTTGTTCTTCAGGCGTGCCCCTCTCTGTCTGTTGAGTCCTATTTGTACTCCCTCCAAACACCATGTGTCCTTCACAGACTTGCCTTGTTATGAATCTTGCCTCAGCACATGAGTCTGTCTTAGCAAAACTCCAGAGTCTGTATCAGCTGACATCACTCTGCCAATCAGCCTGAGTCTGAGGAAGCAGCAAGAAGCTGCAGCACAATTTTTTGGTGCTTTTCTCTCTATGGGGTCCTGACAGGAGCTCCACTACTCAATGTACAGCAAACCAATACGTGTCCGTTGTTAGCAAAGAATCCTTCAGCACAAGTCCTTTCACGTGTTTGCTTTAGCAGAACATTCTTTCTCCTGTGTCCACTTCAGAAAAACACTCCTTCACGTGTTTGCTCCAGCAAAACACCATCTGACACAACTGACTTTCCAAAGAACCTTAAGTTTTCACTTCAAGAATTTGAACTATCCTAAATAAAAAGTTATTTGCCAAAATATAGAACACTAAAATTATGATAAAAACAAAATTGTGCTAAGTTCTAGTAATATGGGGAATTACCAAAGTCTCTGATTAAATCTTTGCAATAATAATGATTAGTAGTAAGCATTAGAGAGGCAGCACAAGACCAAACTGAACTTCTTCTTTTGATGTATCAGAAAGATTAAAAGGGAATTGAAAAGATGGCTTAGTTAGGTTTTTACTGCTGTAAACAGATACCATGACCAAGGCAACTCTTATAAAGGACAGCATTTAATTGGGGCTGGCTTATAGGTTCAGGGGTTCAGTCCAGTTTCAACAAGGTGGGAGCATGGCAGCATCCAGGCAAGCATTGTGCAGGACTAGAGCTGTGAGTTCTATATTTTCACATCTAAAGGCTGCTAGCAGAATACTAACTTCCAGACAGCTAGGATGCAGGTCTTACACACCTAATCCTGCCATTACCTGGGCCAAGCATATTCAACCATCACAAAAGATAATGCCTGTTTTTATTTCTTTGGTTGTTTTGGTCTGCCCTGGTTTGGTTTTGGTGTTTCAAGACAGTGTTTCTCTGTGTAGCCTGCCCCTGTCCTAGAACTTCCTCTATAGACCATGCTGGCCTTGAACACACAGAGATCCACCTTCCTCTGCCTCCTGAGAGTGCTGGGATTGAAGATGTGTGCCTCCATGCCCAACTAGTGTAGTTTTCATCTTGTATAATTAAAAAGCATTGCAGCTTTGTAATTTATAATTACTATAAATTTGTCACTTTAGTGAATTATTTTGTTAGAGACAGTAAACAGATACCTGATGTAACTATCTTGATTAGAATCTAGATTATAATTTGACTTAATAAACTTATTATGGGGCTGGAGAGATGGCTCAGTGGTTAAGAGAACTGTTCTTCCAGAGAACAAAGGTTTGATTCCCCCACCCACATGGCAGCTCATAACTGTCTGTTTTGTTGTTCCAGTCCCAGAGGATCCTCTTTCACCCTACTTTGTCACCAGGCACGAAAGTGGTACATAAACATACATGCAGGCAAAGTACTTGTACACATTAAGTAAATCTTTTAAAAAGCCTATTATTTAATACAGGAATTTTGTCTACATGTGTGTCTGTGTGCCACATTTGTGTTGGTGACTGCAAAGGCCAGAAGAAGGCATAGGATACATGTGAGCTGCCATGTGGATTCTGGGATTTGAGCCCAGGTCCTCTGGAAGAACAGTCAGTGTTCTTAACTGCTGTGTTATCTCTCTAGTCCTTAATTTGATTTTTAAAAATGTATTTTTATTTTGTGTGCTTTTTTTTTTTTTTTTTTGCCTACATGTATGAAGACGTAGATTCCCTGGAACTGGAGTCACAGAGAGTTGTCAACTGCCCTGTCGGTGCTGGGAATTGAACCTGGGTTCTCTGAAAGAGCAGCCAGTACTCTTAACCACTGAGCCCTCTCTCCAGCTCCATAATTTGATTTTTAAATAAAGACTTACTAAATTATGTGTGTGATTGTCAGCACACATTGTTAAACACGTGTGTAGTGCTAGAAGTGTGCTAACTCACTGAGATCTGGGTTTCAGGCATTTGCTGGATATCCAGGGCTGTTTTGTGGGTGCTGCGATCCAAACTCCAGTTGTGCATAGCAGATATTCTTGCTTGCTGAGTCATTTGATATTTTTCAAAGATACTATTCTTTTTAAAAAGGTGATTGCTTGGATTTTATTTTATTTTGTTTTAAAGTTTTGAGACCGGGTTTCACTGTGTATCTTTGGCTATCCTGGAACTCACTCTGTTAACCAGGGTGGCCTTGAACTCAGAGATTCACCTGCCACTTTCTCTGAGTTCTGGTATTAAAAGTGTGCACCACCACTCTTGTATTTTAACTTTTTTACTTATGTTTGTTCAGACAGGGTTTTTATGGAAAGCTCTGGCTGTTCTGGGACTCGATCCACAGATTAGGCTGTCCTTGAACTCACAGATCTGCTTATCTCTGCCTCCTGAGTGCTGGGATTAAAGGCAAGTACCACTACACAAACTTGGTTAGGGTTTCTATTGCTGTGAAGGCACCATGACACGGAAACTCTTATAATGGAAAACATTTGATAGAGCAGGCTTACAGTTTCAGAAGTTTAGATGATTATCATCATGGTGCCATGCAGGAGAAGGAGCTGAGAATTCTACATCTTGATCTGAAAACAGCAAAAGTGACCATGAGCCAAAATGGGCATAGGTTGATCATATGAGACCTCAAAGCCTACCGCAGTGACACTTCCTCCAAGGCTACACCTACTCCAACAAGGCCATACTTCCTAATATTGCCACTCTCAAAACACACAGCCTCAGTCTGAAGTATTTGCACTTGATAATTATCAGAAATTTTCATATGTCGTAGTTACAATTTTTGTAATTTTCTTCCTTCCTTCCTTTCTTTCTCTTTTGCTTTTTCAAGACAAGAGTTTTCCTAGCTGTCCTATCTAGAGAACTTTTTATCACTTTATAAATTACACACAGAACTCATATTTTCTCTTTTCTCACTTAGAGTATATATTGAATTGTTCCTAATTAAAAAGAAAGGGGGCTGGAGAGATGGCTCAGCGGTTAAGAGCACTGACTGCTGCTCTTCCAGAGGTCCTGAGTTTATTTCCCAGCAACTACCTGGTGTGTCATAATCATCTGTAATGGGATCTGATGCCCTTTTCTGGTGTGTCTGAAGACAGCTACAGTGTACTCACATACATAAAATAAATAGATCTTAAAAACATAAAAATATAAAAAGAAAGGTTTTGTCTAACAGATTTTTTAGTTGAATTGTGATTTTTGTAGCTTTGTTAATGGTAAATGTTAGCCTGATAAATCTTAGGTGTAATGTATTTCTGTGAGAATTGTGTAGTAAATAGTTTGCCTTTGCTTTATAAAAATTTTTAAATTTATTTTTATTATTTTGTCTATGTGAGTGTATAACTTGTGTATAGATCTGAACACCACATGTGTGCCTGGTGCCTGGTAAGCTTCCATGTGGGTACTGGGGATTGAACCTGGGTCCTTTGCAAAAACAAGTACTCTTAGCCACCAAGACAACTCTCTAGCCCGGTGTTTGCTTTTTTCTTTTCTTAAACTGAAATTTATCCTGTTCTCATGTGTTAACATGTAGCGGTTTTACAAGGAGAATGGCATTATTGTCAGATTACCTGTGGGAGAATTGACAGTAATTAAATTAAATTAAATTAAATGTCTTTGCTCAGAGATAGAACTCAAGTCCACACTTTCCACCTTCAGGGCTCTTTGAATCTGCAAGTCTTTGATGGAGGAGCCAAAGGGTCCATTATTAAGGGTCTTAGTATTTAGAAAATGTTGCTTTAGTGTGATGTGAGAATTAAAAGCATACAAAAGTCATCTGGGTGTGGTGTCCCACTCCAGAGGCAGAGGCAGGCAGACCTCTGAGTTTGAGCCCAGCTTGGTCTACAGAGAGTTCCAGGACAGCCAAGGCTATACAGAGTGATTCTCGTCTTGAAAAACAACACAAAACAAGAGTAATGCTTTCTCCATTTTAAATGACAGAGACAGATATGCTCAGAAAATTACTGCTTTTAAGTCCTGACTTAATTTTTCATTTTTGCTGGTGTTTTGGATACCTCTATGTAACTAGAAAGTCAGTTTACAGTTTCTGGTTTGGAAAAAAGATAAGGAGTTGAAGACAGATGCTTGCCAGTTTAGGGGGCAAAGAAGCTAAGAGTCCTTGCTTAAATAGCTATCTTTGGGTATGTGGCAGAGATCTGAGTACAATAGGAAGTTCTTTTGATACCTGATGCCTTTTAGGAAATAAAGCATTAGGCTACCTGAGTGCCTGCCAGTGGGAACAAAATGAGGAATGAATAATGGAAACTAAAATCTCGAGAGGCATAATGTGATCGGGTTATAAGCAACTAGTGTGGTATAAAGCTCTGTTTCCAAGTCATCTTGTGTTTCAATCTGTTTTGTTGCTCTTACAGCATTAGCTTTCTGACAACTATGGTCACTTACTAAAATTGTCACTCAGGAATGTGAATCCTATTCAGAGGGTTGCTGAAGTCAGACCAGAGCAGCTGTCTGCCTCACAATTCTACTCAGGAATCCAGTTACTTGTGGTATTTCACGTGATTTTGAGGCACAGGGAAGTTAAGATAGAATTCTAGTAACATGTTTGTACTGCCACTATACATAGTAATAGTAGTACTTGTCTGTAAGTGCAGAAGTATAACGGAAGTATAGGGAAACATGTATCATGTACATGTACATGGGGTAAGACAGGTAGATTAGTAGTATCTGTGGCACCTAATTATTTCATTAGTTGGCTCAGCTGAGATCTTGGATCTGAGGTTGATGATCAAAGAGCTGTAGCCCCACCAAGGAGCCAACATCTCAGTATCATTGGGTGATAACTTAGTAATGCTGAATAATGTTGTTCCTGAAGTGTTTGCCGAGTGGAATTTGTTTCTTAGAACCATTTCAAATTAAGAAGTCTTTCTCAAGTCTATTTATGATTGCGTTTTATAAGGTGAAGATTAGAGTTTTGTCACATATAATAATGGGTAGTTTAGTATGAACATTTACTGTGTTCTTGGTATTATTGACTTTTATTATTTAACTTGAGCCTTCCAACAGTTCTATGATTGAGGTAAGTCTTATTTTTGTTTTTAGCTTGGGAAAATTCTGAACTCTTTGAATTGTGTTTCTTTAAAATCACAGGAATACGGCTATTTTCCCTTCTGTAAAATGGGAGGTAGGATGGAATGGGAGAGATTGGATCATGTTTTGTTTGTTCAGTTTAAAACAAGAATGTAATGTTTTAGTTTGTTTTTGAGACAGGGCTTTTCTGCAGCGCTGACTGTTCTAGAACTCATTCCGTAATCAGGCTGGCCTTGAACTTAGAGATCTGCTTATTTCTGCCTCTTGAATGCTAGGATTAAAGGCTTACCCACTACCACCCTGAGAGAATGTAATCATCTCTTATTTATTTGTGTTTTTTAAGATTAATTTATTTGTATGAATGCTTTGCCTTCATATATGTATTGCATGCCTGGTCTCTATGGAGGCTGGGCTGGACATTGTGGTACATCGTTTAATCCCAGCACTCAGGAGGCAGAGAAAGGCAGATCTGTGAGTTCCAGGCCAACCTGGGTCTCTATTCTATACAGATGGAGTTCTAGGACAACCAGGGCGGTGACATAAGAGAAACCTTATCTCAACAAAACAAAACTTCCTCCACTACACCCCTCAAAAGGGGTTAGATCCCATGTAACTGGAGTTACAGCTGTGGCCTGCCATGTGGACCTGGGAACTAAATCCAGGTCCACTTCCAGAGCAACAGTGCACTTATCTCCAATACAGAGTGCTTATCTCTTAACTCAGGTTCCTCATGTTAGTATTAGATGATTGTTTTAGGTAGGTTTCCAAAAGCCAATAAAGATCATGACTTAGGAGAAAAGGGTTTATTTTACCTTATACTTTTACGTAACAAACCTGTCACAGAAGGGGCAGGAATTCAAGCAGAGCAGGAAATGAAGAGAAGCCATGGAAGAATACTGCTTCTTGGCTTACTTCTCTCAGCCTGCTCTCTTTCTTCTTTCTTTCTTTTTTAAAAAGATTTATTTATTTCTTTATTTATTTTTTATTTTATATGAGTACACTGTAGCTGTCTTCAGACACACCAGAAGGTGGCATCAGATCTCATTACAGATGGTTGTGAGCCACCATATGGTTGCTGGGATTTGAACTCAGGACCTCTGAAAGAGCAGTCAGTGCTCTTAACCACTGAGCCACCTCTCCAGCCCTTAAAGACTTATTTATTTATTATATATATAAGTACACTGCAGCTGTCTTCAGGCACACCAGAAGAGGGCATCAGATCCAATTACAGATGGTTGTGAGCCACCATGTGGTTTCTGGGATTTGAACTTAGGACCTCTGAAGAGCAGTCAATGCTCTTAACCACTGAGCCATCTCTCCAGCCCTTGGTCTGCTTTCTTATGGTGCCCAGGACCACCTGCTTAAAGGTAGCACTGCTTACAATGGTCTAAGCCGGATCAATCATCAATCAAAAAGATACCCCTCAGGGCTTGCCCACAGGTCAATTTGGCAGAGGCATTTTCTCAGTTGAGGTTCTTCTATCTTACCATATGAGTGTAGTTTGTGTCAAGATAACATTAACCTCTGTAATACAATGCTTGCAACTTAAGAAAAACCAATTTTCCTCTGTGTGTGTGTGTGTGTACATGTGTGAACATGAGCACATGCGTGGAGGTCCAAGGACAACTTTGTGGAGTTGACTTTCTGGTTTTGCCTCTGAGTGGGTTTTAGAGGTTGAGTTCATATTGACATGCTAGCAGCATTGGGCATCAGGCATCAGTCACTATTAACTGAGTCATCTTGCTGGCCCCCAAAAAAGTAGTTTAATATTTCTAGTATTTTATATCTAGTATTTTATGTCTTTATCTGTGTCTGTGGACAAAATCCATGTCCTGCCTCATGAGACCAGAGGTGGGATCTCCTGGAACCAGAATTCCAGAGGGCTGTGAGCTGCCATGTGGATGCTGAGAACAGAATCCAGATCCTCTGAAAGAGCAGCTTTTAACCATGATGCTCTCTCTCCAGTCCTGAGATGCAGGGTTCGTTTTTGTTTCTGTTCTTGTTTGTTTTGTTTTGATACTCTTGGTAGATTCCAGACCTGAGAGGGATGCCAAAAGAGTAGATGTCCTTTACTGAAGAAATGGAGGAAAGTGGAGGTACAGAGTGTAGATGTGTAACATTACCAACTGGCTGCTTAGTTCCAGAATAAGGCTAGTGTTTAGATGTCTAACATCTCTGGTATATCACTTTATGGTATTTCATGTAAAATATTTTCAACATTGAAGTTGGCATTTTTAAATCTTTATGTAAATTATGGGGAGTTTGGGAATAGGAGTTTTCAAACTTGAAGGTATGTCAGAAAAAGAATAAGGTTGTGTAAATAAAATTTATTTTTGTAATTTAAAAGCATCAAGTGCCATACTATATAGGGAAGGAATAGGATTTTGGACTGGAGTAGAAATCCACTAGAAATTGAGAGGAGAGCCGACAGTGTCTTGGTCAGGGTTTTATTACTGTGATGAAATACCATGACCAAGAACAAGTTGAAGAGGAAAGGATTTATTTGGCTCACACTTCCATATCACTGTTCATCATTAAAGGAAGTCAGGACAGGAATTCAAATAAGGCAGGAAGCTGGATGCAGGAACTCATGCAGAGTCTATGCAGGAGTACTGCTTACTACCTTGTTTACCATGGCCTATTCAGCTGTTTTCTTATAGAATCCAGGGTCATCAGCCCAGGGGTGACACCACTCACCATAGGCTGGAGCCTAACACATTGATCACTAATTAAGAATACCCAATAGGCCTGCCTATAGCCCAGTCTTATTGAGGCATTTTTCTCAACTGAGGCTCCCTCCTCTCCAGTGACTCAGCTTGTATCAAGTTGACATGAGAGTATATATACATCATAGGCAGGGAGAACAAGTTGTTGTTGTTGTTGTTGTTGTTGTTGTTGTTGTTGTTGTTGTTGTTCTTCTTCTTCTTCTTCTTCTTCTTCTTCTTATTATTATTATTATTATTATTATTATTATTATTGATTGTTGTTTGAGACAGGGTTTCTCTATATAGCCCTGGCTTTCCTGGAACTCACTCTATAGACCAGTTGGCCTTGAACTCAGAGATCTCTGGGTCTCTGCCTCCCAAGTGCTGGGATTAAAGACATGAAACCTTTAATCACCACCACCATTTAATCTCACCATCAGCTGAGAAAGAACAATTTTAATGGTCTAGGATTGTAGGGTAAGGAAGGCTTTTGAACTAGGTCTAGATTTGAGAAAGACTGAAAGTGCCCTTGTGAGTGATAAGATGGACTATAAAGGGAATTTGGAAGAGTAGCAATGTGATTTTAGGATCTTGTTTTTTCTCTATTCTGTTGCCCTGCCTAGTCTTAAACTTCTGTATAGATCATGTTGACTTACGGAGATCCACCTGACTATACCTCCTGAGAGCTGGATTAAAGGCATATGCTACCATGCCTACCTTAGAATTTTTTGATTTTCTAAAAAAACAATATTTAGTTTTATGTGCGTGTATGTATGTCTGAGTATTATGTCTGGGTACTAGTTGTATCTGGGAGCCTGTGGAAGCAAGAGGAATTAGATGCCCTGCAACTGGAGTTACAGATAGCTGTGAGTCAGCACATGCATGGGTTCAGGGACCTTAACTGGGATCATCTGCAAAAGGAGTTAAGTGATCGTAACTGCTGAGCCTCAGGATTTTATGATTTAAAAATTATTTTATGTGCACAAGTGTTTTGCCAGCATGTATGTATGCCCATATGTGTGTGCCAGTGGAGGCTCGAAGGGGCAATTGGACTCCTTGGAGCTGGAGTTGCTCTGAGCAGTTTTGGCTTGGAGAATGGAAATTGATGGTATCTGAAATGTTGGTTGGGGGAGTATAGGGAAAGCAGGTTTCAAAAAGAAAATAGAGGGGCTGGAGAGATGGCTTAGTGGTTAAGAGTAATGACTGCTCTTCCAAAGGTCCTGAGTTCAAATCCCAGCAACCATATGGTGGCTCACAACCATCTGTAATGGGATCTGATGCCCTCTTCTGGTGTGTCTGAGGACACCTAGCTACAATGTACTCATACAAAATAAATATTAAGAAAAAAGGAAATAGACTTAGTTTGATATCTTGAGTTTGATGGAACCTACAGAAGGGCTTATTTGTTGTGTGTATTTACTTAACGGTGAGCAATCCAAAAGATCGGATGGCTTATTTTCTTGTAATATTTAGTCCTTCTTTTCCTCCTTTACTAACCTGATACTCTTACCATCAGAATGTGATTTCTCATGGATATAGGCACTGGGTAGCTACAAATTCATCCTGAGAATAGTTTTTGGGTTTGTTTTTTGTTCTTTCCCCCCCCTGAAACAGGTTCTTTGTATAGCCCTGTCTCTCCTAGAGCTCAGTATGTAGACCAGGCTGTCAGGCTGGTCTTGTCTCACAGAGATCCATCTGCCTCTGCTTCCCAAGTGCTGGAATTAAAGGCCTGTGCTTCCACACCTGGCTTGTATTTTTAAAATACAGTTTTTTTTTCCATTTGTTTCGTAATTTTTGTTTTGAATCAGGGTCTCATGTAGTCTACACTTGTATTGCAGTTACTATGTAGCTGAAGCTGGTTTGAACTCATAATTTTGCTTCTTCCTTCCATGGGATTGCAGAAGTGCATCACCATGTCTGGCCTCTTATACCACCACCAACTCTTATACATATGTAATGTTCAGAAAATACCCTAATGAACAATATGTACACTAGAATGTAATCCTTTCCTATGGTTAATTTTTTGTGTCTTCCAATTTTGTTCTTTATCATTTCTGTTCCTGAGATTAGACTCTGAAAGCATCATGCTTCCATATTATACTTTTATATTAGAAGTTTTTTTTGTTGTTGTTTGTTTGTTTGTTTGTTTTTTGAGATAAAGTTTCGTGTAGCTCAGACTGGCATTGAATTCACTGTTTAGCACAAACTGGTCTTACACTTGCTATAGGATCCAGCTATTTTGTATTCTTGGAAGTTCTCACTCAGTCTCCCAAGTGCTGGGATTGAGGAAGAATGTCACCATGCTTGGCAAGAAGGGATTCTCAGTGGGAATAAGAACGAAATCCATTGTTCTGTTGTGGGGTCATTTCCTCAGTTGAATCTCACCTTAGTAATCTTTTTCTCCTAAAGATTTGGCTTTTGCTGTTCCATCAAGCCATCTGTTGAGGTTGATATGGAAAACTTTCTGATTTCTGTGGTCATTTCATATAATGCTGTACAGTAATCTATTTAAATCTGTAAGATGGAGATAACAGTAGCTTCCTGGGGAGAATTCTTATGAAGCATCCAGGCAATGTCAGACACACTAAAAATTATATAAATGGCATCTGGCAAATCATTTTATATTTTTTCTATGTATGGATTTTGAAGTTTCTTTGACCTCTAAGCCAAATAAAGAACTACTAATTCTTGTTCCTCCAAAGATCCAAAGTGCTAAATAAAAAATGTTAGAGGCTCATCAAGACACACAGTTTTTTGTATGGGTTGGGGATTTAGCTCAGTGGTAGAGCGCTTGCCTAGCAACCGCAAGGCCCTGGGTTCAGTCCCCAGCTCCGAAAAAAAAAAAAAAAAAAAAAAAAAAGAAGACACACAGTTTTTGGAGAAAGACTTTCCCACAGAAACAGTAATGGCCTCTTACTCACTAGACCAGTTGCGTCCTAGACTGTTTTCCTTTCAGATTCTGTAGCCATAGCCTTGAAGCTGTGTGTGTGTGTGTGTGTGTGTGTGTGTGTGTTTTTTTTTTTTTGTTGTTTTGTTTTGTTTTTTTTTATATTTTAATTGAAGTGTTGTAAATTTGGTTTGGCTTTTCTACCCTTAATCTGCTTTCAAGGCTATAATTACAAAGCTAGAAGCTTGAAGAATGTTATGAAAGGTGATGTAGGCTGATAAGAGGGACGTTATTAAAGTTTCCATAGAAATTCAGGCATTCCTCATAAGCTGCATTTACACCTAACAGATGACTATGTGGGCATACTAGGTTATATAACTAAGGACCTAAATATGTATGTCCTGTACACTTTCATACTTCCTCTGTGTGTGTGTGTGTGTGTGTGTGTGTGTGTGTGTGTGTGTGTAACTCCTTAGATATCACATTAAAGAAATGAAATGACATTAGGAGATGGGCATTTTTGTTGTTGTATTTGTAAATGTGACCTTGACATTTGTGAAGCCGGAGAAGGCTTGTTATTTACTTGAAGCTCTGCCAGCTGGCTTTTGTGTGGATGTGAAGTGCAATATCTTTTCATTCAAAAGTATTTCTTGCTATTACTAAAGTATGGCTTGTTAGGTTGCCTATGTAAAACAAAAAGCTAATGGGTATAAAATGACACCTCACTTGCTGGACAGAAGAGCAAGAGAGATGTGAAGTTAATGCACAGCCAATGCAAAGGTAAATGGTAAATCTGCTTGGACGTGGAGCTTGCTTGTAGACCACAGACATGACAAACAGTGTGGCAGGCTGCGGTCAAGCTACTTCTCTTCTCACAGTCAGTCAGTCATCACACCAGAAAGAATCTAGGAGATGGTGGGATTGGTGGTAGGTCCTGTAAGTAGAACCCTTTCAGCTATGCCGTATTTGTAGGCGTCTCCAAGAAAGCCTTGTTTTATAAAAACTCCATGTACTTTGAATTTTCTGGTTCATATTTTAGAACTCACTATATTGAAGTACATCTGGGCTGCCATTGACCAACTTCTTAGATATGTACCTGGTAAGCGACTGCAGGGTAAAAGACCCAAACCTTTCATGTATGGTAGTTAAATAAAGGTCTTTATGATACAACCGTGCGTTCTGCTTCTCTTTTTATTGCTTTCATTTCCATGTCCTCTGAATTTTGTTCCTTGGATAGTCTTATAGTCTTGTTGGGTCAAATGCTGTGTTCCTTCTCATACCCCCATGTTTTACTACTTCTCTTTTCTCACCAGTACTGATTATAGCTATTAAGTGCTTTCACTGCCTTGAGTGCTCCATATCATTGGATCTTTATAGCAGTCCTTAGACAAAGATTGGATCATAATGGTGAAGTCACTCTCTAAACCAACACAAGTAATGGTACCAGAATTCAAAGCTTTCTGAGGCTGGTGAGATGACTTAAAAGTGAAAAGTTGTTGCTGTGTAAGCCTGAGGACCTGAGTTTGATTCCTGGAAACTACATAAAAGTGGAAGAAGAGAACTGACTCCACAGCGTTGTTCTGACTAAACATGCCATACATACACACTCACAGAATAATAAAGTTTAAAAGCTTTTAAAATAAATTGGGCTGGTTCTGTGGGTTACCAACCTGATGACCTGTATTCAGCCCCAGAGTCCACATGCAGGAAGGAGAGAGCTAATTCTCTCAAGTCCTTCTCTGGCCTCTCCACACGTATACATACACATGCACATGTATCTGTGTGAGTGTGAGCACACATGAAATAAAAAGATTCTGACTTACTGCTGTGTGCTATCCCAGTTGTACATTGTCTGATGTATGTTTTCAAAATGTTTACTTTAAAAAATTTTTTTTAATTATTTTTTTTTAAAGATTTATTTCATGTGAGTACACTGTAGCTGTCTTCAGACACACCAGAAGAGGGCATCAGATACCATTACAGATGGTTGTGAGCCATCGTGTGGTTGCTGGGAATTGAATTTAGGACCTCTGGAAGAGCAGTCAGTGTTCTTAACCACTGAGCCATCTCTCCAGCCAAATGTTTTATTTTTTAAAGTAGGTTTGGATCTTTTTTTTTTTTTTTTTTTTTTTTCTTTCTTTTTTCTTTTTTTTCCGGAGCTGGGGACCGAACCCAGGGCCTTGTGCTTGCTAGGCAAGCGCTCTACCACTGAGCTAAATCCCCAACCCCCGTAGGTTTGGATCTTTTTCTGTGACTTTGCCATGTGCATGTACATGTGTTCACATTTATGTAGACCAGAGATCATCCTTGCGTGCCATTCCTCAGAATGTTGTCCACATTGCTTTTTTGAGACAGGGTCTCTGATCGGCCTGGGATATGCTGATTAGACTAAGCTGACTGGCCGTAAGTCATGGATCCTCTTTTCTTGCCTCCTCCCCAGTGCTGAGATTACCAGGTCTGGCAGTGGCAGCTACTGTTATCACTGCTGCAGCTGCTGCTGCTGCCCTCCTCTCCTCTCCCTCCTTTTAGAACACTGCCTCTCAACCTTCTGGTTTCCACCTGTGCCGGGAACAGAATCTCGGCTCTTGATCCGAACCCACACAGCCCACACCCCAGTTGCAGCTTGAGTCCCCAGGTATTCTGACACATCCAGGTTCACAGACCAGTGTGTGGAGTAAGGGAGATAATTAACCTGGTAGCAAGAAAGGATCTCAGGAATGCTTTCAGTTCATACTGCCAGCTCTACCTCATGCCATTGACCTGTTACATGTTGCCACTGTAAAAGTAATGGAGGTGTATGATGATGCACGTGAAGGTTAACCTTCCCCACCCCCTCCTCTTTCTCACCTCCTACAACTAGCCCACGTGAGCAGGCAGAAGACTGAGGAGGAAGAAGAGGTGGTGTAGCTTCAACATACAACTGCAGCGGCTCTTGCTGCAAAGATGCATCCGTTTAACACCGGGCCTGCTGTTTTCATGGCACATCCTGGGCAGACCATCCCTGGTCTCACCAGTTATTCCCATCATGCAATAGGCAGTGCATGTTCAGGTGGTGTTCTCGTGGTGTTCAGGTGCTTCCAGAAGACGAGACACAGCCTCCCTTAGCACTACTCCTTCAGAGTCGCCCCATGCCCAGGCTACATCTTGCCTCTTGACACCAAAAGATTCTTCCATCTATAAAAAGAAGAAATTCTCTGTAAAAAATACTGTGTTGGTTTTATTGTAGTTGTTGTTTGTTCTTCCCAGTCTAATGATGATTGCCAAATATTAAAAGGTAACAGTGTTCATAGAATGAGCAAAGAAAAGAACATTGCCTCTCAGCCCACTCTGGCATAGGACTCTGTCTCTCTCAGACTAGCCTAGAACCTGATCTTCTTGCCTGTGTCTCTACAATGCAGAGATTATAAATGTGTTCTACCACAGGTATCAACTGCATTTTTAATTTTACCCTTAATGAACTTAAGTAGCTGCATGAACTTGGTATAGTGGTACATGTATATAATCCTAGTACACTAATCCCAGTATTTAAGAGAAAGGCAAGGGATTTTCAAGTTTGAGATGAGCTTGGACTGCATAGTGAGACCCTGACTCAAGATTGTTTTGAAGTCACATGCTTTCAGTGCACCCCTGCTCCCCCACCCCTTTTCCTTTCAGAGGTTCCCTGGAGAACTAGTAGATAAAATCCATTGTATCTGCATTCAATCATGTATGTGTGTATATTGGCAGAGCCTAAGACCTAACCTGAGTTCTGATCTAGGTATAGTAAGTAAAAGTGGACTTTAATATAGAAGGTAGCATATGCACATACACAGGAAGGGAGGCTAAAAAGTATATTGGACATAGACCATAATGCACTTAGGAAATTAAGAGTTCCAGATACACGGCTGCTTGGGAGGTTTAGAGGTTATGAAGTTGAAGTAGAAAGCTTGTTGATCATGAAGGTAGGATGATAGAATATAACTGAAGAAGATTTGGCCTTGTAAAGGATCTCTCACCTCTGTGGGCTGCTGAGATTTCAGGGTTCTTTTGTACTGTGATAGTGACATTTTCTTCCTTTAATAAAATCCATCGGAATGCATTATCTGCTCTTCATAAACCTTTTGTTCATGCTTAGAAATACATACTTAAAAGTTTAAACTAATTTTGAGGTAAATATGCAGCTTTGTAGTCAAAATAACAAAATATTGGTAACTATATTATTACCAATCTGTTGGTTATACCCAAGGCAAACAAGACTTTGATCTTTATATTTTAACAAATGTCTGGAGAAGAACTTGTCATTTGAAAGTTCCTTTTGTTTTAAAGAAAAGTCTGAGTCAAGTGTGGTGGCACACCCCTTTTATCCTAGCATTGGGGAGGCAGAGGCAGACAGGTCTCGAGTTTAAGCTGAGCCTTATCTACAGGACAACCAAGGCTACACAAAGACCCTGTTTTGAGAAACATACAAATTTAAAAGAAAAAGGAAGAGTCCTAAACTTAGAGCCATTTAGGGACCACATGTCATAGCTGATTTACCAAACTAGTTGCTCATGGCGGCTATTTGTATTGACATTTCATGTTGGCTTTCGGTTGTTAAAGAAACAGGCAAGTGTAGGATTCCTTTTCACTATGTATTTATCTCCAGCTATGGTAAGGGAATATAAACTTTGCCATATATTTATAGTTTGCTTGCTTTATATACTTTTATGATAGTTAGGGAATTGTTTGTTTATCAGTCCTTTGTTTTTTTTTTCCTTTTTGTTTGTTTTTTGAGACAGGGTTTTTATGTGAATCCTTGGGTGTTCTGGAACTCAGTCTGCAGACCAGTATGGCCTTGAACTCAGAGAACCACTTGCCTCTGCCTCTGCCTGTGCCCCTGCCTCTGCCTCCTCAACTTTTGTTTAGACGACCACAGATAGGATAGTTCTCTGTTTATCCCATCTTACAGCAAGGTTGGAGTTAATCTTTCTTGTATTCTATGGATACAAAGAGAAATAAGTCTCCAAAGAAAAGTTAGTTATTAATAGGAGGGAGGGAGTGGTTGGCAGAC
The DNA here is from genome assembly GCF_021556685.1 of Rattus norvegicus. Taxonomy (NCBI): domain Eukaryota; kingdom Metazoa; phylum Chordata; class Mammalia; order Rodentia; family Muridae; genus Rattus; species Rattus norvegicus. Next base: position 21,942,976 of record NC_141536.1, on the reverse strand, counting down.
AAATAAAAGGAATGGATTTGCTCGTCAATCCAGGATTTTCAACTTGTGAATCTTGACTCCTTTGACAAACCTCTGTCTCTCAAAATATGATACAGTTCATAACAGCAAAATTACAGTTGTGAAATAGCAACAAAAATAATTTTATGGTTGGGGCTCACCACTATATGAGGAACTTATTATAGGGTCATGGCATTAGGAAAGTTGAGAACCACTGCTTTAACCCATTATTCTTGGAATTTTCAGGTTTTGGGTCATTCTGTCGAGTTCAGAATGTTGGTTACTTTTAGAGGATGTATTAAGCTTTATCCTTAAAAAAAGATTTATTCATTTATTTTATGTATCTGTATGAATGAATGCACACCAGAAGTGGACATCAGATGGTTGTGAGCCACCATGTGGTTGCTGGGAATTGAACTCAGGAAGAACAACCAGTTCTCTTAGCAGCTAAACTATCTTTTCTGCCCTGCTCTATCTTTTCTTGATACCTCAAATGCAGTCTTTTTGCCTAATGAAAACTTGAAGCCTCGACTCAGGGTTTCCTTGCCTTGCCTTGCCAAGTCATATAACTAAAATGGCTTTTATCCTTGTACCTTTCTGTCTTCTTGCACTCACTGTATTTTTAGGGCAATATAGGTTCATAAGCAAATGACTGCTTAGTCTCATGTTAACGTTCAGGATTCTGGTATGTTCTGTAACCTGTATATAGAAATGGTTATTTCTTTATTGCCAAATGCTATGATCTGAAGGTTTGTGTCCCTCCAACATTCTTACGTTGAAATCCTACCCACAGGTGATTATATTACGACTGGGAAAGAGGTGGTTAGGTAATCAGGGATCTTAGTTTCTGAATAAAAGAGAACCCGCTGGACTCATTTATGTCTGTTTTATATGTGAAGACCAGTGAGGTATGACCTGTGAACCAGAAGGCTGGCTTCTACTAGACACTGGATCTGCTGAATCCTAGCCTTTATAACTATGAGAAATAAATTCTGTTATTTAGAAGTAATCTGTGGACTCAGATACTGGTATTTCACCACCGCTGTTCCAGTTCCCATTGCTGGTAGTTGAAGTATTATAGACGCTGTAAGTAGCCTTCTCAGATTACTACTTTTCAGTGGCTTCAGAATTCTGTTGTTTAAGGTTCATTCTCTTGCAGACCTTCTGCATTGTACAAGCTAGATATAGATCTTCTCATTCTATTACTTTCCTACCCTAGACTGGAGCAATAGTCTTTTTGCATTTCTGTTTAGATCATCTTGGGTTTGAGTACCTTCTGTACAATCAAGAGATAGGAGCAGTTTCACTGGCTAAACATAGTCCCTACATTTGAGGAGTTTGTTACCTAGTGAAGGAGGCATTTAAACCATAAGCATGGTTTACTTTGTAAATATGGAAGTCTTTCCTGTTTCATAGTTGTAATTGTGATTTGACTTATTTTAACTTGAGACTGTGTGTGGGAGGGTGGTGGTGGTGGTGGTGGTGGTGGTGGTGGTAGTGGTGGTGGCAGTGGTGGTGGCAGTGGTGGCAGCAGGGGAGACTGCCAGTAAGGAATATAGCATGTTTGGTAGGTAGGTGGTGGTACTAGCCCAGGTGGGCCTTGACCTCCTGGTGGTGGGAGATGTGGGGAAAGGAGGGAGACCTGTCTGGTCTTGAACTGGTACTGATACTCCTGCCATAGTCTCCTGAGTATGGGGATTGCCAGTAGGAGCCACCACATCTGACTTAGGGCCTTTAAGCAGTTCACTTACGACTTGAATCCTTGTTGCATGTGGCTCTGAGTTGCCAGCTTGCCTTGATGACATGAATTTTTTTATGTGTGGTTTACTCTGAGTTTTGCTCCATTATTTTTGTATTTGCTATTACTACAGTTGATGTTTATCAACCAGCTGTGTTTTAGGTTTGTGTAAGGTAAAGGAATACATATGAACAGAACCTGACAGGACCCCTGTTCCCAGGGAACAGTCTTAACAGTGGAGTCAAACATTAAACGAATAATTTTATGATAATAAGTGCTACGGCCTGGGAAACTGATGTCTGTCTAGCCATCAATTTTGAACTGTTACTTTCCTATATAACTACTGTTACTAGGAAACGTTCTCATTTCTAAGTTGATCGCATATTCTGTTATGTTCTGTGCTTTGGTGTTCTTAGAAACCAATCACAATAGAAGTTAGTTATGCTTTGTATAGTTAGCCACAATAAGCTTGGACCCAAACCAGTCACCCAGGAGCCCTTCCTGCACCTGTATGATAAGCTGCCTCTGGGATGGACCCCAACAAGAAAGAGACACCTGCACCAATATGAGAAGCCATTTGGATTGAGACTTCCATTTTAAGTTGGGATTGAATAAAGTTTTAAGTTTCCAAGACCTCTCTGGGAATTGGCATCCTACTTAGCAGAAAGAGACATGTACATTGGTAACGGAAATTCTGGTTGGCAAGTTAATACATGAATGTTAGGCAAGGCAAGCACCTCACCACAGTTGAATAACCCAACCAACGAGGGCAGGATAAATGTACAAGGACATGTTCCTAAAGAAGTCCCCTATCCCTAAATCCTTATTGGTGGAATAATTTGGCACAGATGTTTGTGAATTTCAGGCTTAAAAGCTCTATAGAATCCCGGCTCCCAGTCACAGTTCAGCTCCTGAGTCTAGATTGCATCCCTGCTCTATCTATCAGTCTTGGGGTTTGCACTCAATAAATCAGCCCTGTTTGACTGAGATTGGTGTGTGAGTGGTTTGTGCAGCGATTCCCAGACCCCAACAATAAGGACAGTGGAGAAACAACTACAAGTGTTACAGATAGTTTTAACTATGATTTTGACCTTATATATGAGAGACAAAAGTTAAGGATACTAGAGAACACTTTTCTGAGAAAATAGCTAAAGATGAGTAGAAGCTAATGAAGAGAAAGGTAGTTATTGTCTGAAAAAATAACTCTCATCAAGTGTGTACAAAGGACTCACTGTGTTTGCCACTTAATATGCTTGTTTTCTCTGTAGAGTGTTATTTACACGCCAAGCAGATACAAAGCACAGGTGTTATTAATATGAAATATCTTTTGTAATGTTAATTCTAATGCTTATTTTGTTGGTTCTGGGAATTAAGTCCAAGGCTTTATTCTTGCTAAGTACACTGTCTTGTGAGCAAGCATAGGATAAGCATACTTAGTAATGGAAAAAAATTAGTTTTATTTGTGTGTATGTAAAGTTTTTTGAGAGTTTTGTTTTGAGACTGGATCTCATATATTCCAGGCTGACCTTGTATTTGCTATGTTATCAAGAATAACCTTAAATCTCTGGCTCTCCTGTGTCTGTTGAGTACTGTCTATTGAGTACTGGGATGTAGAGAAATTTTAATCCAGCAACATGGCTGTTCTAGCAAGAGATCACAGGCAAAGATATGTCTAGAGTACAAACGTGCCCTGGATTATAGTATGACCTGGCTGAAATATAGACATATTCTTTAATCCCTAACAATGAAGGTTAGTTTGTAGAAGGAAGCAGCCATGTTTGAAAGTGACCTCTAATTAAGAGGCAGACAAGTAACAAATCAGGAAAAGATTTGGTAGAATGAGTCAAGAGGTAGGATACACACAACTTGTAGGAGAACAACAGAGGAAGAGAGGCTACTTAAGAGCAGGGAGAGGGGAAAAAAGGTGTGGTGTGTGTATGGCAGGTGTTTGGTCAGGGCGGTTTTATAGAAACAGGTTTCAGAGAGAACAAGATAGACACAGTTGAAGACAGAAGGAGCCAGAAGATTAGACCGTATTGTCAAGGTACATATGAGGCCAAGCAGAACAATTCAGTCAGAAGCCAAGAGAAGCCAGATTGAATTAGTCAGCTTGGAAGGTTAGCTTGTAAGGAGGCTAGAAGTTTCCAAGCCTAGGCCTAGGGATAGTTAGTGTAGAGAAACATACTGGGTTCAACTCAGGCCTTGTATTCACTCACACAGCTTGGACATGTCTCTCATTCATCCCTTCATCTGAGGAAATAAGAGACATTTACATTTGTACTGAGATTGTAGGCATGTACCACCCTGCCTAGTTCATACAGTGCCAGAGATCAAACTGAGGGCATCATGTATGCTAAGCAAGCACTGTAACAACTGGGTTTTATTCCTGACCCTAACTGGTGATGATCTTTAGTAAACTCATCTTGTATATTTGTTTTAATTTCTTGTTTGCTTTGCTTTCTTTTGGGACATAATTGATACCATTAAAAAAAACCATAAATATTAAATGAGATTTAACTTTCCTACTAGTTTTTATTCCAATAGACATTGGCATTTATATTTACTGTGCTATTGTTTATTGAGTCCCTACTGTGTGCTAAGGAATATTTCTAAACTCTCTCCTGGTACAGCTCTGGTACATGCACCATTTCTATATTTAGGTGATGAATAGAAACCCAAGGAGGAGAGGGTCCTTACAGTAATCAATTGTTAGAACTAGGATTTAAACCCAAACTAATTTTTGAGTCTAACATAGAGTAGGGGAGTGTTATTGGAAATTCAAACCAGTATTTTGCTCATCCTCAGCAAGAACTGTGTAACATCCTAGCCTGAATTCTGAATCCTCCCCCATTGAATGATATTTGATTTTTAATATTTAGAGTCAGCTTGGAGTAATTGAAAAATAATAATTGTTTTTTCCCTATTGTTCTCTCTTTAGGTTTCTGTCAGGATGAATTGGCAGAGCTTGATCCAGGCACTAGTAAGTTCTAAATGTTACCCAGTGTTTGCTGGGCAGAAAAGGGGTGACTGTGCACTTGCCTGTGTCAGACTTCAGGGATCTTTGATCTGTTACTTGAATGGCCCCCACATTCATTATATCTTCAGGAATGATAGTCTGTCCTTTCTACTGACTTTTTTTCTCTTATTCGCTAGTATTGTTTGATGGTCAGGTCTATCCTTTAAATAGAAGATTATTTGCTGAAAATTTTAGTTTTAAAATGACCCTTGCTCAGTTCTCCATCTTCCAGTGAAATTAGTAATAAACAATGTTAGATTTATGTACATACACTACCATATTCAAAATTTTTCTTTGTTTCTTCCTTTTTTCATTTCTTTTTTCCCTTCTCTCCCTCCCCTTCCTTCTCTTTCCCTTCTCTCTTTCATCTACTCATTCTTTCTTCAAGACAGACAGGGTTTTTCTATATAGCCCTGCCTGTCCTGGAACTTAACTTTGTAAACCAGACTGGCCTTAAAGTCACAGAGGTCCACTTGCCTTTGCATCTGCCACTATATCTGGCAAAAATGTTTAAATTACTTTTCACAGTTTATTCAAAGAATTTATTTATTACTTATTTTTCTCATTGCTGTATACCTAACAAAAGAAACTTATTGAGGGATGGGTTTATTCTTGCTCACAGTTTGGGTTATAGTTCATCATGGCAGCTAGAGCAGATCTAGTTTTTGGGGCAGAATGTGAAGCAGTCATATTTATGTCGTATTCAGGAAGGAGATGAGACATGAGTGCTGGTGCTCAGTGCTTTTTGTACATTTTATTGAGTTTGGGACCCCAGTCCATGGATGGTTCTGCCCCCATGAGGGGTTAGTTTACTACAGTTAAAGCCTTCTAGAAATGTCCTCATAGATATGCCCATAGGTTTGTTACCTGTCCCTTCCCCTCCTCCCTTCTCCCTTTTCTTTTCTTCTTCTCCCTTCCCCTTTCTTTCCTTTTTCTCCTCTTCTCTCCCTCCTGTCCTCCCCTTTCTCCTCTTCCCTTCTCTTTCTCCATCCTTCCTCTTAATTTTTCCATCCTTCCTGTCCTTTCTCCCTCTCTGCATCCCTTCTTCATGTGTGTCCATGTGTGTCTATGTGTGTGTGTGTGTGTGTGTGTGCATATGTGTGTTTGTACATGTGCACTTGGAGGACAGTTATATGTTCTCTTCTATTTGTTGCTGCTGCTGCTGCTATTATTATTATTATTATTATTATTATTATTATTATTATTATTATTATACAGGATTTCTCACTAATCCTGAATCAAGCTTTAGAGATCTGTCTCTCATTTCTCCAGTGCTGAGGTAATAGACACACACCACATGCTTGACTTTTCCATGGGTGTTAGGGAGTTAAACCCAGCATGCTGTACAATATATACTCTACCCATTGAACATTTTTTTCTCCAATACCCTCATTTCCTTTTCCCTCTTCTCTTTCCCTCCTTCCTTTCCCCTCCTCCCTCTCTTTTCCTTCCTTTCCTTTTTTTTTTTCCTTTTCTTTTCTTTTTCCTTTCTGAGACAGGATTTCTCTATGTAGCAGTCCTGACTGTCCTAGAACTCGTTTTGTAGACCAGGCTGGTCTCAAACTCACAGAGATTTGCCTGTCTCTGCTTCCCAAATGCTGGGATTAAAGGTTTGCACCACCATGCCCAATTACTCCTCATTTCTTGATTTTTTTTTTTTTTTCTTTCTTGTAGTTCAGGCTAGTCTCAAACTTAATGTAGATGGTGATGACTGTGAGTTCCCAATTCTCCTGAGTGCTGGAATTACAAATGTATGCCACCAGGCTCAGCTTTATGTTTGTTTATAAGTGATAATCTTTGTGCCAGTTTAATTTGTAAGGCATTTGCTTCTATGTTATTGAGATTAAAGTAAAAGAGTGACTGTTTCAAGATCTAGTTAAATGATGTCTTTCAAGACTACGGAAGTCTTGGTCATAGTCATCTAAATTTCCTCTGCTCCCATACTATTGCATGAAATACTCTGGGACATAGTTAAAGTTGTTAGAGAAATAAACATGAGTGTGTCTACTGTGTATTGACCTTATTTTGCTATAATGCTAAAAGGTCAAATGTTAATTTAGATTTAAAATTTAGGAGATGGTCTAGCTACCTCCTGGTTCTAGGACTTTTAAAGAGTCACAGGGCTAACTAATCATTATGTTATTAGGTAAATGATGAAGCTTATCTGGCTAATATCATCCCTGAGAAGATGGGCTTTCTCATGTATTTTCCCCATAGACCTTAAGATAAGTATTCATATATTTTCAACTAGTACTATATTGCCAAGCAGAATAAATCCATGATATTTATCAAATGCCAGGAAATTAAATTTTTTTTTTAAACTTAATTGTGTATGTAGGGGCATGTGCATGCCACAACATACATGTGGAAGTCAGAGGATAACTTGTGAGGGTTAGTTCTTTCATTTTACCATGTGTATTCTAGGGATCAAATGTAGGATGTTTGGCAGCAGAGTTCTTACCCCACTGAGCATTTAGATGTGGTTCTGTGAAATTCACAAAATTTGGAATCAGTTTTATATTATGACTGCAGACTGTGTATCAGTATAGTAGCTGAGGGTTAATACAATGTTTTGTCTCTGTTAATCTCTAATGTCCTGTTATAGAACTATTTTTCAGTACCAGGAAGGCACTGATATTTTGTAAGCAGTGTTTATGTGACACTACAGAAAATACACCAAATAATTGAAAACAAAGTGCTTCAGACTCAGTTCTTAGCCTTAGACTGCACAAATGACTAAGTATAGTTCACTGGAAATATGTGGAAAAATAGTTTTCTTTTTCATGCCATTTGTTGAGAAAAGCCTTGATTAGATGAGTTCCTTTACTGAATATGGTGGTTTACAGACACTTCTCCATTACATTAAAATAAACATTGATTTTATATATTACTATAGAGTGGGAGTCATCAAAATTGACTTTTCTTTTTAAAATTGTACTTACTTAATTGTGGGTAATAGTCTCAGTTCCTACATGACTTTTGTGAACTTAGTATTTTAATTTTGTCCTATGTCTTTGAAGAAACATGTAAGGATATAATTATTATAATTATGGGTTGACAAAAGTAAAATTTACGATCTCAGTCTGTATTAGTGTTGGAATTTGAGTGTGCACAAACTTGATTCTGTCAAGTTATAGGAAGCTGCAAGACTGAGGTGGGCCGTGCAAATTGTATCAGATTTTGATGTTTTGTCTTTTAAAGACAGGATCTCCCTTTGTAGTCTGGATTGTCTTGAATTCACTATATAGTCCATTCTGGCCTCAAACTCAAAGTAATCCTTCCTCCTCCTCTTGAGTGGATGGATTATAGGTGTGTTCTACCAGGCCAGGCCTGATGATAATGGTTGTGGTTATGATAGTGATGATATTGATTATAATGATTTTAGGATTTAGATGGCTGAACCATTTATTTATTTATTTATTTATTTATTTATTTATTTATTTATTTATCTTTTTTTTCGAAGCTGGGGACTGAACCCAGGGCTTTGCGCTTGCTAGGCAAGTGCTCTACCACTGAGCTAAATCCCCAACCCCCTTTATTTTTATTTTTAATTATGTGTATGCATCTGTGTATATCTGTATGTGACTATAGGTGACCATCACTGCCGAAAGAGGGTGTTGATCCCTTGGAGTAGCTAGAGTTACAGGTGATTGTAGTCACCTCACACCTGCTGTGACTGGAACTCAGGTCCTCTGTAAGAGTAGCAAGCATCTGAGCAAGCTGTCTTGCCAGGTCCCTGATCATTCTTTTCGATGCTGCATTTCTGTATTCTGACTAGAAGGAATAATAACTTCCATGTTAGTCTTTTTACACATTAAATTGAATATAACAGAGCTTTCTCTTCATTGTATCTTTGGAATTTAGAGATCCAGTGTCTTCCCACTGCAAATTCCTAGTGGGAAAAGCTTGGTCCTGTTGATTTTGTGACAGGAACACCTTTGCAGCTAATTTCCAATTGTGGGTAGTGGTTGTAGATAGTAGATTTGGTACAGCAGGTGGAATATGTTGGAAACTTAAGGGAAGATTTTATCTACCAGGTGTTCTTTTAATTACCTTTTCTGCGATAGAGCAGATAGATGGGCAGTGTGGTTCAAATATGAGCTTCTGTTCACATTCTGGCTCCTCCCTACAAGTCCTGGGCTTCCCAGAGTCCAATGTTATGGCCCAGGTTCAGGCTAAGTTCATTTCTACAAGCGCTCTACACTGTGCCCTTAGCATGAGCTGCGTGCAAGGGCAGCCAGAGGTCGAGAGAAGTTCAAAACACCATAACCTTTCTGTGCTATGTCCAAGTAACTCCAGTTTGCTCTGCTCCCTGAGTTTTCCCCTCAGCTACCTTGTTTACCATGTAGTTGTAAAACTCAAAGGAACAAGGGCTGCCTTGGTACAAGGGAAATAGAGAATAGAAGTCATTGTTTCGTAAAACAGGAGAAATAAGTGATTTATGTTTGGGGGCCAATTAAGCTGTAAAACTGGAACAGTAAAGGAACCTGTGATTTCAAGACAGCACTCACTCTGATTTCTGACCTGCAGACAAGGGGCTCCCCATAAAGGCTGTCAGCTTTCTAGGCTAAATTATTAATTCCTTTCATGCCTCTCAGGGATTGTAAACACCCCATAACACAGGGAAACAATTGGTACTGTTTAGTTATGGGGCAGATAGAGGGTCAGAGGGTAAACAGTTGGATTAGCAACAGCTGTTCTTTCTCCTTAGTTCAACTTTTGTCTCTAATCTACTTCCGCAAAGACACTCTGTGTTTTGGCGTATATGTAACAAAGTATTTCTTTACTTGTACTGTGATCCTAAAATAACTACAGAGAAAACATCAACAAAAAATGAAAGTATTTCATCCTGTTTCCAAAGTTGAAGGTTCTTTTTTGTCTATGTTTATTTGTGATGTGCAAAGAGCACAAATCAAAGGAAATGGCTGCTTGGAGTTAGATAGGTTTCAAATTGGCTTAGCATGTTTGTCTTCCCAAACTGGCTGAAGTTAATGATACAGTTGAATTAAGAGAACAATGACAATTTTGTTTCAGTTGGTAGTATTACTTTTATTTTTCTTTAAAACATTAAAATATAAATACAAAAATCCCTGATCTCCCACTAAGAAGTAAATATTATCATTTGAGAATAGTCTTCCCAGGTTTGTGTTTGAGATCATCTTTTAATACATTTTCCCTTATACATTTAGAGCATTATTCCCCAAGTCATGAGGCATTCATTTTAATCAATATTTTTAATTAGCAGGATGGCAACGTCATTGAGGGGAACAACTGGGCCGTGGTTTACGTAGCCAAGTTTTCGTTCCTGGGCATTCAGATGGATCTATATTTTCCTACATCATTATATACTGTGCCAATGCACACGTTCATAGTTCTAAGTTCACATTTCAAATGCGTGCTTTAGTTTTTTTAATATAAGCAAAAACTTCTGAATTCAAGAGGCATGATCTGGGTGCTGGAGAGATGACTTCGTTGGTCAGAGCAACTGACTGCTTTCCTAGAGGAACCAGGGTTATGTTCATCGCGGGCCCACAAATGTCTGTAACTCCAGTTTCAGGGAATCTGATGACAGCTTCTGCTTCTGCAAACAATGTATACATGTGCACAAACCTATACACACACACATCCACAGATAAATAAATAAAGAAATAAAAGTATGCATTCAGGCTCAAGATTGCTTAGTTGCAATTTGGCCTCAGTATTTTGTTATCTTTTCAATTTTGATTAAATTATATAATCTCTGTATCAGCTTTCTCATCTGAAGATGCAAATAGTAAAGGTATTCAGAGTTTATTAAGCTTATTATGAGGATTAAGTGAAGTAATGTATGTAAATGGTTTAGAGCAGTGTTTAAGAAATGGCAAATACTAGTGTATGCTGTTCTAGGCTATCATTGTATTGTTGAAATTCTCAGTCTGTATTCATGGGCTGTGGTAATCACATTTTATTTAGTAGAGTAACCCATGTTGGTTTTTTTTTTGTTTTTTTTTTTATTAACTTGAGTATTTCTTATATACATTTCGAGTGTTATTCCCTTTCCCGGTTTCCGGGCAAACATTCCCCTCCCCCCTCCCCTTCCTTATGGGTGCTCCCCTCCCCACCCTCCCCCCATTGCCGCCCTCCCCCCAACAGTCTAGTTCACTGGGGGTTCAGTCTTAGCAGGACCCAGGGCTTCCCCTTCCACTGGTGCTCTTACTAGGATATTCATTGCTACCTATGGGGTCAGAGTCCAGGGTCAGTCCATGTATAGTCTTTAGGTAGTGGCTTAGTCCCTGGAAGCTCTGGTTGCTTGGCATTGTTGTACATATGGGGTCTCGAGCCCCTTCAAGCTCTTCCAGTTCTTTCTCTGATTCCTTCAACGGGGGTCCTATTCTCAGTTCAGTGGTTTGCTGCTGGCATTCGCCTTTGTATTTGCTGTATTCTGGCTGTGTCTCTCAGGAGCGATCTACATCCGGCTCCTGTCGGTCTGCACTTCTTTGCTTCATCCATCTTGTCTAATTGGGTGGCTGTATATGTATGGGCCACATGTGGGGCAGGCTCTGAATGGGTGTTCCTTCAGTCTCTGTTTTAATCTTTGCCTCTCTATTCCCTGCCAAGGGTATTCTTGTTCCCCTTTTAAAGAAGGAGTGAAGCATTCACATTTTGATCATCCGTCTTGAGTTTCATTTGTTCTAGGCATCTAGGGTAATTCAAGCCATGTTTTTAAAAAAATAAATTATTTAATTTTATTTTATGTGCATTGGTGTGAGGGCATCAGATCCCCTGGAACTGGAGTCATAGACAGTTGTGAGCCACCATGTTGGTGCTGAGAATTGAACCCAAGTCCTCTGGAAGAGCTCAGTTCTTAATCGTTGTGCCATCTCTCCATTAACCCATGTTATTTAATGACATAAACATGAGCCATTCTACACATTAGCATATGTTACTGCTTCACAGAAATAGTTTATTTGTACAGGATGATGCTGTTGTAAAAATATAAAAAAATAAAAGGCTGTCTTTTACCCACTCTAGGTCTGCTACTGCAGTGCCCCAAGATAACTGCTGGATGTCTTAATTCTCAGTCAGCAAAGCATCTTACCTGCTCTGCTCCATCCCATATCACACTGCCAAAGGCCTCTCTCTGAGCCTGGCAGCAATCTCTCTACCTATCTAGCTCCCAAGGCAGGTTTCCATGCTGGAAACACACATCCCAACTCTGTGGTAGCCCAGACCAGCCGCCGCACACTTTCTTACACTTAAATTGTTGCATGAAAACATACAACACAATAACCTTTGATCTAATTGATAAGGTATAATTGCCCACCTAAACATACAAAGCCCAATACACATCTATCCCTTAAAAACATTTGTAACAACCTGTAAAGGTACAGTGTGGAATCTTAACATCACCTCCCATATTGTCCTGCCATGGCTTCTCTCCCTTTCCCTCCTGTCTCTTCCTCCTTTCCATTCCAGTCTCCTTCTCTTCCTTCAAACTTTTCTCCTGCCCATCCTTCCTTCTCGTCCAATGACAGGCCTCCTTCTATCTTGTACCTGCCTCACCCATTACCTCATCCCACAGGCTGATGAACTATTGAACATTTTGGCATTTTTGTTTTTTACCATTTGGCTCATAGGGGATTTGTCATCATTCCTCCAGCATAGGATAAATTATCAATTACTCATTTACTTAACTTCTTAATAGCCTGAAGAAGTTAACTATCAGATTATTTTTAAAAGTATTCACATTATACATGTTCTATTGATTAATGGCCAAGTGTCTTAGTTAGGGTTCACTGCTGTGAACAGACACTGTGAGCAAGGCAACTCTTATAAAGGACAACATTTAATTGGGGCTGGCTTACAGGTTCAGAGGTTCAGTGCATTATCATCAAGGTAAGAACATGGTAGCATCCAGGCAGGCATGGTGCAGGAGGAGCTGAGAGTTTTACATCTTCATCTGAAGGCTGCTAGCAGAATACCGGCTACCAGGCAGCTAGGATCGTCTTAAATCCCACACCCACAGTGACACGCCTACTCTAAAACTGGGCCAGGCATATACAAACCATCCCAGTAAGGTTTAATAGCATATTCAGGAAAGATTTTGCACTATTTAAAATTTGATCATTATTTTTAAAACACTGTATATTGTGGGTTTAACCTAGGTTTTCTTACCAACTTACTTTCGTTTTTAATTTATTTTACTTTTACCTTATGTGCATTAGTGTTTTGCCTGCATGAATGTAGTCCCAAGCTGGTGGAACTCAGAGATCCACCTACCTCTGCTTCCAAGTGCTTGGAATAAAGATATGTATCACCAAACCTGGCAATATATCATAACTTTTGGTATTAAAAAGTAGTACAGGTGCTGTACTAGTGGTTAAGAATACTATCTATTCTTCCACAGGACCCAGGTTCAATTCCCAATATCCACATGCCAGGTCACAACCATCTGTAACTTCAGTTCCAAGGGATCTGATATACTCTTCTGACTCTCCTGCATGCAGTGTCCGCACATGGTGCCCATATATACATGCAGACAAAAATCTCCACAAACATAAAATAAGCCTTAGAAAAGTGTGCAGGTAGCACAGATAGGTCCAACCATTGTCTGCAGATAATTAATATAAAATTGAATAGTAGATATTAAGAAAAGAAAGATAAATGTTATTTTTAAAAAAAAATAGTTATTTTATCTCATTTTGTGTGTGCTACAGCACATGTGTGGAGGTCAGAGGCTGTCTTAGGGTATTTTGTTTTGCTGCGATGAAACACCATGACCAAAAAGCAAGCTGAGGAGGAACAGGTTTATTTAGCTTACACTTTCAGATCATAGTCCATTACTGGAGGAAGTTAGGACAAGAAATCAAGCAGGGCTGGAAGCAGGAGTTGATGCAGAGGCCGTGGAGGGGTGCTGCTTACTGACCCGATTCACATGACTTGCTTAACCTGCTTTCTTATAGAACCCAGGACCACCAGCCCAGGAGCGGCCCCACCCATCATAGGCTGGGCTGTACTTCACTGAACACTAATTGAGAAAATGTCTTACAGCTGGATCTCATGGAGGCATTTCCTTAAAGGAGTCTCCTTTTCTAAAGCATATTAAGATAAATTTGTAAGTCTCCCTGTTTTCCCTTAATGTCTCCTCCTCCATAGCATTCACTTGGTGATTAGGTGGTTCCTGACTTTAGCAGTTCCCCTGTGCTTCTAAAGCCCCAGCTTAGGATGTAGCAATGCTGCCACATCAGGTCTCCCGAATGTGGCCTTTTGCTGGGAGGTGCTTTCTGATAGGATTCTTTTGAACAAGGTGGGGGTGGGATGAGATTGACAGTTCAGGCTGAACTCTCCCAGTCACTTGACCTCTGCCCCTGTTTCAGAGTTTATACTGACTTGTAGGCATTCTCTATGGAGCCAAGAGTTTAGGGCTTGTTTACAATTGGTGAAAAGATAGTTGGATTCAAAGGCAATTGCTGAGTCCTTGTATAGCCATGGATGCCTGTTACTATCTGGTGGGTGCAGGGAATGCTTGGAGATTTGTAATGGATGACTAAGAAGGAATGTAAAAAAAAATGTGAGGCTAGATTTTAGCAATTATTTTTTTTCCTGTGGGAGCAGTATTGTAACAGTTTGAGACAACCCTGTGTCCATGTGTATGATGGGGAGCTGAGACAACCCCGTGTCTGGGTGTGATGACCAGTGGCACATCTGCCAAGGCAAATTCGTGAAGGTCAGAGGACAGCTTTGTGGGGTTGATGATTTCCTTCTGGCTTTGGGTGGGTCCCAGGGATCCTTTGCATGTCATCAGGCTGTGTGTCACCTGCTTTTACCCACTGAGTCATCTCTGGCCCTCATGTGTTTTAAAAAGCTGAAAATGGTTGTTTGAGTTCAATAACTTGGTATCAGAATGCGTGAGAATTTTTCTCATCCTGTTGTGGTCTTTCACTTTAGTTTTTGGTTTTTCACTTGGAAGACTAGGCTGGCCTCTAACTCAGTGAGCTATTATTCATTTTTTTGCCTCTCAAGTGCCAGGCTCAAAGGAGTCCACTACCACATCCACCATTTTAACTTTTTCAAAGTAAGAATCTTTTATGATTAAGAAAAATAGAATATAGTTTTAATGAAAAAATTGGTTCCCTTTTCAGCCGCCAAGTTTCTGAAAATATTCTGCCAAATAATTTCAAGCCTTAGCTCTGGCTCTCTTAGAGCACAGGCTTCACATCCAGATTATATGCATTCATTTTTACCTTCCTCTCCCTCAATTTTTATTTATTTTTTATTTTATTTTTTGAGGAGGAATTTTATGTAGCTGGGCTGATCTTGATAACTCTGTTGTCAGGGCTGGCTTTAACTCAAGATTTTCTTACCTTAGCCTCCTAAGTGGTAGAATTATATGTGTCTGTCAGTCATACCAAGCCAGAATTCTTTTCTTTTGAACTTTCTCTGAGGAAGGAACATTCAAAAAGGCTAGAATAGATCAGTGAGATGGCTCAGCCAGGTAAAGTGGCTTGTCGCAAACCCTGGCCTTCTGAATTCAGTGTCTGTAACCCACGTGGTGGAAGGAGAGAGCCAGCTCCCTCAAGTTGTCCTTTGACCTACACATGCATACCTTGACATGTACATGCATATATGTATACATGTATGCGCACATACAAGCACACACACACTCACAATGTAAACAAAAACTTAAAGCCTAAAATGACTACTTACAGCCCCACTTCCAGAATTGGTTTTCAATTTTTTTTTTAAAGATCTATTTATTTATTATGTATGTAAGTACACTGTAGCTGTCTTCAGACACACCAGGAGAGGGCATTGGATCCCATTACAGATGGTTGTGAGAATTGAACTCAGGACCTTTTGAAGAGCAGTCCAGTCAGTGCTCTTAACCACTGAGCCATCTCTCCAGGCCCCTGGCCTCCTATTTTTTGTCAGGAAACTTGAACCTAGTACTGGCAACAATGGGGGTTGGCCTTGGTGGCAGTGCACAGAGGCTGGTGGGCCAGCCAGGGGCACAGAGTGACATCCTGTCTCAAAAAGAGAAGAGAAGAAAAGAAAGAATAAATGGAACACTTTTAATATGAGATGACTTATACTGGCAATTACAGGGTTAACTGCTGAAAGTGACCCTGTTGGAGTTCATGGTGCATTTGAAAATACATGAACTGACACATAACCTGTAATCTCGGAATATGGAAGGTAGAGGCATGAGAATCAGTAGTTCAGGATCATTTGGGATGCACAGTAAATTCCAGGCCAGCCTGAAATACATCAGGCCATGTTAGAAAAGAGAACACACAAGCAGAAGTTTGCATGCTGACATCTCCCGAAACCTTAAAACTGAATGAACCGTAAAACTTGCTAGGTTTTACTGTAAAACACAAGTACTAGTAGGTTATGTAAGTTACCAATGTTTACCCACTAGTTATTCCTGAATCTTTCTCCTTAGCTGAAATATGGGAATAAAATTTCTGACTTTTTTGTTAATATTTAATGAATATTTACTGTATTATGTCATTAATGTATTACTTGTTTACTTAGCAGCTCTGTGCAGTTATTCTCAACTCTAGTTCTTTTTGCTTTGCAGATGGGGAGACTGATGGTTTAACACTTGGCCAAGGCCATATACCTGGTAAGTGGTAGAGCTGCTCTATGTAATCCTGAAGCCCTCATTCACTGTATCTTTTTAAAATTGAGATATGAAATTTTCATACAAAGAAATGTTCCTATCTGAAAATGTAAATGAAGCAGTGTTCACAAGGTTGTTAATCTTTGTAATCCATCTTCAAATTTCCTTATGCTTTTTCTCATTTTGATCCACTAGTTAATCCCTAAAATCTAGTAACTTCTTAATTCTTGTTCTCCAGTCTTACATGCATAATGTCACACACATTTGCTCTTTTGTGTGTCTATAGCCCAATATTTTTTACTGTAATCCTGATGCACATGTTAATAGTTCATTTCTCTCCCTCTCTCTTTCCTCCCCTTCTCTTCTCTTCCCTTCCTTTCCTTTTTTTTTTTTACTACTTTTTAATATTTATTTGTTTAATATTGAGGGAGTGAATGTGTCAGGGTGTACATATGGAGTTCAGAGGACAAATTTGTGGGAGTCTGTTCTCTCCTTGCACCGGGTTGATCCAGGATTTGAACTCAGGTTGTTAGGCTTGATGTGAAAGGACTTTACACAGTGAGCCACCTCCCTAGCCCAGTAGTTCATTTCTTTTTATTTATTGCTGAGTAGTATTCTGCTGACACTGTCACAGGTAATTCCTCTGTTGACACCTGGGCTTATACAAAATTTTGTATACGTACATGCTTATTGATCCTCTAAGGCATAATAAAAATTGGTGGTTTATATGGTAAATACACATTAGATTCTTTTATAGAGTTACCAGTATTTCAAAATGATTTTTACATTTTATAGTTCTAGTACCATGTGAATTCCACTTTCATATGCTTGCAAGTAATTGGTATTGTCAGGGTTTTTATTTTTAGAACTCTAATGAGTATGGTAATGGGACAGGCTTTTTTAATCTGCATTTCTTGTAATGTTATCATACCCTGTTGGTTATTCCTATATCATCTTTTTAAATGGCTCAAGTCTTGACCACTAAAAACATTAAACTTTTTGTATTGTTGGCATTTTTATATTGTGGGTTTGTGACATGATATATGTAGTATGAATATTTTCTCCTAGTCTATGGTTTTTGTTTTCATTTTTAACATGTTAATACAGTGAATTTTTATGAAACCTTATTTTTGGAATCTTTTGTTATTGATTCTTATATCTTCACTAGGAAATCTTAGTTTAACCAAATTCCATTTTCTTTTAGAAACTATGATTTTAGGACTATATTCATGTTTAGGACTATATTCATTCATATATAATTTTGGCATGTTTTATAAAGTAGGAATCAAAATCTTTTTCATATGGAAATTTGTTTCTTGTCAAAGTCTCAATGAATATTTTGAAGTTTTTTTTAAGAAAAAAAATGAAAGAAAAGAAAAGAGAAAAAGAAAAAAATTAATCTGCGGGTTTTTTTTTTTTTTTATTCATCTTTTTGAATCCTCTCACAAAAGCCACAGTGTCTTCAAACTAAGGGGTATTTCCTTTCTTCCTTTTCAAAGTTATTTTGGCTTAGTTTTTTGTTTTGTTTTTAAAAAGTCCATGTACAGTTTAGAATCAGCTTATTTAAAAAACAAAAATTTTACTGAGATTTCTTTTAAGTTACACTGATCCTATCAGAAGAATTGTCTTCTTTTCAGTGCAGGGTAACCTGAGGCTCTTGGCCCTGTGAGGCAGTGTTTTATCCCTGGCTCAAATGGCCACTTCACAGTAGCAGTCTTCTAACCCTGGAATTCAGTTTGTCTTGCCACTTAATGCAGCATGTTTATTTTTTCTCATTAATGTTTTAAAAAATATTAATGTTTATCATGCTTTTCTTTAAAACTATTTGTAACTATTTTGCTTTTTAGTTCTATTATGAACCAAACTGGTTTTAAAGTTTAATTCTCAATTGTTGCCTAGTTGTACAGCAATGCAATTGATCTTGTGTATTGAATTTGTGTTGGATTTGTTTACTAGTTCTGCTAGTCACTTAAAAAAT
This sequence comes from Rattus norvegicus, assembly GCF_021556685.1. NCBI lineage: Eukaryota > Metazoa > Chordata > Mammalia > Rodentia > Muridae > Rattus > Rattus norvegicus. The sequence goes on along the minus strand of NC_141536.1, from coordinate 21,924,642 downwards.
CTGTTGGGACTTTTGTGTGCATAATAGTGAATAAAGACCACCTTATGTTTTCCTTTTTGATGTTTATGGTGTTTATTTTTCTTACTGTTCTGGCTAAGAATTTCAGTATAGTGGTAGTTATTGATGGCAATGATATTCTTGTCTTGTTCTGAATCTTAGGTAGAAAGAGTCCATTTTCCATTATCAAATATGATATTGATTTTATAGACATTTTTCTTTCAGTTATCATTTTAAACAATTTTTTCAAGTGTGTGTGTATGTGCATATGCATATAATTAATACCAAGTTCCAGGTGGCGTATAACACTGTGTGTGTGTGTGTGTGCGTGTGTGTGTGTGTGTGTGTGTGTCTGTGAGTCTGTGTGTATGTATGCCTATATATGAGTATGTGCATGACATGTACCACTGTGTGCATGTGGAGATCAGTGCCAACCTCTGGTATCAGTCCCCATTTTCTGACTTGTTTGAGAAGAGGGTCTGTTTTTTCTATTACATAAGTCAGACTAGCTTGCTTGTGAGCTTCTGGAAAGTCTCCTCTTTTGACCTCCCATCTCCTTTAGTGGCATCAGGGTTGTAGATGCTTGTGCTACAGAACTGCCCTTTACATGGGTTTTGATTATTTAAATTCAGGTCCTCAAACTGTGGCAATTGCTTTTACCCATTTAACCGTCACTCCAGGGCACGGCTCTCCTTGTATCTTTTAAGTTTGTAATAGAAAACGGGTGCCGTTCGTTTTCAGTACTTTCGCGTGTGCCATTCTGTAGAATTGACTACATTCACATCAGTGTGTAATGTCATGAGCATCCATCTACAGAACTTGCATTTAGAACTGAAACTCAGACTATATTAATAGTAACTTCCTATATTTCCTAAGATCTGTCAACTAAAATGGAACAGAATGGCTATATATGTCAAGACATTTTTCTGGGCATCCTATTCTATTCATCTATATGTCATTACCTCTGTACCACAGTGTTTTGATTATTATAGTTTTGTTGGAAGTTATTTCTGTATGAATTTTACTCCATATAGATACCCCTATTTGTGGACTCACAATATTTGTTCTTTTATAACTTAGCAAATAATGCTCTCAAGATATATTCATATTGTTGTGTGATCTGTTAGAATTCACGTATTCTTTAAGGCCAGATAATGTTTTATATATATACCATAATTTATTTATTCACCAGATAGTAGATACTTGGTTTTCTTCAACAGTGAGCTATTGTGAATAATCTTGTGAACATGGGTGTACAGCAGTGTATCTCTGAGTTCCTATTTTAATTTCTTTTGGGACTATACCCAGAAGTCGAATTGCTGAACCATGTGATAATTGTGTTCTTTGTTTTTAAGTAACTTCTGGTTTTTAAAAATTATTTTATATAATATTTTATTTTTTGAGATCTTATCCATTCACCCCCAAACCCCCATGTCTTATGCCTTCCCAAGTACCACCTTCAACTTTCTTTCAAATTCATGGACTCTTTTTCTTTAATTTTTGTTATGTATAGTTATATGTATATATGTTGTATTGTTTTACTATTCTATATTTTTGCTAACACACACACACACACACAGACACACACACACACACACACACACACACACACACGAATTCCAGTCTCTCTCTATCCTTACCTTGTCCTGTATTTTTATTTTTATTTGTATTTTTCCTACTCTTTAGTGGTACTAACATCTTTTCATGTGCTTAATTGCCATTTGTATCTGTAGTGTATTCAACTTTTATGCTTCTTTTAAAATTATTTTCTCAGTGGGGTTGCCTGGTTGTTTTAGTTATGACACCTTATCAAATATCTAATTTGCAACCTCCCCCATTTTGCATACTGACTTTTTTTACTTTGTTGAATATGTTCATAGACACATACGTTTAATTTTTTTTCATTTTGAATTTCCTGTGTTTATATCAAACTCAGGACACCATACATTTCAAGAATTTCTTCAACAGCTGAATTGCACACTGCCCTGGAATTTTAATTTTGATATACTTTCTTCTTATTATTTTTGTCTATACTTTGGGTTTTATAGCCATAAAATAATTGCTCAGTCCTAAGTCATTGTTACAGTTTCAATATGAAATACCCCACAGACTCACATGTATATCTTTGGTCACCCCATGTAGCGGAAGCATATGGCCAGCAGTCACTTGTTTTATAATGTAAAACAGAGAAAGTAAAGGATGGGAGAGCAGGTTTATTTTTCAGAGACTCCCTTCCTGAATTGATAATTCCCTATGTACGCTTCATCTCTTAAACTTTCTAAGACCTCTCAAAATAGTGATAGCACATTAGCCTCCGAGGATATTTCATATTCAAATCATAATAATCTTCCCCCACCCCAACTCTTAGAGTCATCTTGTAAAGCACAGTGTACATAATCTAATTCCTAGACTTCTCCGAAATCTTAGCAATTCCAACATGGTTCAAAAGTTGAAATTCCTTCTTTGAGAAACTCTTAGATGAATTACCTGAATTATCAAAAGCTAGCTGCACACTCCCAAGATCACAATGTCATATTTCCACCCAGAAGAGAGGAGCAGGGACATCGAAGGAAGAGACCAGACCGAAGCAAGAGAGAAACCTATTAAGACAAACATTTACATTCTATAGTGCTTTATCTGGCATCTGCGTTATCTGGGAGGTACAGAAAGTATGATGTAAGCTCCAAGACATTTGTGCGACCCCACCCTATGGCCTTTCAGGTTTCAGTCTGCACGGTTTCCCCTTTGGCTTGGCTTGGCTTGCTCCTTGCAGTTTTCAGTGGCTGTTCCATGTTCTTGGCATTTCTAGCTTACAGGGATTTTCTATTGTATCTTTGCTAACTCTTGAGTTTTGTATATCTGCAAAACTACTATCATGAGGGTAACATTCACGCTATTAGCAGACCTTGGTGTTGTCCATGTAGTACTAGAGTAGCTGAATCCTTTGGACCACAGTCACAGCAGCCTGTGAGTACCCAGATGTTCTGAATCCGTTTCCCTAGGCAGCCCTGTGCCACTAGCTGGGTACCTGGGGTCTCACTTAAAGGAATTCTTTGAGATGAGGTTAAAACATTCATTCCCTGGGTAGACTCTGGCACTTTCTATGATACCCTAGGCCATCTTTGGTACCTTGCAAGTAGGGTTTCTGCTTAGGGAATTTAATCTCTGTGGAAAGGTTTTTGTCTTTTGACTGTTTCTTTGTTCATGATTGTCACTGTTAATCTGACTAAAAACAATCAGCCATAACCATGCCACAGTCTAAATTAGTTCACTGCCTTTAAACTTGGAGTTATGCAGAGTCTCAGGCCATGTAACAAAGCTCTTTGCCAGAATGGAACATGAATTTCCCGATAGAGTCCTGAGTCCCACTGGGAACCTAAAGAGCAATCTCTGTAATTCACATTTCAGTCCGTCTGAGACCTCAGGAGTGTAGACCTGACTTTGTTCATCTCTGCTAACATTCCTGTCTTCTGAGCTCTTACCAAAGTCACTGTCCTGCTTCGTTTCTTTGGACTCTTGCATGTTTCTCTTGAGAGCCAGTTCCAAAATCTTACAAACCCCAGGTCGACGATGATCCACTTCCTTTGTAACAACTCTTGTCAGTCTTACTTTTTGTCACTCTGATAACAGCTGAACAAGCAGGATGGATTGATTAGCTAATTATTACTTCACTGTTGCTAGGAAGCAAAGAGCCAATACCTACTTATGTGTGTTTCCTTCAGTTTTCCTCTGCTACTGCATTTGAGCCCCCAGCCTATTTCCCTGTTCCTGTCAGTTAATCCTCTATAGAAGCTCCCTCACAGGCACACCCAGAGGTGTGCTTTACCAGTTTTGTAAAAGCATCTTAGCCCACTCAGTTGGATATTCAAGATGTGCCATCACTGTCATTAAGCTTCCCCTGTTTTCTCATAAAAGTTTTATTGTTTTTCTTTATATTTTATATTTGCTAATTTTTTGCATATATAATACTCTAGGTTTAATACCCAACACTACAAAAAACAAAACAAAATGCTACCAAACAAACTACACACAGATTTTTTTTTTTTTCTTTTTTTCGGAGCTGGGGACCGAACCCAGGGCCTTGCGCTTGCTAGGCAAGTGCTCTACCGCTGAGCTAAATCCCCAACCCCCAGATTTTTGATAAGATGCAGACATTCTATTGGCCTGCCTGTCTATAGCATACTGGTTTTTTTTGTTTGTTTGTTTTTATCCCCAGGAGCTGGGGACTGAACCCAGGGCCTTGCGGTTGCTAGGCAAGCACTCTACCACTGAGCTAAGTCCCCAACCCCTTGTTTTGTTTTTTAATACTTGAGTTTGAACTCAAGGACTTGAATATGTTAGCTAAGTACTTTACCACCGAGCCACAACCCTGTTACCCAGTGTCACAGCTTCGGTGTAGGTCTGTAGTCAGGATTTTTTTTTTTTTTTTTTTTTTTAAAAACAGTGTCTTACTAGCCTTGGCTGGCCAGAACTTGCTGTGTAGATCATAAGAGAACCCACCTACCTCTTCTTCTCAAGTACTGGGATTTAAGGTGTAGATCAGCATGCCCAGGCCCAGTTTCTATTTTTTTGTGTGTGTGAGAAAGAATCTCTCAGTGCATATCCTAGACCAACTTGGGATTTGCAGTCTTCAAATACTAGGATTGCAAGCATGTGACAGCACTCCTAGCCTTTTAGTTAGTTTTGAAGTCAGGAAACTATAGATTAAAAAAGACAAAATACAATCAGCTTTTGGAAACTTCATTTTCTATTTGTAGCTTGGTAGGATTTTTATTATGAACAATGTCCAAGTTTTTAAATACAGTTTCTGTATCTTGATGTATATATTTTGTTGATGTAGTTTTACGGATTTGAAAGTTGAATGAGCCATATAACCTGGGGGGGGGGGAGGAACTCATGTAGTTATGAGGTATTAAGATTTTCATGTCTTGATAGATTAAGCTTGGGAAATTAATTTTGTTAAACAGGTTAATCTTTGGGAACCAAAGCTTATCTTAACCTCAGGATCATGCTGTCTGTAAACGATTTTTGTTTTTATTAACCCATTCATTATCTTGAGTACATATCTTTTATTTGTATAAATCTGTATTTTATGTAGTTAAAAATTTCCCAACTGGATTTTTAGATAGGTATCTTACCTGATTCTGAAGACTTTATCTAGAGATTTGTTCTGGAACAGGAGAGGTGATGCATTGTTGTATGTATTATTCCTACATAGTCCACTAGGTGGTGACAGGCCCTAACTGAAGAATGAAGAGGGAGGTCCTTGAAAGAAACAAGATATAACGTTACTTGCTATGGAACCATAAAACAATGTTTTCTGAAAAACAATGCCGCTAGCTTTCAAAATTTGGGAGATTATAACTTTAGCTTGTTATAAGAGCATATATGAATATGAATTAAAAATACACAGTGTTTTTGTTGTTGTTTTTCTGCTCTTGTCTTTTAGACTTCAAGCTCTTAACTTATTTTTTAGTGGGCTCAGTTGTAGTGGCCAGGATCATCTTTAACATTGTTGTACTCTTTGCCAGGACCTGTTTGAGTATCAGTATGGTGACAAGGTCTGAGGCGATCTTCGTACTCTTGTCCTACTTGAGATCAATTATCCAGCTGATCTATATACACAAGAAGGCACTTATGACTTCTAATACAGCTTTGTGGAAGTGGGAACTAAACATGGCTCCCAAGTTTGTTTTAAACTGTTGTATCCTGTAATTGAGAATGACTTTACAATCCCAGAGCAGTTCTATCCTTCTTCACTTTTCTCCCTAGTGTATTCCTTTCTTAATTGAGTTTTGTGTTTAGCTATGTAGGTACTACAATATTTGGGTATAATTCCCCGAAAATATGTTTGACCAGTTTAGGATAGCAAATCTTTTAGCACTGGTTCTAGCCAGGGCAGAGAAGGGAGAGGGCATCCAAATCAAGTGGAAAGGATTATAACTCTTTATTCCTAGATAACATAATCTTATATATGGTCCTAAGGATTCCCCAAAACAGATGGAACTGAATTGGCAGTATCATAAGATCACTGTACAAAATTGTGTTTTTAATATATTAACAGTAGAAATAAAATAATATAAATAAGCTGCATAATTTATCATTGCAGCAAATGAATAAGTCTAACACGTACAGATTTATATACTAGAAGCTGTAAGTATTGCCAAGAGAGATGACAATAAACGGAGAACATGCCATGTTCCTGGATTAAACGTTTACATGTTAAGATACGTTTTGCAAATTGTTTAGTAAACTCTGTATGAAAATCTCAGCTAATTTTCCTGAAACACTTGTCATCTTGCTCCCAACACTGGTAGCAATGCAAAGAGCTTAAGGTAGCTAATGCAATTTCGAAAATTGACAGTTTGAGGACATAATTGTGCAGTTTCAAGTACTACTGTAAAGTCAAAAGATATTGTGCTGCGGCCATGATGGGCACTGGAGCCAGACTGTGTTCAACCATAGATCCTGATGTATATACCAATTGAGACTTGTCAAAGGTACTTAGACAATATGGTGTGGAGAACTTGGTTTCTATACATACGATGCTGGGGAAATTGGTTATGTTTGTGCCAAAAAAGCTGCCAGTTGCAATACAGAAATAAGACCTCAAAATCAGCTAGCCTGCAGACAGAAAACAACACACATCAAAACCAGACTCTCTATTAGGCCCCAAAGTAACTCACAGGGTTCATATACTTAGTGTAAAAGCTAAAATCACAAATCGTATTGAATGGCTTTGTGACCTTGGGCTAATGGCAAACATGGAGAAAAATGTTAATATTAAAGTATAAAGCTTAGGACTTCAAAAGACATTAAGAAAATGGGAAGATAGGTACAGTCTAAAGGGGAATATTTGCAAATTAAATGTCTTTCAAAGGAATGTATCCAGAATATATAAACGTATTGGCTGACCTCAGATAGGTTATTAGGAGAGGATCACTCTGAGTTCTCTTTCTGCCCCCACCTTCCAAGGTTAAAAATGATAAGGTATGTACTGCTGTGCCTGCTTTATAAATAATTCTTACAATGAAATATCAGACCAGTTTTTAAATTAACCCAAAATACTGCATGATTCCATGTACTGAAAATAACTGGAATAGGCAAAATTCAGAGACAAAGTAAAACAGTTTCATGGGGATTTTGGAAATAGGTGGCTATTGTTTAACGAGTTTCCACTTTAGGACTACAGCAAAGTCTGCATGTGGATAGTGGTGATGGTTGCACTGTTGTAACCTTAACACAGTGCTATAAAAGAGTGCTTCAAATGTTTAAAGTAATCTGGCCAAACCTGTTACTACCTAGACGATGCACATTTGTGGAGAGAGCAGGTTACTGATTATCCATGACCTGGTGTCAGGGTCGGGGGTGATGGGGAATAAATGGCTTTTTTTGTAGGGCCATAGAAATGTTTGTTCTTAAATTTTGGTAATAGTTACATAATTAAATTAATAAAAGTGTTTTAAGTTACAGTGGGTGAATTGTTACAGTATGTAAAACACACCTAAACTCTGCTTTTTAAAATATTTATGATTTGTTGGAAGGATCTAAAGGAAGAAACTTTGGCTAAATGGTTTTAAGATTTGTGAGCTCTCTTACTCTAATTTCCATTGAAGTTTGTACTTTGTAAGCTTTATCCTGTGCGTCACATAATCTTCCCCTTACATAATCCACTAGAAACATGTTTAGAAACAGTTATGTGGCATGTGGTTCTGAGGGAACCAGACTTAATGACACATCCCATTCAGGCTGATGTAGGAAAAAAACTGCCTTCAAACCCTGGGTTATAACTTACCTCCTTCCAGACATTTTATATATGTATGTTGCCAGTTGGCGAATAGAGGGATTGTGCCTGTGCCGCTCAAAGTGGAGAATCATCCTAGGGGTTTGAACAACCCTTTCATAGGAGTAGCCTAATCAGAGAACACAGACTCAACATTAAGATTTATAACACTAGCAAAATTATAATTATGAAGTAGCAACAAAAATAATTTTATGAGCCAGGTGGTTGTGGTGCATGCCTTTAATCCTAGCGCCCTGGAGTCAGAGGCAGGGAGATCCCTTGAGTTTAAGGCCAGCCTGCTCTACAGAGCTAGTTCCAGGACAAAAAACCCTGTCTCAAAAAAATACAACAACAAAAATAGTAATAATAAACAAAAATAAGAATAATTTTGTGGTTGGGGTCACCACAACATGAGGAGAATGGTATTAAAGGTTTGCAGCATTAGGAAGGATGAACCACTGCTCTGGGGGCTCAAAGGGAGGCCAGGGTACTTTGGGCAGGATTAGGTGCTGTTTATAAAGCTCTTTACATGGCTTCACTCACAGTGATGATGACAGATTCAGGATGTTTTTTTAATTCCCTATGCTTTAATTTTCTATGATATGGGTATTTATTCGAGTTCCAGTTTAGAGAACACCCTTAAATTCATATAGGCTTCTCTCCTGTAACTAGGATTTAATTTTTTTTCCAAGAGAAGCCACATAAGGTTTTTGACTTTTAAAATAGAATTGTAGTTAGGCCTGCTAATATTCTAGATTTAAGAAAATTATATACCATCTACCAGCATGTCAGAAAGAAAGCTCTTAGATTTTTCTTTTGTTTTCTTAAAAAACAAAACAAAACATTAATTCCTAGGGATTTGCCAGGTAATGGTGGTGCATGCCGTTAAGCCCAGCACTTGGGAGGCAGAGGCAGGTGGATCTGTGAGTTCAAGCAAGCCTGGTCTACAGGGTGAGTTCCAGGACAGAAAAACATTGTCTCAAAAAAAAAAAAAACATTTTTAAAAAAGTAAGGATTGTAGGTATTTCATCTAAGTGGAATAATATGTATATTATACCTAATTTTTAATGTGTATATATAATATAAATTAAAACAGTTCATATTTACCAGAGCATATTGTAGAGTTCTGAGGATAACTTGTAGAAGTTGGTTCTCTCAGTCCCATGGGTTCTGACACAGCAGCAACAATTTGACCTGTGAGAGCAAAGCTGTTGATTGTGTCACAAGCTGTCAGGTGGCACAGTCATCTGAATTTTTTTTTTTTTTTTTGGTTCTTTTTTTCGGAGCTGGGGACCGAACCCAGGGCCTTGCGCTTCCTAAGCAATCGCTCTACCACTGAGCTAAATCCCCAACCCCAGTCATCTGAATTTTAACTTGCATTCAGAGGCCTTCATATTTTGTGAAGACATGAATACATATGTACTTATTTCTGTAAACTGCAGATCGTTCGATGTGTTTGGGAGTAATGTACTCAACAGCAACACCAGTGTCTGCACCTTGAAGAGTGGTGCGGGGAATCTCAGGCAGTGGTTGGAAAGCGGACAGCACGAAGTGTGGCCACAGGGGATAGGGAGTCAGTATTGCACTAGTACGCTTGCTTTGCTTTAGGGAAGCCTTCAGTGTTGGAGAAATCACCCAATGGGCTTATTAAAATACTGCTAAGGCCTCGTCTCTGGGCTGCAGAAATATAGAGGAACATGCAATTTTGACAGCAACACTAAATGTCATGGTATACAGTCAGTTAGGGAAGCACTCTCTTTGAATCTCACACTTTCCCTGCTTTCTTGTAATCAGTTCTTTTCTTTTGTCATTTTGATTCTTGTCTCAATACAACTGTATTCTCTCCTTTCCATCCTGTCCATGAGAAGAAAGTTTGGAATGCTAAACTGACAAGACACTTGTGTCGTCTTTTCTTAGACTTGAGTTGTATGATAATTAATTTACAACTAAGGCTCATGTCTTTATCTCATCAGCAGGAAATACTTTGTGGCTACAGTATAGGATTTGGAGAGTTGATACTGTCTGTCCTTTAGATTTTGTTACTATAAAATGAGTATTTCCCGTCTTACTTGGTTGTTTTTAAGAACTTACCTTGCAAAAACAAGAATAGATGGTTTTGGTCAAGAGAGGTTTTTTAAATGTGTTTGAACAATAAAAACAGAGTATTCATACTAAGATACACAGTCATTCGAAAGAATGAGAAAGGATTGATGGGAAGATGGCTTATTGAGTGAGTATTTGCCATGGAAGCATGAAGACTTGAGAAAGTGGAGATAGATGATTCCTGGAACTTGGTTGACTGCTGGTTTTACAGAATAGGTATGCCTCAGGTTTGGCAATAAAGTGGAGAGTGATTAAGGAAGACACCTGACACCTACCTCTGGCTTACACATGCACCAAAATATGTACATGTGCACCAACATACAAATACAGGAGCTGCAGCTACACAAAGCCTTGGGTTCAACACCAGACTTGGTGATATATACCTGTAATCCTAGTTAGGAAATCATAGGATCAGAAATTCAAGGCCACTTTCAGCTATCTAGCATAGGATGAGTAAGACTTTGTCTCAAAAACAATTAACAAGTAGTCAAAATGATAGTAAATGTTGTTTGTTAAAGTATATAGCTGAGTGCGAAGGTAAATTGAAGAGCAAGGAGTTCCTTTTGTTACCATTGAACTTCCCCAGAATTACAGTTATGTCTCTGTTTCTAAACATGTAGATCAGTCTCAAAGGTATAAAACTTAACTTTATGGGTTGGGGATTTAGCTCAGTGGTAGAGCGCTTGCCTAGGAAGCGCAAGGCCCTGGGTTCGGTCCCCAGCTCCGAAAAAAAGAACCAAAAAAAAAAAAAAAACTTTATGTCTTTTTTGTCTAAGTAATATTATCAAATGGATGTTCTTACGTGATTTTCATAGAAAGGATACATTTGAGATGAGGATAGATTTAAATTCTTTTCATATACTTGTATTTTAAAATAGTAAGCGTATGTTACTTTTTAAATTATGAAAGCATTGTTTTTAAATATGTGAAGGTATATTAGTCATTTTGCCTGTGATAATATAATTTCTCAAAACTTAGAATATTTGAGAAGAAAATAAGAAATACTAGGAATTATAGAGCTTCCTCCATATTAGAAGCAAAGACACTAAAGAGACTTTAGATAAAAGATTGAGGTCCCACCTGCAGGAGTACTTCCACACTCTGGTGACTTTTTGGGAGTGCTTTGTTTCCTTGCATTTTTTGGCCCGCAGTTGGCATTCATTGACCAGTGAGTTGGTTGACATTCAAACCCACCGACAGCAATGAATGTTGAGTGCAGCCATCAATGTTTCCGTCTGGTGAAATTGTCTTGGTCTTTTCCATCTCCTGGGTCTTCTTCCCACTATGGTTCTTTGAAGTCTGTTGTATGTTTGTAACTAGTCATTTGTATGGTTGAGGACTCTTAATATAGATAACCTTGACTGTACAGCAAGAACTTGTTCAAGACAGAAAAGTTGTGAGGGGGAAGGCACCGTGTGAGAACCTGTAGATAGCTCTGGACACATGGTCTGGGACTGGGTGTTGATATCTGTAAAGCAGCCCTCAGAGACATTGCTTCATCTTTTGTTTCAAGCTGAGAAGTGTAAGTACCCCTTTTCAAGGTAATAGATGATGATTGCAGTTAAGTAAAGGTTTTTGTAGTAAGCATTTGCTGTGAGCTAGAAGTAGTTCAAAGTACCCCTGTATGTCTTCTCATTAAACCAAAACTCTGAAGCTCCTCTCCCATTCTACACTGGAGAAAACGTACTTGGATACGCAGGCTTACACAGTTGGAGTTGACCCAAAATGTATTAAATAAGCACACGGAGATGGAAATGTATCTGGTTCTCTCATGAAGCTGTCAGATCCTAACCACAGTAACTGAAATTGGAGGTACAATATGATTTGTATAGACACTGAGTAGTTTTGTGCCATTTTTGCGGAGTAAATCTAATTCTTGACCCTAAAGCAAAAATTTGAAAGGATGTGGGAGAAATGAGAATAGAAGACTTAACTAGATTTTATTTCTATACTAAATAGACATTTTTAATGCACACTATTTCTGACTAGAATGGCACATTTCTAGAAGATATTTGAGTGCATTTGATACCATGATGGCATTCCCTATAAATTGTTCAAATGAAACACGTATTTATAAAAATATTACAAAAAAAACTAGACAATACATGGAAGCTTTAAAAAAAGTTGCTGGTTCCCTTTAGAGAAGAGGCCCCAGGACTGTCTCTTGTGATGTCATATGATATATCTGTTGCTTCAGGAAGCTTGTTGTCTGTAAGAATCCCAAGGTACAGTCAACGGTTGGTGGTTTTTTTTGTTTTTGAATCCCAAACTCACCGACAGCGTTGAATGTTCCATGGAGTCCTCTTAAGGCTGCCTTGGTTGCCCATCTTTGGCCTGCTCTCATGGTCTAAGGACCACTACTGTTGAGTCTCTCAATTTCTCCAAGATTTCAAGTTAATAGTGCTTAAACTGCAATGTTAGTTTGCATATAGCAGAGAGGTGATAAGCTACAGGGTTTGAGACTGCAGTTTACATTGCTGACTAAAAATGGACATCTGTGGAAATGTTTTCCAATGGTGGTATTCTGAAAACACCAATGTATCAATTTTATAGTAATATTTTAATTATTAATGTACAAAACCAAGAAAGACATATACTGAGAACTTCTGTGTAGTAGGATTTATATATTTAATTCCAACTGTATTTCCCTGAAGAAACAGAGACTTACCCAGAGTTCCATAGCCAGAACTTGAACACCAGACTTCATTGTTCCAGTACTCATTGTTTATGCTGCTTCCCCCTTTACCTGTCTCAGAACACACTCATAACTCAGGGTTGAACCTTCACCGCAGAGCTAAATCAAACAAGCAAATTCCTTCTTGTTTGCCTGTAATCATAGAAAATAGGTCAAAAGCCGTATGTATGGTTTAGAGAAAAAGGTGAGAAATAAACTTCCTAATTGAGAATTACCACGGAAGTGCCAGTGATACTCCATGAATGCTTTTCCATATAGAAAGAGCAAACATTCTATGTGTACTTCAGAGAATAGATCTGGAGATAAGATCAAGCAACCAAGAACACGTACTGTTCTTGTAGAGACCCCGACTTTGATCCCTGAACTTATTGTAACAACCGTCTGTAACTACCAGTTTCTGCTGCAGGAGTCTGTCAGCTGTCACCTTCACAGGCACATGAATATACACACATACATACACATAATAAATAAAAATCCTTGAAAGAACTTGGAGTAACTAAAATGCCAGATGTATCTGATCTTTGTTTGGGTGGTTATTTTTATTACTTATTAACTGACTTAATTACTTTATTACTTATTAACTTTCTTTCCCCCCTCCCTCCCTCCTTTCATCCCCTCCCCTCCCCCCTTCCCTCCCCTTCCCTCCCCTCTCCTCCCCTCCCCTCCCCTCTTCTCAGAGTCTCACTTTGTAGCCCTGGCTTATCTGGAACTCTCCATGTAGAGCAGGCTGCTTCAAACTCAGAGATCTGCCTCTGCCTTCTGAGTGCTAGGGCCAGGTGTGCATCACCGTGCATGGCTATTTATTGAATATCTTTTGTGAAAAATCTTGAAAATGAATTAAGTATTTTTCAGAATATTATTAGCCTTATATTAAGCAACATAGAAACATTGCTTGTAGAGCTGCTGGAAGAATTGAGGTTAATCTCTAATCTGGGATCCTTTGTGTTTAAATATTTTCTTAAATGTATTTAGTAAATTTATTATTTATATGTGTATAGTTGTTTGCCTAAGTGTGTGGCTGGTAACCTCAAAGGCCAGAGGAATGTGTCAGATCCCCTGAAACTAGAATTAGATGATAAGCTCACATATGGTGCTGGGAATCAAACTTGAGTCTTCTGGAAAAGCAGCCATCTTAACCACTGAGCCATTTCTCCATCCTCTTTGGCTTTGAATACTGATAGCTGACCCAGTTGAAGATTAAAGTAGCCAAATGGCACTTCTTGAGAGAAAAAAAGTGAGCCAGCGAGAATTTGGTTCAAATGAAATTGTTTACATTCTATATCACTCTATTTGATCTTCCATCAAAATTCTTTGCTTTGAATCTTTGTTGAGTTCAATTGTTATGAAGTAGAAGCACAAAAAATGAAAGGATCAATATCTTCCTGTGTAAGTATTTTAAAAACTCCGGTTTAGATTTGCTTTAAATGGTTTTTTCTTTGTCTCATAAGAGATGTCAAGCTTCGTATTCCTTAGGACAGATAATCAGAAATAGTGATATCTGCTGTATCAAATTAAAAAATAAACCCACTGTTCTTCAGTGTACGGCATTCCGAGAATCCTGCTCTTGATATGGAGGTATTTCCTGTTGCATTTGAGATACTTTTCCCTTTCTTCTTCCTCTTTCCCTTCCCTTCCCTTCCCTTCCCTTCCCTTCCCTTCCCTTCCCTTCCCTTCCCTTCCCTTCTCTTCTCTTCTCCCTTTCCCTCCCCCTCCTCCCCCTTTTTTTTCTGAGATAGGGTTTATCTGGGTAGTCTTGGATGTCCTGAACTCAATCTGTAGACCAGATTGGCCTGGAATTTAGAGATACAATTAAATTAGAGATACCATTAAAGAAGGCATATGCCGCCACGTTCAACTACTTTTTATCTTTTAAAGGTCTTTATTGTCCTTACTCCTTCAATTTCCCTTAAGCCTTTAATTTTAGTTTCATCATTCACAATTAAAGTACACATTGGTTACTTTCCCTTTATTGTTATTGTTAATTTTTTTTAAATGTCTGTGTGCTTACATGCACACACTACACATGAACAGGTGCCTATGAAGTTCAAAAGAAGAAAACAATAGCATGTGAGGAGCTATAGTTACAAGTGGTTATGAGCCACCTGATGTTGCTGGGAACCAAACTCCCAACGTCTGGGAGGTACATGCAACAAGCACTCTTAATCAGTGGGTCACTTCTGCAACCTCACAGTGGATCCAAATGAATTTGCCTATTGGACTTACGCAATGATGGACTCTAAAGGATTTAAAAAGCTAAGGGCCACCTTGTTTGACAGTTACATAGCTGAACTTTTCCTAACTTGGATTCAATGATTAATTCTTAATTTAACCTGGTTTCGAATTTGTCTGAAATTACTAAGCCATTATAATTTCACTTACCTCCTTTCCTTTCTAGATATACCTCGAATACCAAGGTATTACTCACAGAGATGTAAATGTTTCCACGTCTTTCTGGGCCTCTGAAAATTGTGAGAAACAAGAAGTATAAACTCTTCTGTTTGCATAGTTAGTAGAGAGTTCCTGTCACAGGTGTGAGTGAGTCTCTATAGTTACTTCTGAAGTACTATGCAGGGAGCGTTGCTAGAAACATTTGTGGTTATTTACATGAGGATACATTTTTGTTTTGAAAATGATTTCAGTGGCCAAGTGGTGGTAGCGCACATCTTTCATCCCAGCACTCAGGAGGCAGAGGAAGAGGCAGCTCTGAGTCTGAGGCCAGCCGGGTCTACAGAGTGAATTCCAGGACAGCTAGAGCTACACAGAGAAACCCTGTCTGGAAAAATTAATAATAACTAAAGATAGAAGTATGTCAACCAAAGCGCTGGCTACTGCTTTACGTTTTTATTGACTGAAGCTGTAGAAGCCTTGTCCTTTTTACAGCCCCTGACATCATGAGCGAGTGTCATTTAGATGAGAAATACAGCAGATGACAAAGAGGCTGCTGCTGGTAGGATAAGAACCACCGTGTTAACATTGCCTTGAATGCTAGGAATGCTCTATATAAACAGATCACTTAAATGCTTAGTTGGATTTCTACTGGGTCTTAAACACTTAGTTGGATCGTCACTAAACTGAAAAGCAAAGGTACTCCAATAGAGGAGAAGGGTGTTGACAGGGTGTATAGAAAAGGAGTGTGCAGACACTGATGAGCAGTGATAGTAACCTCTTAGATTGTTAGTTATCTCTGTTTAAAACGTGTGACAACACTTACTGCATATACAACTTTGCAAGTTAAAGTACATACAAAAATGCATGTGTAACTACTGTGTTCTCTCCAGTCATCGCTCTTGCCTTATACAAAAATAGAACAACTGAAGTGGTATTATAGTAGACTTTTTTCCAAATTGAATGAATGCTTGGCTTTCTTTATCATTTCTTTAAAATGACTGTAGTTTAAATTCTTCATGTTGCATGTTTACAAAAGCAGTATTATATAAGACCAGAGATTTTGGAACACTAAATTCGTAGGCTTAGGAAAAGTATATATCATCTCTTCCTATTTTCTTCTCTATAAACTAGAGATAATATATGCTTCATAGAATGTTTGTAGAACTATAATTGCAAATATTTAAAACCTTATAACCTCAATTTATAACTTCTATTATCTTTACGCTATTTCAAAATGATTTACATTATTAAAATCAACTATAATCATTCTTTAAGTGTTATTAAATAAAATCGATGAGATAGCCTTGCATTGCATCAGCGTTACATATCTATAGGGTTTTGTGTGTTTGTGTTTTTCTTATTTTTCTCACTGTGTAGCTTGGCTGGTCCAGTACTTTCTGTGTGGACTTGGCTGGACCTCACAATTGCTGGGGTTCAGGAGTGTGCCAACACACTTGCCATGTGCACACGTTTTAAAGACATTTTAAGTTAATGCTTTACCACTTATAATGTTTTCTTCTCCCATACATTTCATTTTCCTTAATCTATAAAGTGAGAATATATAATTGCCAACCTCATTTATTGTGAGTATTAAGATAACCCTATGCAATTAAAAAGCCTATGCAAAGGTATGGACTGTCTGTCTTTCTAAATATTTTACATAAAACCCAGAATTCTGAAAGCAATTTCGAGTTATACAGTTTAAGAACTTATCCAACACTGCTGGGGAGTTGGGGGATGAAATTCTGTTACCTGGTCTCCATCTGGTAGGAATGGCTTAGGTACTGTGTTGCTGCCAGCCAGTCTTCTTTGTAACGTAGAATTGGACAGTGATGGTTCCTGCAAAAGGAGCTATTTAGACTTCACATTTTGTATTAATTATAGACACCAGCTATTAGTAGTCACTCTACCTATATAATCATGACTTCTAAAACCAATGAAGAATTATACAAATATTGAATGGATTTAACCTTTGGAAGTGATCCAGTGCAGTTACTCTGATTCCGGTTTTAAGTTAGACTGTAAATATGTTACTTAAGTACAATGCTCAGAAAGAAGTCTGCTGAAAGCAGAATGTCTTCTTTGGTACTGGGAAGAAGGGAAAGAGAGCTTCCCAAGCTTAGGTTCGATGGGCCAGCAACATGGCTCCATTGGTAAGCGTGCTTGCTGCCACACCTGATCTGTAGTTCAATCCCTGAAACTCACATGGAAAAAGCCAGTTCCTGTAGGTTGGTTTCTGATGTCTGCACTTGTCTCATGGGATACATACTGCTCTCCCTGTACACTAATAAGAATGTGTGTGTGCACACACTAAATAAAATAAAATTTAAATTTAAAAAGATTGCAGGAATTTTGCCAAAGTAAGGATAGAAATTTGAAATTTAAACTTAGGTGGCTGGAGTGATACTGGAGCACATAGTTATCTTGCAGAGGGCCTGAGTTCCATTCCTAGGACTCACAATGGGTGTCTGACTCCTGCTCCAGAGTGCTTTGCTTCCTTTGGCACCCACATGCACACACACACCCCGCCCCTTCCCTATTCCACATAATTAAAAGTAATAAATCTTCCATAAATGCAATACTTTGTTATTTGACATAATAGTTAAAGAGGAAGTTGTTAGACTAGGCCACCAAGAGGTAAATTGGCACAGCATTAAAGGCAGTTTCTGTTCTTCCAATGGAACATGTACTTCAGTATTTGTCAAAATACTCTGGGACCACCTGACTTTTCTATCCCACAGTTAACATTGATTTTATATGTTTGAGGTATTTTAAAATTTGCATACTCATAGGTCTTTTCCTTCTCTTTGTTAAGTTAATTCCTAGGCTATCTATGCTCAGTAAACAGGTCTTCTGAGTAACTACCAGGGACTGTTCAGTTAAACTATTAGGTGAATTACTAATATAAAGCAATAGGGCTGGAGAAGTGACTTGGTGGTTAAGAACACTGGCTGCTTTTACAGAGATCCCCCAACCCTCACTTCACTAACTCCCTCCGCCACTCCTCTTTCCAGGTTCTCATGTTCACGGAAGGTATAATTTCTATCACTGTGCTAGGTCTCCAACTTAGGTATTGATTTTCTCTAAGTTCCAAACTGGTCAGACTTCTGACTAGTAGTCTGATGGTTTCTAAACTGACTTTACATTATATTTTAAAGCATTAATAGTGGGATTGTAACTTGTTAGTAATGCAGGTTCCTATGCATTTTGTTTTGTTTTTTGGCAGAAGTTTCATAAAAACCTTAATGACCATCTGCAAAGTATATACATAGCTTCCAAGTTATTCTTCCTGACAGGTCAAACATCTTAGACTTAGAGATGCATGCAGACTAGAGGCAATGGACTATTGATAAGCTTTTCTGAAATATTTGGTAAGCTTTTCTGAAGCATTTGCCTAAGTAATGCTGAGTGGTGTTGTGTTAAAAACTGCCTAGGGTATGAAGTGAGAAGCAGCTGTTATGTGATCAAAGCCCTCCAGCAGTCCTTGGGGCTCTGATATTTACCAGGTCCTGCTACACTTACTGCTTTTCTCTAATCAAAGGTGACTGATTCCCTCTAGATGGATCATTGCAGAACTTGTGGCTGCTCTTGAGAAGATTTTATTTTAATTGGTAGTGAGGAGGTAGGGATGATTTTAATAAAGTTAAGAAACTTTCAACTCCACTCAGTTTGGGCTTTTGGCCAAGTGTCCATCTTCACAATAGATTTAGTGTCAGCTGCTGCCTTGTGACTTGAAGGTATTTCAGAAAAGCCAAAGGCATTATGGAAGCCTTTCCTATGTTGGCAGGAGAAAGTGGCACTAGAAATCAAGACCTGACACGTGTCGTTAGCTTGGGAAAAGTGGAGTTTGGACGCTAATGATGGCTCTTGTCAAGGCTTAGTATGTTAAAGCTGGGAAGACCTAGGTTGGTGCTTAATTTGCATAGGAGAGGAATTATAGTTTAGAGAAAACCTACCAAGAGTTTCTTTTGTCCTGACTATATGTCAATGATGTGTCCTTCACCCTAGACTCTTGTCAGAACTTTTTAGTGGCTGATGGAGCAATACTGGATGTAAGGCAGTGTGGTTATATCTAGTGCATTTCCCTTTTTGCTGTTATATATAAAACTGAATTTGTATGACTATACTTTAGGCTAGTGATCTGTTCTTTTTATATATAGAGCAATTTATAACCTTGTGATTTTTCAGCATGTTTCTCATATTCAAACTGGAAATTTATACTTCTCTTTATCACTGAGTTTTTCTGAGAGTTAAATGAGAGTAATAAAAAAATTTCTGGCATATAATATCCAAATTTCAGTTACAATTAGTATTATAATAATTTGGCTTAATTTGAAGTAACTTGTAACATTGTAGCAAGTGTCTTAGCAGACAATTACTGTATAGAAAAACATAGTTTAAGCCAGAAGGCCCAGTTTTAATCATGCCACTTAGTACTCAGTTCCCATATTCATATAAAGAAGCAGGTTATGCCAATCAGAAACAGAATCAGAGTCTGAAGGTCTTGCTGCTGAAGGTCTCTTGAAAGCATTGTCTGCAGAACTCTAATTTTCCTTAAGTTTGCAGTGGAAATGAAAATGGATCGATTTTAAAAGATTTTAATTTGTTTAGATAAATTATAAAGTTTGGTCAATGTATCTCAGTAATAGACCATTTATGAAGAACCAGTGATGTCCTTCTTGGGTTTGATCCCCAGAATGAGAAGGTTTAAGAAAAATTTAAAATGTAGTAAATCTATTACACAGTTAACATAAGTACCCTTTCTTTACCCAGCACAGAGCAGTGAACCCAGAGCCTTGTACATGTGTACATGTGCTACTCGGCTGTGCACTAGCTCTACCTAAGATAACAGTCAAACAGACTAACAACAAAACCCAGTAAGATGTATTTTCTCGGCCGAAGTTGTATGTCACAGATAAGTACTTGTCTGGCATGGATTAAATCTACATTTGAGCCCTCCCACCCCCACACTACAAAACAAGTCACTAAACAAAAACATATGTGTTTTTGTGATGTGTGTGTGTGTGTGTGTGTGTGTGTGTGTGTGTGTGTGTGTGTGTGTATGTGCATGTACTTGTGTATTTTGGCTAGAAGTCAACACTAGGTGTCCTTTCCTCTATCAGTTTTTCATTTTATTTTATTTTATTTTGACGGGGTTTTCCTGGCTGTTCTGGGACTTGCTTTGTAGACCAAGCTTCCCTCAGACTCTACAGAGGTCTGTCTACCTCCCCAGTGCTGGGATTAATGGTGTGCAGCACCACTGCCTGGCTTTGTTGTTGTTCCTCTATCAATTTTTACTTTATTTTTTTGAGTCAGGGTCTCACTGATCTTGGAACTGACGTGATTTGACTAGACTAGCTGGCCAGCAATCTCTCAGCACTGGAATTATAAATGTGTTTGCTATACCTGGATTTTTATGTAGGTGCTGGGTATCTGAATTTTATCTATTATGTCTTTTAATATCCATTCATGGGGGCTGGAGAAATGGCTCAGTGGTTAAAAGCCATGGCTGTTCTTCCAGAGTTCATGAGTTTAATTCCAAGCACCCACATGGTGACCAGCTTACAACTGTCTATAATGAGATTCAGTGTCCTCTTCTGGTACACAGCTGTGCGTGCAGACAAAATACCTATATGCATAAAATACATAAACAAATCCTTTAAAAAAGGTAAGAAAAAATCCGTTGCGTGGACATTTTAGCTGTTCATTATTTTTGCAACTCCATGCATTGACAATTTAGAACACAGCTGTTAAACAAGCTATACAATATTAGGAAGCTATGAAGCTCGCAGTATATTATACAAAAATTTCAAAGTCTGAACTTTTGCCTAAAAGGTCAAAATTCTTTTTGAGACAAGGTCCTTCTTACCATCTAGCTCTGGTTGACCTTTAACTTGTCATGTAGACCAGGTTGGTCTCAGACCTACAAAGAGCCCTCTGCCTCTGTGTCCCTAGTGCAGGAATTAAAGGTATATAGCACCACACCTGGATTAAAAACTTAAATTTTGACAATGTTTTTAGAGGGTTCCAACACCCTCTTCTGACCTCTGCAGGCACTGCCTGTATACATGCAGGCAAACACCTCCACACAAAGTAACTTTTATTTAAAATTTTCTGATTCCTCTTTTCATGTCAAGCATCGTGTTCTTTGTAGATGTACAGAAACATCACAGAGATGTGTATATAAAAAAAGTCTATATGTGTTTAACATTCAGTTGAGTACAATATATATAGTTTCCTTTTAGATGTAAATATTTAGTATAAGTTTTGTCTGTTTGGAGAATTACAATGTACATATATTTTGGGGGGGTGGTATCAAATGTCTTTGAGTTTATAAATTTGAAGAACTAAAGTCCTATAAATTCTCATGTTGTGGCGGAGATGGGTCAGAAATTCGGAGCGATCACTGCACTTGCAGAGGGCCAGGACTCATCTCTTAGCACTCAGGAGAGGTGACTCACACCCACTGTGCATCAGGGCTAGGATTTCGCTGCTGTTTGTACTTTGTCAACTCGACAACACAAGCTACAAGTGTCTAGAGAGAACTTCACTTGAGGAGATGCCTCTGTCAGAATGCCTTTGGGCAAGTTTGTAGAGCATTTTCTTGATGAAAAATGTTGGAGGGTTCAGCTCACTGTGACTGGTGCTACCAGTAGCCATCTGGTCATGTATAAGAAAGCAGTCTGAGGGGCTGGAGAGATGGCTCAGAGGTTAGGAGCACTGTCTGCTGTTCCAGGGGTCCTGAGTTCAATTCCCAGCAACCACATGGTGGCTCACAACCACCTATAATCAGGTCTGGTGCCCTCTTCTGACTTGTAGTTGCACACATGCAGGCAGAAAGCTGTATGATGTATACATAATAAATAAATAAATAAATAAATAAATAAATAAATAAATAAATAAATAAATAAAAATGTTTAAAAAAGAAAAAAAGAAAGCAGTCTGAGCTTTCTTACACACAAGGAGCAGGTTCCTGCATTGGCTTCCATCAATGGGTATATAAGGTAAATAAACCCTTCCCTTACCCCCAAGTTGCTTTTGGTCATGGTTTGTATTACAACAATAGAAACTTAATTAGAATAGGATTTGACTCTGCTCTGGCCTCAGTGGGCCCCTAAGTGTTTATGTGTACACGCACGCACGTACACACACATTTTATGGATTAAATATTTTTTTAAAAAAATTCTAATATTATTATGAAGTACCTGTGTCACTTAGGGATGGTTCTATGACAAGATGAGAATGTAGGGCAGTGCTGGCTTGAAGTGACACTGCTGCCTTGGTTTATTTTTGTGGTGCTAGAGTTAAAGCCAGGGCCTTGTAAGTCCCATTAAATCAGGCTAGATTGCTATACATAGGATATAATCAGTTTGTATCTTAATCTGTCAATCAAAGCATTTACAAGCTGTCAGGCGTCATAAAGACAATAACTCTTAGGTGAAGATTCATGTTTTCAAAATAAACAGTTATTGAACTGTGGTAGACTGCTAGGAATTTCTGAGTTTGATTCTCAGCACTGAAAAACCAAAGCAAAATAAACTATTCTGAGCCAACCAGTTACATAATTGTTGAATTATTTTCTATTAATTCTGTAAAATTAAAGTGTAACCTCTGGAAGAGTCTAGCCATAAATGCCTCATAGCATCTTAAGTGGAAGGCTGATGCCTAAGAGAAGAGGAAGATTAAGTTCTTTTTAAACCACATACACATTATCTTTCAAAATATTTTTTTTTCCTTCTAGAAAGTTCTTAGGACTGAGTCCTTCTCCTTTGGGGTTTTCTTAATACTGTATCAAAATTTTATTTTGGTGTTTTGACAAAGCTATATGAGAGATATGAATCTCTCCCTGAGTTTCTTATTTAGCTGTATTTTATTATACAGACACTAGTGGATGTTTTTGATGTTAGAAAAATCTTGGCCAGGCATGGTTGAGTCACTAGTCAGGAGTAGTGGTGTACACCACTAAATACCAGCACTTGGCAAGCAGAGGCAGGCAGATTTCTGTGAATTTGAGGTTAGCCTGGTCTACATTGCAAGTTCCAGAACAGCCAGGAATATATAGAGAGACCACGTCTCAAGTAGACTAGCAGGAGATGAAGAGAAGGAGAAGAATAAGACAAGAGAAAGGATGGCTGGGGATTTAGCTCAGTGGTAGAGCGCTTGCCTAGCAAGCGGAAGGCCCTGGGTTTGGTCCTCAGCTCCAGAAAGAAAAAAAAAGAGAAAGGAGGAATCATCTTTATTTGTAGAGCAATTTGGTTTAATCCCACCAACAAGTGCTACATTTTTTTTTTAATGGATCTGGCTCTTTGTGAAAGATTTCAGCTTCTAGGCATGGGAACATACTCTTAAACTGGTTGGGAACTTTAAAGACAAAGTAGTTGTGTGACTGGTGAGACGGTTCAGTTGGGGGACTTGGGTTCAATACCCCATATCTCCATTCTTCATCCATTCATCCATCTATCACAATCTCTCCTGGCTGTTTTGGTACTCACTCTATAGACCAGTCTGGTCTTGAACTCACAGAGTTCTGCTTGCATCTGCCTCTTGAGTACTTGGAATAAAGACTTGCACTACCATGCCTAGTTCCATATATCACATATGACGGCACAAACTTTGTAAAGTCAGCATCAGGGAGGGGAAGACATAACAATCACTGGGGCTGGTTCCCCAGTTAGTGTGACCAGCTTGGTCAAGTTCTATACCAATGGAAGACACTATTACTAAAGGGAAATAAAGTGAATGGGCTGAAGGAACGCCACCTGAGGCTGTTCTCCGACCTCACATCCACAGAGAAAATGGACCTGCAGTGGGCTTTGTAGATGAGGCGTGCAGAAGAGGAAAAATGCTCAGGGCTTACATAGTCACTCAAGTTATTTTATTTTATCATTAATGTAGTGTAGGGGAAATAGTCTTTCCTCTGTTACTTAAGTGCTGAGATTACAGGTATATCCACCACTCCTGGCTTAACTTTTACTAAACGATTTGGGAACATATACTGATTATAATCTATTTTATTGAAGAAACACTTTTAACACAGGTTCCTTAGGATTTATTTAATCCAAAATGATTTCTAGTTTCCCCACCGATTTCCTTTCTGTCAGAATCCTTAGCCTTCATTCTGTTCCATTAGGTATGGGGAGGCTTTGTGCTTTCTAAATATGTAAGATTTTTTTCTTGTTATGTAGACTCCCTCCTTATAATGAGGTCAGGTTAACTATTTGATAAAAGTTGTTGCTGACAATCAAAATGATGAAAGGGAAACCTAATGAGAATAATAATGTGGATGGTGGTTGTTTATGAGCATACAGATGTGACAAGCCATCAGACCAAAACTTAAGATGGTTCACCTTGTCATGCAAATTCTACTTAAAAAAGTAAGATAGTAATTACATCAAAGGAAAATATAGTTAATTAAATATGCATGGTAGTTATAGTTACCAAATTTTATGAAGTTTGAAATATTTTGGAACAAAAAGATCAAGATATTTTATTTTATTTTATTTTATTTTTTTCGGAGCTGGGGACCGAACCCAGGGCCTTGCGCTCGCTAGGCAAGCGCTGTACCGCTAAGCTAAATCCCCAACCCCAAGATATTTTATATTAAAGCATTTTTTTAGTTTTTTTTTTTTTTTTTTTGATGTCACCAAGGGAAATAGAAAAGTCTCATGCTATGAGACCTGGATAGAGATCTAATGACAATTTCTGGGATCTCTTCTTCTTTCCTGCAAGTTCCAGAGCTTGAACTCAGGTTGTCAGGCTTGGCAGTAAGCACCTTTATCTGCTAAGCCATCTTGCCACCCATCTCACTCTCTCAAAAGCAGTTACTGGATGTTGGAAGCTAACAGATTCAGTCTTAACCCCACCAACCCACAAAATAACAACAAAATCCACAACCTGGCATTGAACAGTTTCACACTTGCTAAGGCAAGCTCTGGACCACTGAGTTACGGCCTCAGTCAGTCCCCAGTCTTGATCTTTCAGCTAATTTGTAAGTTCAATTCTACAAGAGTAAAGTCAGATCATTTAGCACCATGAAGAACCCTTATTTAAAGGGTTCTGTCGGGGTTGGGGATTTAGCTCAGTGGTAGAGCGCTTGCTAAGGCCCTGGGTTTGGTCCCCAGCTCCGAAAAAAAGAAAAGAAAAAAAAAAGGGTTCTGTCTTTCATAAGCACTTCCCATGTATTCGTGTGAAAACTGTTTTGTGGGATGACTGAGATCTTAGGTCAAGTAACTTGTCTATGGGCTTGTGAGTGAAGTAAGAAGGGTTTCTCAGCATCTCTGGAGGACACCTCAGCATTCCATGTCAAGAGTAGTAATCAAGGTAATTGTCATTCTTTAGAATTGTCTATTTTTACAATTAAATAATCACTATTTGGAGACTTGTTGTTGGTGTTTTTGTTGTTTTTGTTTTGTTTTATTTTGTTTTTTTGAGGCAGGGTCTCATGGATTTCAGGATAGCCTTGAACTTGTGGTCCTCTTGAGTGATGGAATTACAGCTCTGTACCACCATACCTGATTTACATATATGGTATTGGGGTACATACTCTACCAACTGAGCTTTATTTCTGGCTTAATTTTTTTGTTTTTAAAGAGAATCTTTTGTCAAACAGTGGCTTTAAAAAAAAATAGTAAACACTGGCTTCTCCCAAGCTAGTTCTATTGTGGTAGTTGAGGTCAGTAAGTCAGCCAGCACATCAAGACCACTGTGTTTATTCAAAGCCACACATTTAGTGGTCAGCCTATAAGGCTCATATGTACAGCTCTTCCAACTGTTAGACTTACTCACAGGTTAGCCAAGGCACATAAAAAGAAAGAAAAAGAAACACTCAATATACAACATTGAACAGGAAGAGTTCAAACCCAGAGTGATTCACTCGGAAGAGCCCCATGAAGACGACTGTGTCTGTCCACAGCCCCCAGCCCTGCACATCTGTGTGTGCACTAGTATGAGTCTGTCCATATCCTGCATTTGTATCTACAGTGACTTTCCTGCCAGCTGGGCTCCCAGAATAGAGCTCTCTGCATCTGTATGGTCCATTTTCCTTTCAGGCACCCCAGGAACCACCTCCACACAGAGTATACCAAAGTACCTTATGTAAATTGCTATTGTAATTGTGTTTTTTAGTTCAGTCTGGTGTGAACCATGGAACACGGTACAGAAAGAGCTGCTCTCCTTATAGAATCAAAACTGAAGCCTCTGGACACGCTCCTCAGAGCACATAAAAACAAAACTTTACAAAAATCAGTCAAGCGCTAGACCAGAGTGACTTGCAGCATTGCAAAGGGGAGTGGGTGGAAGCTCCAGTCCCCCTCAGGTCTGTAAACATCCCATGCCTATTCCAGGCCTAGGCTCCTTAGTAGGCACTCACATTCTTCTTCCAGAACTCTTTAAAAAGTGCCCATTAAGGTCACTTAAACTCCTTAGATGCAGTCTTGTCACTCACTCAGTTATTGAGATTGGGTTTCCCTGAATTAGCTCTGTCTGGCCTCTAGTTTGTAATCCTGAGTGCTAAGATTATAGGCATACTGTACCACAAAAGTTATTTCTTTAGTAACTTGGAAATACTGCCCTGTCCTTTAAAAAGAACCTGGAGTGAAATATTTCCTGTAGCATGTAATGACTATTCATTAAGTTTTTGAAAATTCTTTCTTTTAAACCACATCAGAACCCAGGTTGACTTGGTGCTAGGCCCTTACCAGAGTAATGATGTAAGAATTTCAGAGTACATACTGTAGCTGCCAAAGCCCACAGTGTTGCATTTCAGTGCAGGCTGAAGTCTGCAAGAGTCCACAGCTTGTTGTCTCCCCATATTTGCCACAATATCACACCTTTATTTCACTGGAACAAGGAAAATAAGGGGTCATAAATATTGCTGCTTTCCAAAGTAATGGTGCTAGTTTGCCTTTGATGCACTTCCAAATGTTTCCTCTGGTTAATTCCCAAGTCCTTACTATTCTGAGTAAATTCTTCAGACTAGTAATACAGGGCAGTAGTTCACAGCTTGTATAATTGTACTTCCCATGTGTGTCCTGCTCTTTGCATGGGTCTATTTAGATATTCCATGTGCTATATCCCATCCATTTGCTGTGTCATAGACTCTTCCCCAGAGTAGTTTTTGAGTATGGAATTGCTCATTTACATACAGGCAAAATATGTAAAAAATTATTTACATAATTTTTCCTGTTTCTCTTAGAGAAAAATTGAAGCCAGCTAAACAAAGTCAGATGTTTTCAATTCAGTCTTGTTCCTGCTACTCAGAATTCCAGATTTCAAAACTTTTGAAGTGCAGTAGACTTACTGTCTTGTTAACCATATTTTTATGACCAAAAGATTCTGGAGTGTGCTCCTTTTGCTGAACAGAAAAAGTCACATGATGGAGCTCTATGGAGCACCAGAGCATGGAAGAGAAAGAGTAGTGGGCATGCCAGGGGACAGTGCTGCTGCTGGGAAATCTCTGATGGGAACAGGCAGTTACAGCCCCTTAACCACGCCTTGCTACACTGTAACAGAACCTGTTCATTCCATTTAAACATAAGCTAACCATTAGGGTCTCTGGCACCTCATAGTACCTTGCACATAGGGGAAATGCTCCCAAACCAAATGCAGCACTTACTACATACCCACTGTGAGGACTGCACACTACATAAATACTGAAAATGAATTAAGAGTTTTCTTTTTTTCCCAAAGAAGCTACCATCTGGCAAACGATTGCTTCTGAAGCAGATATTTAATAGCCTGCTAATTGTATTTGCTCATATAGTTTAGTATTTTATTTTGTAAATCAGCTAATGGTAGCCAGTTTACAGGATTGACCCCTTAAGAACAAGCATGGGATTTCGTGTTAATTCTAAAGTATGCAAATTTGCTTGCATTTTGCTTCTTTACCCTCCTGTTGTGACTTGCCCAGGATTGTGGAATGTCACAACTGTAAATACTAGTATAGCACAGGAAGGCATTTAGAGTTGATCGTTCTAGTCTAAATAGTCTTTTCTTTATCTAAGAAAGATCTGAGCATGTACATGTAGCTGTGGCTGTTTGGTTTGTTAGGCTCCTATAAGGTGAGCATAGGAAAAAATGGCTACTTTTCGTCTGTGGCATACAGGCCTCCTTTTTTCGAATTTGCGTACATTCAAGGCAGATCTAGAAAGTAACATTCAATATATGTGTAATGACACACTCGTATCATTGTACATTAAGTTAAAAAATAAACAAAGTTAATATTAGATGGTAGAGGTAGAATACATTGACTGCACTGCATTTACAGGGGGAATAAAATGACTGGGAAACCATAGGTTGTTAGCAATATTCTGAGCTCTCATTAACATTCAGTATCTGTGTTTACATGCTGACTTTCCACATGTGTTCATTTTGTAAAGCTGTGCATCATGATCTATATATTTGTAGTGTATATATTTACTGGATTTTGACATGAGTAAAATACTTTTTTTTTTTAAAGCTAGGCAGCAATTTGGTTAAAAGGTTAAGCTAAAGTGTTGGGGTCAAGGGCTTGTTAAACTAGGCTCTGAACCGTTTGTCAGGAGAACAGTGTGGTTGTAAGAGAGACGTAGCAGCGTTTTCACACACATACACATCCTACATGCTTTCATTTTCATTTTCCTTTTTTTTTCTTTCTTTCTTTCTTTCTTTTTTTTGGCTGTGGTCTGAGAAAGGAACTTGGCCTTGGGCACACTAAATAAGCATTTTACCATGAAGCTACAACAGCCCAAGCCCAAGGTTACAATTTCTTTCTAATTCACATTTTGAGTTTTTTTTTGATATTTTAAATATTCTGTTTATTTAAAAGAAAGAATGGCTGTGTTGAGGATATGTTAAGTAGCATTACAAGAAATAGGGTAGATATTTGAGACCACGTTAAACTTTATGGTCTCCTGGAAATGAGATCCCATTATAGCTCTATTCATTTTATAACTGAGGGCAAGGCAAAGGCATTTTACAGAGACTAGTTAGAACAAAATGTTTCCCTTTCTTCCTTTCTCCTTACTTTCCTTGGTCACATCACAAACAAACTTTCCTTTTTATCCTTTTCGTTTTTTGGTTTTTTTTTAGGCAAGATTTCTCTGTAGCCCTGGCTGTCCTGGAACTTAACTCTGTAGACCAGGCTGACCTCAAACGTAGATTTGCCTATTTCTGCCTCCTGAGTGCTGGGATTAAAGGTGAGCACCATCATGTCTGGCTGTATAGTGACCTCTAAAGTGAAATTAAATTCTCTTTTTAAAAAGTTATTTTTAATTTTTAATTATGTGTAGATATGAATGCAGTTGCCTATGGAATCCAGAAGAGCGCATCAGATCCCTGGAGTTAGAGTTACTGACATTTGTGAGCCACTAATATGAGTGTATTGGAAACTGAACTCAGATCCTTTGCAAAGTAGTATGTGTTTTTGATTCCTTGGCCATCTCTGCAATCCTTTAAGTCAGTCTTTCTTTTTTTTTTTTTTTTTTTTGGTTCTTTTTTTCGGAGCTGGGGACCGAACTGAGGGCCTTGCGCTTCCTAGGCAAGCGCTCTACCACTGAGCTAAATCCCCAACCCCTAAGTCAGACTTTCAATACAAGCTTAGTGAAATACTGCATTGAGGCTGGATGTCTTTCATAGCTTGACCCTGACAGGCCTCTTCCTACCTTTTCAACCTCTTTTCTCTGAACTTAAGCAAAGCTGCATATTCGATTTCTTAAGTTCACAATTTGATCTGTTATGAGTGCTTTCCTTCATATTGCTAGTGACTGAGGAGCTCTCCTTTCTTTCTGCAAAGTCTACTTACCTTTCAAACTCATTGCAGGCATCCTGTCTTCAAAGTTGTCTTTCAGTAGAAGATTAAGTGCTTTTAGTTTGTGCCTCCCACATCCTAGATTTTTCTTAGCAGTGTCCATAATCACGTTTGTCTCTTACATTAGACTGTGAGCTCTTTGTGGGAATTTTGAAGGCCTTACTGTCCTTAGCATGCTACAGAGTAGGCATTCAGTGACTTATAATATTTTAAAGTAAGAGTTTATACATTTATACTGCAGGCTGACTCCGAACTTGTGTTGGTCTTCCTTTAATCCCCTAAATGTTGATTATAGGCTGTACTACCATTGCCTAGTCTCAGTAACTCAGTAGCTTTGAATAAATTATACTATGTTGAAAGTTCAATAAGCAAGTGCCTGAATGAAATGAATACCAGAAGGCAAGTGAAAGAATCATTTGCCTTCTGGCCATAAGTGGTGATCAGTATAGTTAGTCCTCGTTCCTGTGTATTCACTAGTAAACTTGGAGTTCTATTTAAACCCGATAAAGAAGATGGAAGAAGGCTAGAGAGATGGTTCAGTAGTTAAAAGCATAGGCTACTCTCACAGAGGACTCCAATTCAAATCCCACCGCCCACATGGTGGCAGCTCACAGCTGTCACTAACAGTAGTACTAGCATATTTGCCATGTTCTTCTGACCGCCACTACCAGGCCTGTATATTGTACACAGATGTACATGCAGTCCAAACACTCATCAAATAAAGTTTTTAAAGGGGACAGACAGACAAGGAGAAGAGGACAAATAATAATTGAACATTGTATTGGTCATAGGATAGACACTGTGTCACTAGAAGACTCATGTATCTATATGGGTAACAGTATTTTCTGATTTCTTTTATGTCTGAGATAACTGATATTTAGGAATCTTGGGGCTGGAAAGATGGCTCAGTGGTTAAGAACACGGACTGCTCTTCCAGAGGTCATGAGTTCAAATCCCAGCAACCACATGGTGGCTCACAACCATCTGTAACAAGATGCGATGCCCTCTTCTGGTGTGTGTGAAAACAGTGACAGTGTACTCATCATACATAAAATGAATAAATAAAATCTTTAAAAAAAAAAGGAATCTTGAGTTAAAATTTAGTAATAAATCTTTGATTTAGTTTACCTTAACTCCCTTTCTTTTTAATTTGCTGTTTGCCTCAAATTAAGGATGTTATTTATTGAGTTCCTAGTAATGTGTTAACAAAATTAATTAACTATAAATTTTTAGTTTTTATTTTAAGGTAGAAAAGGGGTCTTTAAAATTATGTTAATGATGCCGGGCATGGTGTTCCACACTTTTAATCCAGTACTCTAGAGGCGAAGCAGGCCAACTCTTGAGTTCAAAGCTAGCCTGGTCTACAGAGTATATCTTCTAGGACAGCTAGGACTACATAGAGAAACCTTGTCTTGAAAAACCAATAAATAAATAGACAAATAAATAAATGTGTTAATGATGATTTGGCTTCTCTATTTACAAATGCCTTTTATATTCACGTTGATGTTATTGTTAAAGATATTATAAATTTTAATAATAGCAGCATAACAGGATGGAATATTTTTGCTATTTTAGAAAGTACTGAATATAGTTCTTTAAATTAGACTACTCCTTATACTTTGACACATTTTTTAAAAAAGATTTATTTATTTTATATATGTGAATACACTGTTGCTTTTTTTAGACACACCAGAAGAGGGCATCCAGTTCCATGATAGATGGTTGGGAACCACCATGTGGTTGCTGGGAATTGAACTCAGGACCTCTGGAAGAGCAGTCGGTGCTCTTAACTTCTGGGCCATCTCACCAGTCCACTTTGATACATTTTAAAGGAGATTATATAGTTCTTTTCCAAGACTTGAAGCCAGATAAATACATACATACATACGTACGTACATACATACATACATACATACATACATACGTGCATACATAAAGTCTGATTATTTTTAAAAGGTTCATGCATAATTTAAATAGCATATTTGCTGATATTTATAAATCTATTTTCATCATATGTAGAAATATCTTATACAGTTCTATATCCATGATTATTTTGCAAGCCAGTTCTGTTCACTGTTAGGAACAGAGAAGAAATTATCTGGTCTTTGGCAGGAATAAAAGAAAATGGGCAAATAAGTTGTTCTAAGCCATAGAAAAGCAAACTGGATAGTGAAATGAACAGTTCCAGAGTTAGATATCTGAATTTAAATTCAGATTATGCTAGCAGGTGAGTCATTTCTTTGAGAACCTTGGAGTCTTCATCAATAAGATAGGCTGATAGTGGTGTCTTACTGAGTGACTGATTATTAAATAGCATGTTGAGAAGAGCACCACACACTGCCAGACACACAGTAGATCCTTTATATGGCCTTTACTACTTGCGGAGGCTAAACATATGTAGAAATTAGAGTTCTCAAGCCAGTGTAACTCTCAGAGAGGATCCTGACTTCACACTGAGCTGACAGCCTCTGTGTCTGGAGCTCATGCCTGTGGGCACTGTGGCGATTACTGTTTCCTGTAGTACATGTGTTCCAGCATCTGCAGCAAAGCTAAGACCTTTTCTGACAAGTCACTCTCACAAGCCATAAGCAGGATTCATAGAGAAAAATCACAAAAAAGAAAATAAAATATGAAGGTAATTTTATTCTTTTTTTAAAAAAAGATTTATTTTATTTTATGTGTATGACTGTTCTCTCATACGCACCTGTGTGCCAGAAGACAGCATCAGATCCCAGTACAGATAA
This sequence comes from Rattus norvegicus, assembly GCF_021556685.1. Classification (NCBI taxonomy): domain Eukaryota; kingdom Metazoa; phylum Chordata; class Mammalia; order Rodentia; family Muridae; genus Rattus; species Rattus norvegicus. Next base: position 21,892,147 of record NC_141536.1, on the reverse strand, counting down.
CCATACTGTCCCTGGGAATTGAACTTAGGACCACTGAAAGAGCAGTGCTCTTAACTGCTGAGCCATCTCTCCAGCCTCCTAAAGGATGAATTTTCCCCCTCTTGTAAACATTTTCATTTCTCTTGACTATAGGTACTTGGATAATTATGATACATTGTTAAAGTCCATGTGAATGAAACCTATTTAACTAGATTGTGTTGAATTACTTTTTCCCCAAGAAATTTTGATTTTAAAAATTATGTGTAATCATCTTTAATACAGTCTCTTTAGCTGTTGGCCCCTGCCAACATAGCATTTCAACAGTTAAATGGGGAAAAGGTTGAATTTTTTAAAAAGGGTTTTCAAGATAGGATTTCTCTGTTTAACAGTCCTAGAACTCAATCTGTAGATCAGGGTGGCCTCAAACCACCTGCTTTCTGTCTCCCAAGTGCTAGCATTAAATATATATGCCACCACACCTGGCTAGGTTGAATAATTTAAGAGGATACCAGGGTAAGCTCTTTTGAAGACTTTTTTTTTTCCCCTGGGGCAGGGTGTGGTGGCAAACGCCTTTATCCCAGCTCTGGGAGGCAGAGGCAGGTGGGCCTCTGTAAGTTTGACGAAAACTTGGTCTACATAACAGCAGTCCCAGGCCAGTCAGAGCTGTGTCGTAAGAACTTGTTTCAGACCAAAAGAGGGATGGAGAATCCTGCCCCGTGTTCTGTGCCTCTGCCATAGTTTTTAAGGATAACTAAGTTTCTCTCAGTCTATTTGCCAGATTGCTTCAATTTTTGAAGAAAACAAAGCAAAGTTAGATTCACAAAGTTAGAACTTTGTATGTGAGTGATACCCTACATAGATAGCCTAGGCTGGCTTCAGTAGCCTTCTGCCTCAACTGCCCAGTCTAGGTTTATACCTGCTGCTCTTGCTGTTAATTAGTCTTTATCAATGAGAGAAATGTATATGGAAACCCAAGTTCTAGAAACAGCAAGTAGTGGGAATGTGAGTTCTGTGGATTATAAATGTTTCTTTTAGTAGTACCAGGTTCTGTGGAGGTAATATTGTATCATTTTGTCATGATAACAGCAGCTTCATTGTACATTCCTGTGACAACAGAGTAAATTTGAACTGAAAGAAGGATTAATAATAGTTCCATACTTTGTAAGCATAAGTGATTCTGGTTTATGCCCCAAGCCTTCACAGCACAGCAATGATTCTAGCTACCTCAGTTGTCAATACATATTATTGATAACTAAGAGGCAGCGTAGTTGTGGGTTGAATGCTAGCCAGCTGTATAGTCACAATGATTCTGTTGAGTGTCATTAAAGGAAATGGTTAATGTAGGAACATGGTCTTAGGGAAAGCAGAATGGGGGTGACATTTTATGTTTCAGTATATTAAAGAATCAGTCCTAGCAGAACAGCGCTCCCTGCCTTCCAGGTCACTTATATTTCAATATGTACAGAAATTTTCTTACCTTTAAATGCCCATCAAAGATTTTGTACATATGTAGATTTTGTACAAGGTAGTGATTTATCACAGATCTGATTAATGTTCATTGTAAAGCCAGCCTATGGGAATCATCAAAATATTTCATTTCCTTAATAGCTTAATGAGTCTAGTAAGATACTATAATTTTGAATATTTTTTGCTTGAATCAGTTGTAGTTAAGTGTATATATTTCATTATTTTATGAATTTTTAAAATCCAACACATGGCAAAACAGTGTCTCCAATCACTAGACCTGTTCTCAAAGTTTCTAAGCTCATCTCCCTATCATTTTTTGAATGACATGAATTCTAGCTTTTGATTGTCTAAGTTTATAGCTGATTTGCTCCATAAAGGCAGGTGATATTTGTTTCAATTTTTAAAACTTCTCCACTATTTAGTCTTTTATTGTTGCCATTGTTCATTTTTTGAAACCTTGGCTTGTCTGGAACTTACTGTGGAGAGGCTGACCTTGAATTCACAGAGATCCTATAGCCTCCGTTTCCTAAGCACTAAGATCAAAGGCATGCAGCACCACACCCAGCCCACTATTTAGTCTTCTAAATTTTACAGTGTATATGATGCATATTATTTAATATTAGTTAGATTCATTAATAAGGATCTAAAGTACTTTGTTCTGGTTATTTTCAGGAAGTTAGTGAAGAGCTAAGGGTATATAACATTTAGATCTGCCTATTTCTGTTAGAAAAACAACCTAATAAGATTGCGTACTGTACCATGTTATCTCTTTTACCACATCTTCTACTCTGCATGTTCTGAAAGGTTCCTGTGTCAGATCTGCCCTTTGCCAGTCACTCAGCATTAGTCAAGGACACCTGTTACTTCTTACTGCTGCTGAGTTGTTTTCAACTTGACATGTCCCACAGATGCAGTTGGATCTAGGAATTCTTTGTATATAGCTTCAATTTTTAAAAGTCAAAAATTTCCTTTCCATGCATGCATAGGCTACTTTAGTTTCTTAACCATGGATTTGTATGTATTTTAGGACATGTATTTATTATAATAACCAAGAAGAGTCCATAGAAGTATGTTCTAAAAGACTCTTTAGAAAATAATACCTGATAAAGGAAAAGAATCTTCGTTCTGATATTCTGGAGGCAGGAAGTAGTATACATCCAAGTCTAGCTTGGGCTATGTAGAAAACTCCAGCCAGCCTCAATTTATACTGAGAATAGTTTAGGGAAAAAGCATTCTCCATTTTTAGATCTAATAATAGTACTAAACTTGTTTCAACAATAAGTTATCCATTACATTATTGCAACCTGATACCTAATGGAAGCTTACAACTGTCTGTAACTCCAGTTCTAAGAAATCTAATGTACTTTTCCCTGTGGGCACTGCACACATGTGCACATACAGACATGCAGACAAAATCACTCATACATTAAATGATAAATATGAAAGTATTTAAAATCTGACATCCTACCTCGTTTTTCAAATATGTTTCATGTATTAATTAATTCAGTTACTTCATCTATTCTTTTTCTCTAAAAATTTAAATACCTGATGTAGTGTTAATTGTTTTTACACTCATGCGTTTAACTTTAAACAGAGAAAACTAGGTTCCGTGAACAGGGTGGAACACTTCTGTTTTCATTCCCTGTATCCAGGAAAGGTATCAGATATTAATCTGGACTGAAAGCCTTTAGAAGTTAAGAGAGAATTTGTTTTCCATGTGCCAGAACCAGTGTTAGGTGTCTCATATTTATGATTCTTGAACCTTAAAGCAGTCTTGTAGGTGACAGTATTTCTGTTTTATTGATGCAGACACTGTGATAGAGGGGAAAGGGACTCATTCAATACTCATTGTCTATAAGTGGTAGAACCAGAATTCTGACATATGTCTACCAACCTTGAATATATTTCTTGCACTAAGGAGGTTTGGAATTGTTTGGTTAAGAAAAAATGTATCACAGTCTAAGAATCTCATTAGATTCTTTTGTTGATAGATTTGGGGTTAAAATTTGTGGTCAAGGGCTGGAGAGATGGCTCAGTGGTTAAGAACACTGGTTTCTCTTCCAGAAGCCATCTTGAGTTCAAATCTCAGCAACCACATGGTGTCTGTAATGGGATATGATGTCCTCTTCTGGTGTCTCTGAAGACAACGACAGTGTATTCATATACATAAAATAAACAAATCTTTAAAAAAAAATTTGTAGTCAAAGTAGAAGTCACTTGGCATGCTGTTCTGTTTTTCTTAATGTATATCACCAAGCCTTGAGAGGAGGTACTGCTCATTGCATTCAATCTTCACAATAAACTAAGTTCAAATAGCCCTTTCAAGTAGAATGAGATGACTCATTGGGTAAGGAAGTTTGCTGCTAAGTCTGACAGCCTGAGTTCAGTTCTCAAACTTCATGGTGGATGAGAGAACTGACTTCTTACAAGTTATGCACTGACATTTATATGTACGAGGGCTCAGGCCCTCTAAAAATAATAAGTAAATCTAATGAATAGAGTTTCCTTTATTCTTGAACAGGTGTCAGGTTCCCAGTGTTCCAATACTTGTTGACAGTCCTTGACAAATTAGTCTTCTTTTGGCTACAGAATATTTATATAAGTAGATGCACACTTACAAGTGTGCAGAGGTCAGAGGTTGACAAATCATACCTTCTTTATTCACTTCCCTCCTGGTTTTTAAGATGAGATCTTTTGCTGAACCTGGAACTCACTAATTTGCCTAAGCTGGGTTGGGCAACAAAGCCCAAGGGGCTTCCTGTCACTGTTTATCCTCTGTTTGTCAGTAGGATTTTGGGTTCAAGTCCAAATGCTTGCACAGTAAGCATTTTTTTAAAAAAGATTTATTTATTTATTACGTATAAGTACACTGTAGCCGTCTCCAGACACACCAGAAGAAGGCATTGGATCCCATTATAGACGGTTGTGAGCCACTATGTGGGTAATGGGATTTGAACTCTGGGCCTCTGGAAGAGCAGCCAGTGCTCTTAACCACTGAGCCATCTCTCCAGCCCACAGTAAGCATTTTATGACTCAGCCAGCTCTTCAGTCTTCTGGCCTTTAATACCATAAATTCAATTTACGTAATTTAATTTAATCCGTAAATTCAAAGTTCTGAACACATAGAGACTATGCTGATTATTTGAACCAACTAGGACCTGAGATGTTCCTAGAATAAGTCACTTCCTCCTCTGCCACACAGTTTGCATTAATAAAACAAAAATATTAATGTCACCCTGCAATACACAAGAATCACAAATATCACCTGCATATAGTGGCTTGGAAAAGTTGCCCAGCATCCATATATTTTCATTTTACTTCATTGACCTGACCAGCATTAATATTTTGGGGTAATCGCTTTTAAAGACTTGTTTCATGTTCTGAATAATATCTGTTTAGAAGGAGTTTTATTGTAAAGATTTAAAGGGAAAATGTAAATAATTGCTACCCCTTTTGTGTTTGGCATATTACTAGATGGTTTATTGTAGATTCTTTTAAATTTCCTTCCTGTGACTATTTACTTGTTTTGCCAGTAAGTTTGAGAACAGTGGGTTAATTTGCCTTGTAGCAACTATCTATGAAAGTGAATGTTAGTAAAGTCACCCAGGTCTGACTGACCCAACAACCAGTGCTCTGTTTAATCTAAAACAAAGGTAACAGAAGAGAAGCTATGGAATTATCTCATATATTTGGAAAGAACTTCTATGGCTCACTGTGTTGACTTTGACCACTACTCCCCTCTGCCACTATTCTCTTTATACTTTTCATAATTGTAGTTTTCATCGTAAACCAAGTAAAGAAAATGGATCTGGACCTTCTGCCTTACTATTGGTTTCAAAATTGGTTTATTTTTTTTAAACTATCTATAAAATATCCTTTCACTTTTTTGTCATACATGCTGTTGTACTTTTTCCTAAAGATCTTGTGTATGTGAAGTTGAAGACCATGTGTATGGTATGAGAATGTCTTAGATCACCTTTGTTCAATTAATGGTGGAAGTACCATCTATCTGGGCCGTCTAGCTTAATAACCAGAGGCTACACATCTAGCTTAATAACCAGAGGCTACACATCTAGCTTAATAACCAGAGGCTACACATCTAGCTTAATAACCAGAGGCTACACATCTAGCTTAATAACCAGAGGCTACACATCTAGCTTAATAACCAGAGGCTACACATCTAGCTTAATAACCAGAGGCTACACATCTAGCTTAATAACCAGAGGCTACACATCTAGCTTAATAACCAGAGGCTACACATCTAGCTTAATAACCAGAGGTTACACATCTAGCTTAATAACCAGAGGCTACACATCTAGCTTAATAACCAGAGGTTACACATCTAGCTTAATAACCAGAGGTTACACATCTAGCTTAATAACCAGAGGTTACACATCTAGCTTAATAACCAGAGGTTACACATCTAGCTTAATAACCAGAGGTTACACATCTAGCTTAATAACCAGAGGCTACACATCTAGCTTAATAACCAGAGGCTACACATCTAGCTTAATAACCAGAGGCTACACATCTAGCTTAATAACCAGAGGCTACACATCTAGCTTAATAACCAGATGTTACACATCTAGCTTAATAACCAGAGGTTACACATCTAGCTTAATAACCAGAGGTTACACATCTAGCTTAATAACCAGAGGCTACACATCTAGCTTAATAACCAGAGGCTACACATCTAGCTTAATAACCAGAGGCTACACATCTAGCTTAATAACCAGAGGCTACACATCTAGCTTAATAACCAGAGGCTACACATCTAGCTTAATAACCAGAGGTTACACATCTAGCTTAATAACCAGAGGTTACACATCTAGCTTAATAACCAGAGGCTACACATCTAGCTTAATAACCAGAGGCTACACATCTAGCTTAATAACCAGAGGTTACACATCTAGCTTAATAACCAGAGGCTACACATCTAGCTTAATAACCAGAGGCTACACATCTAGCTTAATAACCAGAGGCTACACATCTAGCTTAATAACCAGAGGCTACACATCTAGCTTAATAACCAGAGGCTACACATCTAGCTTAATAACCAGAGGTTACACATCTAGCTTAATAACCAGAGGCTACACATCTAGCTTAATAACCAGAGGTTACACATCTAGCTTAATAACCAGAGGTTACACATCTAGCTTAATAACCAGAGGTTACACATCTAGCTTAATAACCAGAGGTTACACATCTAGCTTAATAACCAGAGGTTACACATCTAGCTTAATAACCAGAGGTTACACATCTAGCTTAATAACCAGAGGCTACACATCTAGCTTAATAACCAGAGGCTACACATCTAGCTTAATAACCAGAGGCTACACATCTAGCTTAATAACCAGAGGCTACACATCTAGCTTAATAACCAGAGGTTACACATCTAGCTTAATAACCAGAGGTTACACATCTAGCTTAATAACCAGAGGTTACACGTCTAGCTTAATAACCAGAGGTTACACATCTAGCTTAATAACCAGAGGTTACACGTCTAGCTTAATAACCAGAGGCTACACATCTAGCTTAATAACCAGAGGCTACACATCTAGCTTAATAACCAGAGGCTACACATCTAGCTTAATAACCAGAGGCTACACATCTAGCTTAATAACCAGAGGCTACACATCTAGCTTAATAACCAGAGGTTACACATCTAGCTTAATAACCAGAGGCTACACATCTAGCTTAATAACCAGAGGTTACACATCTAGCTTAATAACCAGAGGTTACACATCTAGCTTAATAACCAGAGGTTACACATCTAGCTTAATAACCAGAGGTTACACATCTAGCTTAATAACCAGAGGTTACATGCGCCTATTGAGGGATTGAAATAAGACTAGTTGGGGTGAAGAACTGAAAATTTCTTTTCTTTTATGTAAATCAAAATAGCCACATGTGACTAATGACTGTTTTATTTGATAGTGCACAGATAGAGGTAGTAAGTGGTATGTGGCATTTGACTAGTAGTGATAGAAGTTGAGGAAGCTTAGTCACTGGCAGCCATATAAAACCTGGCATGTGTCCAACTCAAAACCTTACTATCATGGGATATAATTGAGCAAAAAGTTCATGTTTCCAAAGCATCTTTTGATTGTTTGAAATCTTGGGTATGATGCTATTTATTGCTTGGTTTTCCTCAGATCACAGAACTAAAATGAAGCAAGCAAGCAAACAAACAAACAAACAAAAAACAAATACAGCTTCTTTTTGCAAGGGTCTCCTGCTGGATGGAATGGATGCCAGTCTGGTCTGTTGTACTTGGGTCTGAATAGCAACCATATATTCTTTTTCTCTACTTATTAATTGAGATTGAAGATTTATCTGCCCTGTCCCTTTTAGAATTCACATTAATATTTTTTTTTAAAATTTCATGACAGAGTCAGATTATAAATTGTTAATCTAGAAAAGAAAATATGATTTTCCTTTTGCTTCAAAAATTAAGTGCATGGGGCTTTGATCTTAAATTTTTGTTTGGCAAATACAACCTAAAACAAAAGTTTTCTGAGTTTGACTAGTTTTAAACTGTGCCTTCTAAAAAGACTTTGTTTGAAATTCACTAATAAATCATATATGTTATCTTGGAGAAAAGGAATTTCTATAGCATGTTTGCTACATTTAACTTAATTTTGAATGATTTTATGAAATAAATTTAAAAGGATACTAACTTCATTATGTTCTACTTGTGCTAGGCAGCTTTATTTATACAATGTTTCTCTCCTTTCTACCAGAGCAGACCAAGCAACCAGCAAACTGTGGATACTTTAGATGCTGCTGACTGTCCAGGGCTTTGAATGAAGTATTCTGTAGTGAGAAAAGAGAGCACACAGGACTCGTGACTTTATGTACTTTAACAATACAGCTTTTATGGCACTGGAGGTGGTTAAAATGCTGGAGTAGCTCTTAAACATGGCATCTCGTATCTCCGTGTTGCCCTTTTCTCTTTCTTTCCTTTTTTTCCCCCCTCTTCAAATCTCAGAGCTGCCAGGAGTGCGTGGAGCCTGTAACTTCCTGTTCTCTGAATTCTGCATCTTTCTGCAGCTCTGAGCTTTGTGCTCCCCAGCCTGCGACTCTGTGCTAACAAATCACTATTGTCCAGTGGGGCGAATGTGGCTGGAACTAAAGAATTGCTGTCTGGTTTCTATTCAAATCCAGGTAGTGAGATATATGAATGGACTTTTCGAATCGTCATGTGAATAACGTCTGCTCGGCATGAAGGCTCAGAGCCACGCTAGGGAAGATTAACTCCTAGGCTGCCCACTAACATTCTGTGATAGGAGCTAAGAATCATCTGACACATGCTTAATTCTCTATTTTGTAAGTAGGGTTAGGTGTTAAATTATTTGACTTTTTTTTTTTTTAAGTGTTCCTGAACTTTGGGAAACATGCCAGATTGTTGTTGTTGTTGTTTTTTTTTCACTTAGAATAACGTTATATTGTCTGAAAAGTTTTCTTCTTAGCATTTTTTTTTATATTATAAAGTTACTTGATTGCATACAAATAAAAGTCAGAGATAGCTGCTTTTCTCAAGGAACTAGTCCTGTAAAGTGCTTTCCGACCCACAAAGGGAATCATCCCCCGCCTTTTTTAAAAGCAGTCTTTTATTACTTTGAATATTTCCCCACAGCCCACATCTATACAAAGAAAATCCAGCTCCACAAAAAATGTACAAACCAAAGAAAACAAGTCGCCTTTAAATTAGGAGCCCACCGAAGTTATACCAGAATCAGTCAATCTTTTGATTAAAGGTTTAAAACGGTACTATAACATGATTTTCTTTTATCTGAAAACAGTTAAGTATTTTCTATATACCTGAAAAAAACCTTGATAGGATTGAAGAACCACGCATTTATATTTCTCCTATATCACAGGTACTATGAAATGGAGAGCCTTTTATGTTTCTTTTTGTCTTAACTCAGACAGCTTTGTAAGCAGTAGTGTGTAGATTACAAGAGTTAGACAAAAGCAGGCGAGACTGAGAAGAGTGGAGGGGGGTTGCTTGGGGCACTTCCTGTCACTCAACACATTCCAGATCACTAAAAAATTTCCACACACACTGCATTCCCTCTTGCCCACTCGAGTTCCCAGTATTTTCTGATTCTATGTGCTGCTGGTGTCTCTTGTACTCCTTTCTATCAGTGGCTCTGCTAAGACTGCTTCAGGGGACACACATTCCTTTAGATTATACAAAGCATAGCTTGGAAAATGGCTGGCAGTTTCAGAATCTAGTCACGATTGCACGCATGAGCACCTCACACATCCATGCCCCCTTTCCCCCCTCCCACCTCCGCAGCTGGCTGACCTGTCTCACCCACTGCTGGCCTATCGAACGGCCAGGACTGTCTGGTTTTGGCTCATGCCTTTGTCCATGTCTGGCTTAGTTCCTCTCTGTCTATGCTTGCCTCTACCCCCAACGCCCCAGGCGGCACAAGTGTTTGGCCATACAAAACTACTGATAGAAAAGGTGGCAAAAACTTCAAACTTTGCTAAATTCTCTAACAGTTTATTCTTTTGTTAATTTCTGTCTTATTTAAATATTGTTTTAAGAAAAACAAATACAAAATTAATTATCTAAAGGCAAAGAATGCAAAGCAACCTTTGTGTTCCTTATAATAACTGACTTAATAACTCTGCAGCTGCGTTATGGGGAGAGTATAAAGCTTCTGTTCCGAGAACAAAGGAGCACGTGCAGAAATGAGACGAAAAAAAATCAGTGACAGTATTTCACTACACAGATTACTTAAAAGGTTTTAGTCAAAGCCTCTCAACAGATGCAATTTTAAAATGCTTTTTAGCTGGAAAAAAAAAATGAAAGTGCTTACCCGGTAAAAGAACCGAAGTAGTCCTGAACTGTTACGTAAGACTTTCTATAGTTGGATCTTTGTCAAAAAGGGATGGGGGTGATAGGAGAAAACAGCAACAACAATCAAAAAAGTTGGAGCTGCTGTGGCTAGAGGACAACTTCTGTGCTTCCAGATAGGATTCTTGCTGTAGAAATGGAACTTCAGTCAGCACAGCATCCTGTCCCAGTAGAAAAATGAGTTTGTCAGTTAAAAAAAAAAAAAAAATACTGGAGCCCAGGCTAGACAAGGTATTGAACCGCACCAGATTTCCTTGCAGCCCTGTCTGCTTAGCTCGCATTGAACTATATATGACCCAGATGATGGACAGAAGCACATTCAGTCATGTGCACACTGGAAGAAAGCGGATTTGCTGGTCCCCGGCAGGGCAGGGGTTTGTCTTCTGATTGGGCTGTGCCCTGATCGGTGAAATGTGAAGCCCTCACCATTCAGAGGCCATAATTCAGGACTGGCAGTTTGAGTGTCTGGCTGCTTCTAGTCACTGAGAGAGACTTTGTAGGTGTTGCTTTTGTTTGATGGCATGACCCACGGAGTAGTTGCTTACACCTATATACATGTCAGGGGAACTAGTCTTCTAAAACACAATAATGCAGCTGACTGCCACAGTCCTAGGCCAGCCTATTGTTGATGAATTGTGCTGTAACTAAACTAATTGTTTGATTTGGGAATTTATCGTGATCCTAACCAAGTTCTTCTCCAGACCATGGTCCTGCTTTTGCAGTTTGATAATTATAAAAACGGTGTTAGAAGCTGAAATGCTGTGTGCCTGTAGTTAAGTGTAGCGTTTGGGAGGCAGAAGTAGGGAGAATTGAGAGTTCCAGGCCAAATTCGGCTACATAGTAACATAGTATCTAGGAAGGAAGGAGGGAGGGAGGAAAGTTTTATAGATCTAAACTACACTTAATGAAAAGTGGATGAACAGCAGAAAAGTGAATTTTTAGATTTTAAAGTGTTTGAGCACATGAGGCAGTATCTTTAATCTCTTATTATTCCCTTTTGAGGAACGCCCTTTAGTTTTTGTGGGGACTTTGGAGATGGGTAGTATGAAAGCATAGACTGCACCGAGCTGTGGCCTAGCCTTTAAACTTGCAACAGGACCTTAGCTGGCAGACTTTAGACTGTCTGAACTAGGGTCCTTAGGTCCATCAACTGTTTTTCTGGCCCCTGGAAAGCAGGTTGACATAAAGGACTGTCAGTTGTGACATTGTTGTTTAGTAAAAGGCAGTTGCTTTATTTGTTTAATCAAATTGACTTTTTTAATTGAAGTAATAAAGTTGTATTATGAGGGCCTGGAAAGATAAATGGCCCAAAGGTTAAGAATACTGGTTACTCTTCTGGAGGACCCACCTTCAATTCCCAGCATCCAAGTGGTAGCTTACAACAACTTGTAACTCTGGTTCCAAGGATCTAATGCCCTCTTCTGGCCTTCTTGGGCACCTGACACACAAGTGGTTCATATACTATATACAGGCTAAACATCCATAGACATTGTTTTAAAAATTGCGTTATAAGACCTTAGTTTTGAGATAAGAAATCTATTCTACATAGACCTGTTTTTATTTTCCTCGGTAATTCTAATCTCCAAGAATTTAATACAATCTAATCAATATTAGTATTAAGTCAGTATTAGGTGTATAAATACCTTTTCCATTCTGTCCATTTAATAATTGTGATGTGTAGGTGTAGGTGTGGGTATGTATGTGTATGCACATGCGTGTGCGTGCGCGCACGCACACACACACACACACACGCACACACACACACACACACACACACACACACACACAATATGCAGTTCTTGTTTGCTACTTTTAGACTCTCTTAATGACACCTTTACCTGGGGTCCTTTCTAAGCGCTGAGCCTTGCCTGGGCTTTCACTCCAGAGCTAGCTCCTGTGCATCTTAGCAGAGTGGGAATTCTAAGAACAGCGCTGATGTCAGGGGTATCTTCATCTCATAACCATTTTCACATGAGAGGAGAGTTGTCCAAAACACAGCTTCTACCATTTGCACACATCACCATTGTCTGAGCAGTTTGGTAGACTGTTTGTCCATTAATTCATAAAATATACTTTAGATTTTAATTAGACCCTACCATTATGTGTCAACAGAAAGGACATGCCTATGACAAATAATGTGGGTTGCCTTCCATGTATCTAATGTTGTTAAAGGCAAACTACTTTGGAGGGAAGATAAAATTGATTTATGAAGAGTTTCCCCAGTATTAAATAAGATTGTGCTTAGCTATTTTGAGTCTGTTAACATATAGTATTCATTATTTTTTTCCAAATTTTGGAAAACAGATGCAGAAAATAGCATACAACTTACAGTCCAGTGGGTCACTAGCATCTGTTACATTCTTTTGAAAAGAATTTTAAATTGCTTTTTAAATTATGCATGTCTGTATATGCATGCAGCTACACGAACATCAGTGCAGGTGTACCCAGAGGCCAGAGGAATTACAGGTGGTTTTGAGCCTCTTGATGTGAGCACTAGGAGTCAAACTCAGGCCCTCTGTAAAAGCATTAAGTAGTACTGAGCCGTCTCTCCAGCCCCAGGAACAACTTTTTAAAAAATGTAGATGAAATATCACGTAATATCACCCAGTATCTATCTGTCTATCCTATCTATCTCTCTCTCTCTCTCTCTCTCTCTCTCTCTCTCTCTCTCTCTATCTATCTATCTATCTATCTTGCTTAAAATGAAAAATGTAAATTGCAGACCATGGAGTTTATTTCACAGCCCACTTTTGAGAACAATACAGTTAAGAAAATGAGGCTTTGAGAACTTTAGTTTGTTGTCCAGTGACAGTGTGACTTGATACAGAAATTAGTTCTGAAGCTTTTATTTGTTCTACCACAGTAGAGGCTCCTCTAGTGACATTAACCTGTAACAACCTGAGATGAACTTTAATAATTACTACATGGAATGTAAATTTCCAGAAACAAAGTATACTAGAAGGAGTAGAGACTCTTTTTCAGCTTTGTGTGTCAGTCCTTTTCAAAGAAGCCTTTGCCACTTGGAATACCTGATAATAATCATGAGTAGAAAACAATTGATAGTACTAACTGTGAGGCAAACCATAGGTTCCCAAGGGTTTACATCTCATTACTTAGTCTTGTCTTGAGCTACTTTTTTTTTCCTTTTTTTCTCCATCTTTATTAAATTGGGTATTTCTTATTTACATTTCAATTGTTATTCCCTTTCCTGGTTTCCAGGCTAACATCCCCCTAGCCCCTTCCTCTCCCCTTTTATATGGGTGTTCCCCTCCCCATCCTCCCCCCTACTTTTGACTTCTTAAAAATAATAGCTGTAAGGCCTGTTTTATGACCTCTCTTTTGCAAACTTTTGAAATATGTCTTGGAATTAGTGCTCATATATAGGAAAGGGTATTTCTAGAATTTAGATTCAGTTTGGGTATTTTCAAACTTTGCCCGTTATTGGTTTGTTTTTTGTTTGTTTTCAGGTCTGTCCACATAGCTTTGGCTATCCAGGAATTTACTATGTGTTGTAAGTTAGGCTAGGCTCAAACTCAGAGAGATATGCCTGTCTTTGCCTCCCAGTGCTGGGATCAAAGGCATGCATCACTGTGCCTGATTGATTTGGTTTTATATAAAGGAGAATTGGATCATGAAGTTATAGCAGGTGAATGGGAAGAGAATCGTCTATGATTATTGATTGTGAGTAATGTACTCTGGAACATACCCTTTCCCTGGAATTGAACCCAGGTTCTTAAACAGACAATGACCTATCCTCCATTTGCTGGGCACATTTAAGCTTTAATTTTCATAACTATTTTGTGAGAGGAAAGGGTATTCTCATTTTGCAGAGAAAACAATTTAGAGTTTAGGGAAGTGAGTCATGAGCAGTCACATAGCCAGGTCGTACTGAGGTTCTTCTTACAGAGTCTGAATTGCTGAGACAGTGTGGGTGGTTGTTCCTAGGCTCTGGGAACAAGATGCTATGTCGTATAGGAAACCAGTGGGGTGGAAGAAAATGGAGCAGCTTTTATATTTTAGTGGGTTTCTTCTTTAACCTATTTAGATTCAGATATTTGGGGCTGATTTTTATGCTTCATGAAATAGCTTTTGAATAAAAAAAATGAGGATTTGGGGCTGAAGATGTCTCTCAGTTGATAGTCACTTGCCTGAGCATGCATGAAGCCCTGGGTTCAATACCCAGCCATTCATAAATATTGCACAGTGCAATGTGCCTGTAATCCACAGTCATCTGTGACCTCTATAGCCAAATTAAGGCCAGATTTGTTAACCAGCTCAGATTCTTTGTTCTTTTCTTTTGCCATTACTTGGATATAACTATTTCATTTGGACTTCAACTAAAGTGACTCTCCAGAGTTTCTGGACGTCTTTCTTTCTGGGGGAGGTAGGTATAGTTAAGTGCCGATGTCTGCTAGGGAGAATGATCAAATCATGTGGAAAGAATTGGGTTGGAGGACTCGACCCTAAGCTCTCACACTCTGCCAGCACAATGATTATTTACTCAGAAGAGATTAGCCCAGTGTTAATTATTTGATACCACAACAAAGCTATAAGGATTTGGGGGTAATTTACTTTTAAGAAACAATTTATTTTTAATTTATTTTATGTATATGGAAGTCTGCCTGTATGTATGTGTAGCACATAGGTAACTGGTGTCTGAGGAGGCAGGAAAGGAAAACGGACCCCTGGAAGCAGAGTTACAAATGGTTGTGACCCATGTAGGCTCTGGAAACTGAGGTCCTCTGAAGAACAATAACTGCTTTAACTGCTAAGCCATCTCTGCAGCCCTTTGCTTTTCACTGTGCATGTCTGTGTGGGTGTGCATATGCGAGTGTAGGCACCTGCAAAGGCCAGGGCCATGCCATCTCCCCACAGCTGGAGTCTGCTAGCAGTTGGGAGCTGCTTAACATGGGTGCCTAAGAACCAAACTGCAAGAACAGTATGAACTTCTAACCAGCAGATCATTTCTCCAGCTCTAATCACTCCTTAAGCTAGATGATAAGGCCTGTGTTAGTATTAATATAGATACATGGTCGAACTTATTTTTGCTTCCCCACCTTAATTTCCAGTTAATATAGTTCTGTAGATAATCTAAAAGGTAAAGTTGACAAAGTAGATTGGGCAGTTAAAATCAGCAAGGACTACTCCTTATAGATGTAAAATTGTAAATCTAAATTCTTTATGTTGCCACTGCATCAACATCACTGTGTCCTCTTCTATATATATATACTGAAACTGAAGTGTGAAGAAACCTCTTCGTGATTTATTAGACAGAGCCATTAGTCTCACTTTAATATTCCTCCCTCAAGCTTTAAAAAAAAAACCAAACAACCAAATTAATATCTGTCTTTATTATTGTTCTGTTACTGTGAAGAGACAACATGACCAACTCTTACAAAGAAAGTATTTAATTAGGAGCTTGCTAACAGTTTCAGAGGGTTAGTCCATTATCACATGGCTGGGGCATGGCAGCATGGGGTCAGGCTTAGTGTTGAAGCCCACTCTCAGTGACACACCTCTTCCAACAAGGCCACACCTCCTGATCTTCTGAAAACAGTGTTCCTTCCTGATAACTAAGCATTCAAGTCTATAAGTCCCTCTTATTCAAATCACCACAATGTATTCAGTAAATAAACCACGCTCAGTAGTTCTTAGGAATGACAGTGGTAATTCTAGACCTTAGGTCAATCATCCTTTTGAATTTTTCATTTCCACGTGAGTAGTGTGTGCATGAAGTCACAGGTGTTTTTAAGTATTTGTGTGGGTGCCTGTTTGTGTATGCTTATGGAGAAAGGTCTGTCTCTGGTTTTACTCATTTCGTAGCCACTTCAACTCTCTGGTCTCACTGGCATGGAGCTCACTGAGTACTCCAGGCAGGCTAGTCACTGAGCCTTGGGCCGGGGGGGGATTAAAGTCAGGCCCTCAGGCTTGTGTGGCAAGCATTTCTTCACCTAAGGTCCCTCCCCAACCCAGGACTTTCTCCTCAAAGTTATTTCTGAAAATTTCAAGTTTGAAAAAGAATGACAGAGAATTGATAGTTTCTTTTGTGTTTAGGTAGAATTCACCTGTAAACTCAGCTAGACCTGGTACTTTCTATTTTAGAAAGTTATTGGGTATTGATCCAGTTCTCTAATAGATACAGATCTATTTAAATTGGCTTTGTTTTGTGAATTTTGGCAGATTGTATCTTTAAGGACATTTAAAATGAACTAGTTATTACTAGATCATCAAATGTCTGAGCATACATTTGTTTACTATACTTTATTTTCTTTTGAATTATTTTTAGTTGAGGCTGACTAGATGGGATAAGGACAGTTGCTGCCAAGTATGATAATGGAGTTTGATCCCAGGACCCAAGTAATGAAAAAAGAGAGCGAACTCTAGCAAGTTATGCTCTTAACCACAGTACCCTGCCCCATTTGCCACAACTTCTGTACCAAAAAATAAGTCTGAAAATTTAAATAACATTATTTGGCATACCAGGTAAAGGGATTTAGCTTGTTTCCATACATATGTGTTGATACTTTGATTTGCCTCACCCTGCTACCTGCCTTATTGTCCTTTTAGTGTTCATTGGTAATATAGTGACAGTTCCTTTTATTTTTGTCTCTCAGCTTAATTGCTGTATAACCTAATTTTGTCATTTCCTGAAACGTGCTTTCCTTCTTTATTGATTTTTTTTCCTTTATAGTCTTAGTTGACTTTGTTAAAGGTTTACTGATTTTATTGAACTTGTCAAAGAATCAGCTTTTGTTTTATTGGCTTTTTTTTTTTTTAAAGATTTATTTATTTATTATATATAAGTACACTGTAGCTGCCTTCAGATACACCAGAAGAGGGCATCGGATCTCTTTACAGATGGTTGTAAGCCACCATGTGGTTGCTGGGAATTGAACTCAGGACCTCTGGAAGAGTAATCGGGTGCTCTTAACCGCTGAGCCATCTCTCCAGCCCGTTTTATTGGCTTTTTAAAATTATTACCTGCCTTTTAAAATTTTCATTTATTTTTGCCCTAATTTTTACTTTAAAAAAAAAAAAAAAGCTCCTGCTGGCAAGTCTGTGTCCCCCATGTGTGCCCAGTGTCTGTGGAGGCCAAGAGAGAGTGTTGGGTACCATGGAACTGGTGTTTGAGATGGTTGTAAGCCATCTGGTGAATGCTGGGTATTGAACCTGGATTCCTGGAAAGAACAGTCAGTTCTTTTAACCAACTGAGCTACCCCTCAACTCCCATATTGTTGTTATTCTACTCTCCTACTGTATTACTTCTTCTCTCTCTTCCTATCTCTCCCCCCACCCCCAACCCCTCTTCCCCGCCCGTCCCTCCCATGCGCACATGCTGAAGGTGTCCATGTAGAGGCCAGAATTCAGCCTCCTCTCTTTCTCCACTTTCTTTTTTAAGATAGGGTCTCTCTCCCTGGGACTTGGGACTTGCAAATCAGGTTTGGCTGAACCCCAGGGGTCTGCCTGTTTCTGCCTCCCCAGAGTGGGATTACAATTGTGTAACACCATTACAGACTGAGCTATTTCTTTAGTCCTTTTTCTGGTTTTCTCAAGTGGAAGCTTATGTGATCTCCTTCCCATTTCTTCCCTCTTCCTCCTCTGCCTCCCCTTCTTCTCCCCTTGCTGCTGCTTCTGCTTCTTTTTTTAAACTGCATTCAGTCTAAGCACTGCTTTTATTGCGCCCCACAAACTTTGCTCAGAGGTGGTTTTCATTTCCACGTAAGTTATTTTTCCCTTCTTTGTTACTTGGTGGGATCTCATCATGTTGCCTGATTTGGTCTTGAACTCTTAGTCTCACATGGTCTTCCTGCCTCAGCTTTCAGGGTGTGAGGACTCCAGGAATAGGATACATGTTGACTTTCTCTGGACAACCTCCTTGATCCATAGTTTACATTTTATTATCTTAGTGTTTTAAGTATTTCAATTTTTTTTAACGTTATCTTTTGCTGGTTTCTAGCTTAATTCTAATTGTGGTCAAACAGCAGATATTATGTGATCCATCATTTCAAACTTGTTTACATAATAAGTCTTATGGTTCAGAATGCCCTGTGTGAGCTTATGTAATTTGTGTGTAGGGTGACATTATTTCTGGATGACTAATAGTGCTATTGAATATGGTATGCTCTTGCGAATTTCTGCCAGCTCGGTGTATCCATTTTGATACAGAGATTTGATTTTCCAATTGTAATAGTGGCAGCCCCTTGGCTCAGGGGTTTATGTGAAAGGGGGGGCAGAAATATTCTAAGAGCCAGAGATGGTGAATGATTTTCAGGAAACAGCATTTTCCAGACACAGCAAGGCCGATGCTTATACAAATCCACAGAGACTGCAGTGGCACACACAAACTCAAGCCAGACAAAATCCCAGCACAGATGTAGGAGAGTGGGCATACATGCTCCATCTGTAGAAAAAAAGCTTTTTATAAATCACAGCCAAAGGGTGAGGGAAAACCTGTTTCCTTCAATGGAGTGACAGGAAACAGTATGATAAAAATATACCATATGAAATTCCCAAACAATACGTTTAAAAACCAAAAATAATAGAAAAGTGCTTCATGTATTTTGACACTGTTGTTAGGTACATACACATTAGGGACTGACGTCTTTCTGGAGAATTGCCTTATCTTAGACATTACCTGTCAACCTTGCTCTGGAGTCTTCTGTGTCTTAAGTAATAGCTGCTTCTACCCTGTTCTAAGCAGTGCTAACACAGCACGTAGGGTTTCCTTAATTCCTTCACCATTCACTTTTAGGATTTACCGTACAGAAAATGGAGGTGGGTTTTATTTCTTGCCACTCGAGCAAAGTGTGAATTACAACAGGTGATTACATTGACATTCAAAGTGATTTTTTTTTAAAAAATAGAATTGAACTAACTTTTTACTCTTTAGTGTTATCTTTGTTTTTTTCTTCCATATTTTTTATTGCCTTTTGTAATTTGAGCATTTTGTTTGCATTTGATTCCTTTCTTGTTATATCACTTTTAGAATCTTCTTTCAGTAGTTGCCCTAATAAGACCCATATACATTTATAGCTATTCTAAAACTGTCTTCAAATAACATTCTATTTCCAAGTAGTGTATGTAATTTCTTTTCTCTTTCTTTCTTTCTTTTTTTTTTTTTTTTGAGATAAGGTTTCTCTGTGTAGCCTCACTATCCTGGAACTCACTCTGGCTGGCCTTGAACTCAGAGCTCCGCCTGCTTTTGCCAGGTGCTGAGATTAAAGGCATGTGTCGCCACTGCCCAGCTCATAAGAATGTTTAGTTTTTATCCTGTGCCTCATTACTGTTGTAAACACATGCATCCGCATACACACATATACAGGGAGTTTACATTAAGGTTCATTCTTGGTGTCTCATTGCAGTCCGTGTTTTGCAAATATATAATGACATAGCATGGACCTTTAAATGTAGTTATAGTTTTAATTTCTGAATATTGGAATTTGTAGAATTTTGATTCAGGGAGCCAATGGGTCAGAATATTGTTAGAGATTTTAAGAGGTAGGAGAGATAGCTTAAGAGCACGTACTACTCTTCCAGAGGACCTGGATCTACTTCCCAGCACCCACATACCTGGGCAGCTTGTTACTGTCAGTTGCTCCAGTTCCAGGAGAATTCAGCACCTCTTGTGACCTCGGATACCAAACACAATGCAATGCATACATGTACATGCAAGCAAATCACTCACACACCTAAAATAAAAATCAGCAGCAACAACAACAAAAGGAAATTAAAATATAATCACTGACTGTGGGTTGCCCGTTTGTCTACTCTGATGAGTGCTTGAATAACCTAGGTTCATATTGTACAGTGGGCACAGAGGGCAGCAGGGATGCAGACTTCTTTGCTTAGGTTTTGAGACAAAGACTATAAGCTGTGTCACAAGTAATATGGGAAAGGAGGAAGGTCAGTCAGATCTGGTTTCTCCATCATTATTTACCTAGACTTTGGATGCATATCAATTTGTATATAGTTTTTCCTCTTAACACTAGTGTATCTCAAATGTGGGGCCCATATTTAAAAACTCAGAATGAAGTGTAATATTTAGCAGGATCCATCAGTACACATCTGACTTATAGGTGTATAGTACAGGGTAGAAGACAAGTATCTATGTTATATGTAAGTTCAGTGTTTATAAAAGTATATATAATTACATGTTTAGTTTTCATCATCTTTGTTTGCAAAATAGTGCCATTTTCTAATTTTAAAGAGCAAACCCCTATTCATTGTTAAATGTGTCATAAGTTTATTCTTCGGGGCTTTACAATTACTATTCATTTTCGAGTTGCTGGATAAAACTCTTAAGACCTCAGGAGACTAAGGAATGGTTTTGGTAGTTGATGTAGGGACCACTTCCAACCTTTTTTGGCTCTAGGCCAGTATTGTTTTGTTTGTTTTGTTTTCTGAGACAAGGTTTCTCTGTAACCCTGGCTGTCCTGTATTTCAGGGATCTGTCTGCCTCTGCCTCCCAAGTGCTGGGATTAAAGACATGTACCACCACATTAGGATTCTTACTAATTTACAAGTATTTCATTTGCATGCTCATCTGGTCCTTCAAGTCTGAACAACCCTGTCTTCTTCAATTCTTTTGATGGGTCTAGTCACATTGTGTTACAATTAAAGTGTGGCTACTCTGATGCCTCCCTTTCTAATAGTTTCTAAATCTAGTCAGTGAGTTTGATCTTTGCCTTTTTATTTTTAATTTCTGCCACTATTACCAAACAAACACCTTACCCTCCCCTCTGGCAGTTTCTTTCCCTCCAAATTTTACTTCTATTGATCACTTTATATACCAGAAAGTATTTTTCTCAACTAAAGTTAACAATCAATATCTGGAGACAACTTTTTATTATAACTGGTGGTATTCAGAATTGACCTCTAGTCTGTGCTTGATATAATTTGCTGTTTTGCACAGCACATTTTCACATAAAAATAATTGTTTAGCCTGATACACCAATACTTTAATAAAAACATTTTCACATAAAAATAGTTGTTTAGCCTGATATACAATACTTTAGAACTTGTGTTACCTGACTCAATCTAATGTCTAATGCACAATCACTGTATTCAGATGCCTTGGATCAGCTCTGTGTTAATTTTCTGACGGTGCTTGAAGGAATCTTGGGAGTCAGACTGTATAGTTGCACATTATTTAACTCTCGTTACATCTATTCTGGTAGGTTTTATATCACTAATATTATAGATAATAATTCTGACTGGTTTTGTAGTTTTGTTTTGTAGTTTTGAGACAGGGTCTATTTATGTAGCCCTTTCTTTCCTGGAACTCATTATGTAGAGGATAAACCTGAGTCTTAAAGAATTTTTTTTTTTAATATAGAATAGAGTTTATTCAGGGCATGGGGAGGAGAGTTAAGAGGGTGTAGGGGCAGAGGAAGGAGAGGGAGAGACACAGAGACAGGAAGAATAGAGAAGTAGAAGAGTAGCAGCCATGAGCACATGGAGAGGGGGTGAGGGGAATGGGGAGAGAAGGACCAGAGGGGGAAGAGGGGAAGAGTGCAAGAGAGTCTTAAAGAATTAAGTAGCTGGATTAAAGTCATGCACCTTTTAAGTGATAGAAGCCAAGTGCAAACATTGGTCTGTCTACTGAGAGACTGAGTGCGGTGGTCAGGATACCAGGCCTCAGGACTGTCTTCAGTGTGCTGCTTCTGTCTCGTTCCCTCTCACCTCTCTGTGGGTCCATCTTAGGCTCGCTTGTGCCTTGACTCCTGTTGCTTCTCTGCTCAGTCTTTCAGTAAAGAGTATCACTTTGGTTTTCCAGCCTGGACTGAAGACCCTCTTCGCAAAATACTTTCCTTAAAGTACTTCAAAGTTTCTAAAACTTGCTGCATTTTTTTTTTTAAATAAAAGAAAAACAACTGGGCAGTGGTGTGATGATATCTTTAATCCCAGAACTCAGGAGGCACAGGTGGGCAGGACTGTCTGAGTTCAAGGCCAGCCTTGTCTATAAAGTAAGTTCAGACCAGCCAGAAATACAAACAGAAAACCCTACCTGGATAAAAAAAAAACAAGCAAACAAACAACAACAACAAAAAAGAAAAGGAAAAATTAGATTCTTGGAGAATTTCATATGCATATACAATGTATATTAATTTATCTACCCCTACAACTTCTCTAGACCCACCTAAATTTTATTGTTTTTGATATGTATTTGTATAATAACCTAACCTACCTGAGATTGCAGGAATCTTAAAGTAAAATGATCTTATTTTTATTTAAAATAACACTTTGAGGCTATAGCTAAGTGTCAGAGTGATTGTTTAGTATATCAGAAGCCCCTAGATTTGATCTGCTCTGTACTCCAAAAATCTTCTCTTTAGTTTTTTAATGTTATTATATGAAATATTAGATATCATTGTCATTTTCAAATAAAATATATTTTAGCGACTTTCCCCCTCCTTTATCTGACCTCTCTTACCTTGATCCCTCTCTTGTATCCTCTTCCCCCTCTTCCATAGTGTATGTTTGCACATGTGTTTATTCATGTATGCACACAGAGTATATAAAAAGATTTGATATTTTATGGCCAGCACTTTTTTCTTTGTTTGCTTTCTGAGACTGGGTTTCTCTGTGTAGCCCTGGCCATCCTGGAACTCACTCTGTAGACCAGGGTAGACTCCAATTAAAGAGATCCACCTGCCTTTGCCTCTACCTCTGCCTCTGGAGTGCTGGATTAAAGTGCACCACTAGCACCCAGTTACCAACACCTTTAAAACAGTCTCTAGACTTCCTCTATGCCATCCCTTAATAGTTTACACTGTGCCTTTGGTGTAGAATTCCATATACCGCATGCTCAGTGATTCATACTGTACTTGGTTTTCAGGACCCAGCTTGAACATGACTGTTAGAGAATAGAGGCTAAAAGCATGTGCTTTATGCACTGATGGGGCTAAATTTAAGGTTTAATTCTGATAACTATCTATGAGACTTTGAACAAAGTAACAGATTTGCTAAGACTTCTACCTCATCTGTAAAATGCTTGGCATGTTATCTAGCTCACAGGGCTGTTGGGAGTGAATCAAAGCTTGGGTGTGAGGTACTTGGTACAAGGCACAAAATACTCAGGGCTTCGCAAATGTCAGCATTCTGTTGTTTCTGTATAGCTCTTCTTATTTAATATATACTTTTCTTTCTCTAATACTACGAGTTCTAGAACCAAGAATTATTGGATTTTAAATTTGCCCTGTCACAAAAGTATAAATATGAGCAAATATTTAGCTATTGTGTGCTTTTGTTATGAGTGCCTAATTTCCTTACTGTTACCAGTCTTCTGGCATGTCCAGCTTCCTACCTTTGGAACACTTGTACACTTACAGCTCCTTTTTAGAGGCTTAACCTCTGTTTTGTTGTTGTCTGACCTTCTTTCCTTTCCTTTCCTTTCCTTTTCCTTTCCTTTCCTTTTTCCTTTCCTTTCCTTTCCTTTTTCCTTTCCTTTCCTTTCCCCTTTCCTTTTTCCTTTCCTTTCCTTTCCTTTTTCCTTTCCTTTCCCCTTTCCTTTCCCCTTTCCTTTCCTTTTTCCTTTCCTTTCCTTTCCTTTCTCCTTTCCTTTCCTTTCCTTTCCTTTTTCCTTTCCTCTCCTCTCCTCTCCTTTTTCCTCTCCTCTCCTCTCCTCTCCTCTCCTCTCCTCTCCTCTCCTCTCCTCCCCTCCCCTCCCCTCCCCTCCCCTCCTCTCCTCTCCTCTCCTTTCCTTTCCTTTCTTTTGAGACAATTTCTCTGTGTAGCTCTGGCTGTCCTGGAACTCACTCTGTAAACCAGGCTGGCTTCAAATTCAGAGATCCACCTGCCTCTACCTCCTGAGTGCTGGGATTAGAGGTGTGCTCAGCTAAGTGGGGGTTAACCTCTTAAAGATTATGAGAATATTCATTCTTGTGCCTTGAATAGTGTTTTGGATGTGGTTATGGTGGCATATTTTAGGGCTTTTACACACCTTACCTTATTTGAGCCTCCCAAGATCCAGTGATGTGGGCAGAATACTAGTTAACAGGCTACTTAATCAGAAGGGGTAGGTTTCAATGCCAACCATGCTCTAGGTCAAGTCCTCCCTTCACATTATTTGTTCCATTTTAGTTGTTATTACCATCCAGGAAGGTGTTGCTTATTACTCTATTTTGAAACGGAAGTGGCTCAGGCTCAGAAAGGTCAGGCAGCAGGACCAAGGTCAACCAGACCACGAACTTTATTTAATTTAAAGCCTGGAAATAATGCACAAAACGACTGTCAACATAAAGTCTCAAAGCCAGGTTCTAGGTTTCATGGTGTTCTGTTTAACTGATAATTTTGTTCTTTGAGGAATTTCATTCCCTTGTGTCCTGAAGAAGCTATTGATAATTAAGTGCTGTTCTGTTAGGGGAGTGAAAACTTTAATACAAGTACTATAGAACAATTAATCCTAGATTTCTTTGTTTTTTAGATTTATTCATATGAGTACACTGTAGCTGTCTTCAGACACACCAGAAGAGGGGATTAGATCCCATTACAGATGGTTGTGAGCCACCATGTGGTTGCTGGGAGTTGAACTCAGGATCTCTGGAAGAGCAGTCAGTGCTCTTAACCGCTGAGCCATCTCTCCAGCCCCTAATCCTAGATTTCTTAATATCTGTTTTGGAGACTGCTAAGAAAGAGCGAGCAGGCGCGCTCCTCTACTAAAGCCTTTGCAGTAGTCTGTCTGTTTGCTGCAGGGCTAGCGAAGGTTCTGTGGTTTGACTCTACTTCCTTAGGTAACAGGTGACCAAACTCTCATTTTTAAACAGCCTGTGGGATGTTGCAAGGAGCTTGGAATTTTTGGAATCAGGGGAACTAGAGTCCTTTTAATGAGAGATTAGATAACTCTTTTAGAAACAGAAGACCTGATTTAAGAAAGATGTTGTATTAGTCAGGTTCTCTAGAATAAATGGCTGAAACTTGGGCTGGAGAGATTGCTGTTGTAGAAATTTGTAATACTGATCTGGGGTTTCTACCCTGCCTTTGACCATTTAGTTCCCAGATAAAAGACACACAAGTCTCTGATCAGTAACCACTGTTTGCCCGAACCCATGTTTTCCAGTACTCCCAAGAGCCCTTGTCCTTTCTACTGGAGCAGCCTTGCTCTTGATGTAGGGAAACAACAGTTAGAGCAATTCTGCCCCCGCATCAATTTGCATTTCCTTTTTTTACACAAGGCTTCGTAGCGTGGACAGCTCTGAAACCATGTACTCTTATACTTCCACTTTATCATTTTCTGTTTATTGGTGTCACCAATTCTGGGTAGAATGAGATAAAAAAGCAGATTGGTACTGAAAGAGGCAGGTATATTACTTTTAACTGTATTGCCTCACCCAGCAACTTCCTGGTCACATACCGTATGTAATTATTTTTCTTTGAAACTGCTAACTTTGAGAGACATTGAGGTAAGTCAGGCCTTTTCTCAGTTATCACTACTAAGTGGATAGGTATGAGGCTGGACACTTTTACAGTCTCTCTGTTGTCTTTGGTCTCATCACTTTGTTCTTAGCTCCTAAAGGTGTGCAAATTGCTTGGTGGTGAGTATCAGTATTTGAATGAATCCATTTGTGTGTGCTCAATAGGACACTTCCTTACTGGTCCCATATAACCAAATCAGTGTAAGAGATACTGAAATGTTTTCCTGTTTGTCTCACTGGCTAGCCCTTGCTGGCCTAGAACTCATTTTGAAGATCTACCTGCTTGCCTTTCAAGTGCTGCAATTAAAGGTATATGCCACCATACCTGATAAGTTAAGTGACTCAAGATGAGATCACACACACACACACACACACACACACACACACACACACACACACACACACACTTTAAAAAAGAGAGATTCTATATCATACGGCCTTTCTATCATGTGTCAGTTGGGAGGTCTCACAGGCCGTTTCACAGCCTTCCACATCCAAACTCTAGTCTGAACTCATATTCAGTAACCAGGCGTTGGGCACACGCTTTTAA
Organism: Rattus norvegicus; assembly: GCF_021556685.1. NCBI lineage: Eukaryota > Metazoa > Chordata > Mammalia > Rodentia > Muridae > Rattus > Rattus norvegicus. The sequence goes on along the minus strand of NC_141536.1, from coordinate 21,865,866 downwards.
TTCCAGTTACTGGGGAGGCAGAGGCAGGTGGACTAGTGAGTTTGAAGCCAGTGAGGGGATACAAAGTTAGATCTTGGTGGGGAGGGTAATGGCCTGCTAGAGTGGTGTGGGATGGAGTTTCCCATCTAGGGAGGGCAGATGCCATAGTAACTACAATGGGCTTCAGGAGATTCTTGGCCCCATTTTGTGTAAAGTGTGTGCATCTGACAGCTGGCCTATCATTCTATTTTTAGACATAATCTATGGGATTACAGGGTGGTTTCTTTTCTTTTAAAGCTATTCTGCATAAGTACAGACTGTGTTACAATGGTTTTTTTCTCTGTAGTGATTTAGAGATTATTTAATATGTAGGGTAAAAAGAAAAAGTCATTTCTATTTAATCGCTGTGATTCCTTTATCCAAATATTTTATTGTAAAGATAATTTTCAATGTTGACCATATTTAATTCAGTTCAATGTAAATGCTCAAATGCAGAAAAACTGGAGATAGAAACAATTTTTTTCAACTATGTCATTAATCTTCATTTTCCTCTTTAGGTGAGTGGAGATACATTATAAGACGTTTAAAGCTGATTTAACAATATCCACTGAGCACCCATTACTGTTCGTTGGACAGCATTCTTTTCTAGAAACTGAGCTTGCCCTGATGCTAGTCCATTTACTTTATGCCTCATAAGGTGGTGTCCCCAATTTCATAGGAGAAAACTGAAACATTGAGCAATTTAATAACTTGGCCAAACATCAGAAACATCAAGCAGTAGAGCCACAATACAGAGGCTCTGTCTCACTACAGAATCTACATTCTTTCCCCTCACCACAGGCAGCCTCTGCTGCTTTTCAGAAGCAGCTGATTAAGGGGACTGGAATGGTTACCTTTAGGAAGATTAGTGACTCTTAACAGACTCTTAAGTTTTAATTCCAGGTATTATACTGTAGAATAGAAATCATATTTCACAGTATTCATAGTCATTTTGATCTGCAACTATCATTTCCAAATTCTGTTATTTTGATAACATGTATGACAAAATTGGAAGACATGGTTTTCCTCTTTTGCCCTGTAAAGAATTGGCATTTAAAATGTTCATTTGTGCTAGGTGGTGGTGCCGCGCATCTTTAATCCCAGCACTCAGGAGGCAAAGATAGGTGTGTCTGTGAGTCAAGGCCAGCCTGGTCTACATACTGAGTTCTAGGACAGCCATGGCTACATGGAAAAATGCTGTCATGGGAAAAAAAGTAAGAAAAGAAAGGAGTGGGGAGGGAGGGAAGAAAGAATAGAAAATGTTCATTTGTCAAAGATTCTGGCATTTACAGTATTTGAAGGGTTTGAAAAGTCTGAGCCACTGGAGGTTAATTGCTACCCTGTACCAGTGTTGTATTTTGGAAAATCCTTGCAAGTAACTTAAAGCTTGTATGATTTTGTTCTTCAATTTGAAATGAATAGAAGGCATAATTATAGTATTTATCCATATTATACAAATAACATTGCAGAATGCTAGGTAGAAGAGGAAAAAATTCTGTGTTCCAAGGCAGTGGAGATTATTAGAAGTAAAGGAACCCGATGTAGGACGTGAGGATTTGGGGAATTGGCCTTTAGAATGAAGACAGTGCTCTAAACTTAGTCAAGTCTTAGCTCCACCTACTGACATCTGACCCCCACCCCGACCCCCTGTGTGTCTGATTTGTCACTGGTAAATTGAAGCTAATGACACCTTAAATGAACTCACTTTTAAATGATCAGAATTTTTGACAGGTGGCAAGATAGCTCAGTGGGCAGACGTGCTTGCTGCCAAAACTGATGGCATGAATTCCATCCCCAGAAACAAACCCACATAGTGGAAGGAGAGAACTGACTCCAGTGAGTTGTCCTCTGACATGCACATGTGCCACCGCACACACAAAGGGTGGTGGTGGGAGGGCAAATGTAATTGAACATTTTTAAATGCTTTTAAGCTACACGAATTATGACATTTTACCAGTGATGTAATTCTAACAGTAAATATATTTAAATAACATATTGTCACATTTTATTGCAGGTAAATACCTTCTAGTTATATAGCAAGTTCTACTTGGCCCCTTTAATGTAGTTAATTAGGCTAGTAGTAAATGGTTCTCATTTTACTTCCAATCATTCTACAAGTTCCAGTCTGTGACTGTAGGTAGGCTCTGCACCACAGGTTTTAAAAAAAAAAAAAAAAGTGGGGCTGGAGAGATGGCTCAGAGGTTAAGAGCACTGACTGCTCTTTTAGAGGTCCTGAGTTCAATTCCCAGCAACCATATGGTGGCTCACAACCATCTGTAATGGAATCTGATACATTCTTCTGATGTGTCTGAAGACAGCTGCAGTGTGCTCATATAAATAAAATAAATAAATCTTTATAATAAAAAAAAAGCCTGAGGAAAACTGAGAAAGTAAACAAATGGATCAATACATTATTTTTTTTAAAAAATGTATTAATAGTTTTTCTTTTCACCTGTAGCCAGTGGTGGCAAGAAGGACTATTAATTACAGATCCTGAAAGGCCTTCAAAGAGGAAAAATCGAGCATTATAGGAGACCAGAGGCCTCTTTGGCATGTCTTTGACTGGATTTGTCACTTGTATCAGAAGTAGATACCAGATGCTGTACTGGCTTCTTAACACTGAGTGTAATGGCCAAGACATTTGCATTCAGTGCATTGTGACTTGTATTTTCTGTTGCTTTACTTTAGGAAGGAAGGAAGGGAGGGAGGGAGGGAGGGAGGGAGGGAGGAAGGAAGGAAGGAAGGAAGGAAGGAAGGAAGGAAGGAAGGAAGGAAGTTTTTTCAGTTAAGAAAGAGTTGGGCTTGGTTGTTCATGAATTTAATCCTAGCATTCGGAAGACAGGAGTGCTATGTCTGGGAGTTCGAGGACACCTTGTTCTACAGAGTTCCAGACCAGCCAGGCTACATAGGCCATGTCTGCAAATGTGTAAGTAAACAGCACACTCTCATTTGCAAGCATGGAGTACATTGCCTACTATAGGTATCCTCTAGTCATCAGCATGACAGCCCCTGGGGTTGGGTTTGGGTTCTCATCTTAGCCTACTACATTCCTGAACAAAGTGTTACACCTCTCACAGCTCAGTTTAATTTGCAGAAGTAAACAAGCACAGTCTTTGTCTTATAAACTCTGTGCTGAGTCATACGTCCAGCTCAGTACTTAGCATTCAGGAACCACTCAGCAAATCTCATATTCCTCCAGAAGCATTTTCTGGGTAGAACTTTGTTTCCATACTTAAATGCCATGTACATAGTAGTCATCTCTTACACGATAGCTTCTTAATAACCCTTTGTCCACAGACTCAGGATATCCCTGGGGGGGCCTTCTGCTCCTTAACAGCTGGCCTCAGTGATGTGGAGGTAAACAAGATAAGCTGGGCTTAATTTATCCACGATATTTTTATCCTTTATTTGATCATTGTGAATTCTAAATAAAACCCTAGATGTATTTATTAGTCTTGGTTTGTTTTTTGTGTTTTTTCAGGAAAGCTGAATTGATAGTATGGAAGAGTGGATGGGTAGTTGGGTGGATGATTTTATCATACTGAGTTGATTTATATGACCATGGAGGCTAAAAAATTAAAAAAGAAAAATCTACAGGGAGCATTAGCAGATTGGGATCCCATGCTACAGTTACAGTCTGAAGGCTTTTAGGGCAGAGCCCTGGGAGCTCATGTTCCAGTTTGAATCCAAAGGCAAGCGTATGTGCTGAGGGAAAACGTATGAGAGAGACTGCTGCTGCTGCTCACTTCAGGCCTGCAGCTGATTGAGGCCTATCCACACTGTGGGTCTCCAAGTAAATAGATGCATGTATGCATGCAATACAAATAGATTTAGTAACATAAACTCTAGATTTGATGAAGATATTTGTAGTATTAACCATTTTTATTCTATTTTATTGTGCTGTGTTTGAACCATGTACTTCATACATAGTAAGTAAGGCCCTGCCCTGGACAATCATTTTTGTGCTTCTTTTTAGTGATTGTGTGTATATACCTGTGATTTTGCCACTATTTCCACATGTGTTATGTCGTCTGATCATCGTAGTATCTCCTACAAGGTTATCAGAGTAACCTTATGTAAAGCATCCTCAGCTCTGTACACTTAGAGCCTTGCTGGAGATTATGAAGATAGCAAGCAGAGATGCAGCTTGCATGTGGTCCTAACTTTAGCCTTCAGCGCTTGCTGCTTGCCTGTGCCTTCTTTGTCCTGGAGGAAACCTGGAAAGAGTCTTGTGACCTTTCTTCTTGTATCCAGTATTCTACTCAAAACCATTTCAGGATAGAAAGTTAACCAGTAATAAATGGACAGAACGTAAAGATTTTGTTTTTAGGTGTCTTTAATGATACTCTGAGGTAGAGAGACGGAGAGGGAGAGAAAGAAAGGGAGAGGGAGAGTGTGTTGTGCTGCAGCTTTCTAGTGCTCTAGGCTGCTCTTTCCATAGGCCATGAGGAGGCAGGTCATAGTGAAATGTAGCTGATCTGGAGCAAAACCTAGGGCACAGAACAAGCTGTAGAAGCTCATCAGGGCTGAGGCTCCAGTGTAACGTTTGGTGAAAACAGTGTTTAATGTCTTGGAAGAGTTTTGTTTTATAGATCCAAGAGATCTGTATTCTTGATACCAGTTTTTTGAGGGAAACATACCAATGGACGTGTGAAGATAGTTCTGGAATACCTCCCATCCCAACATTCAGCCCCTGGACATCATCAGGGATTTTGGAAGAAAGGATAATTAATGTGAAATTAATTGGAGGAGCTAAATATTATCCATGCATAGAAAGAATTAAAATTCTAAAGGCGTCTTATCAGTACCCAGTGTAGTATTTAAGAATGGACAGGAAGAAGATGGTAACATTGGAGCTGTCAAGATGCTTTGCCAACCTTGACTGTAATCCACCTGCTGTATACAAGGAAATTGCCACAGCCCTCAAAAAATAGAAAATTTGTCATTTGTTGGGTAGGAAATCTTCATGAGGGGTAAATAAAGTCTCCCCTGTGACCCATAGTGTCTTCGAAGTCTGTTACTATTGCCACCAATACCACAGTAGTTAACTGTGCCTTAGTTCCCAGACATTCATGTCCCAAGGGTTCGTATTCTAACTTTTCTTGATATTAGCTGTTAGATCTTCAACAACTTAGCTAAGTTCTTTGAAACTTGGCTTATCTCTAAAATGGAGATCAATTTCTAGACTTCCCAAGAGATTATGGTGAGATGCTATACATAAGTTATTTAGTACTGATACCAGGGACAAAGTAAGGAATTCAGTAAGAGTAGAAGAAATGTGAGAGAAAGGAGAGAAAAGGACACATACTTCTTTATGTACAGAGGTATAAAACTTGAAAATTTACATTTTCTACAAACCAGTCATCAGTGTTGGTCAACCCTGATAGAAGCAGAGATAAATGGTTTTCTCCTTAAGAAACTTGAGTATAGCTGATTCAGATCTAGAATGATTAAAATAGGCTCTTGTTATTTCATACTCATAGTAAGACAGAATATAAGAGTTTAAATAATTGGCAGCCATAAAGTATAGATTGTTTCTCTACGCTCCATGTAAGGAATGCCTTTTCTTTCTTTCTGGCTCTACCCTACCTGACTCTTTTCTTCATCTCCTCACACACAACTCGGGGGTGGAAGGCATTTATATCTGAAGTCAGAAGGCAGAGAGAGATGAATCTTTATGTCCATCTATCTCACGGGAATGGCACCACCCATACTTAGGACTTACCTTCCCTCTTTTAAAACTGTTCTGGAAACCCTCATAGATAAATCCAGAGGTGTGTTTCCATGGCAAGTCTAGTTGAGATAACAGCGAAAGCCAGGCATGGTGGCTTTAATCCCAACATTCCGGAGGCAGAGGTGGGAGGATCTCTTCAGATAAAGGATAGCCAGCTGGTCTACACACAGAGAAGCCCTGTCTTCAAAGTGCAAAAAAAAGGGAGTGCTTTAAAAAGTTTTTTCGATTCATTTATTTTATGTGCATGAGTGTTTTGCCTACTTGTATGTATGCGCACCAAATATACACTGATGCTCTTGGAAATCAGAAAAGGGGATCAAGTCCCCAAGGACTTGAGGTACAAGTGGTAAACTGCCATGTATGTGCTAGGAATTGAACTGAGGTCCTTTGTAAGAGCAAAAAGTGCTCTTGTCGGCTTGAGCCAACTCTCCAGCCCATGTCTGAGGCATTTTAACCTTAGGTATTTGCAGTTTTTAGACCTGTAAGTTCATCATCTGCTTTGAACTAGTGTTCTCGTTCTCTCTCTCCCTCCCTTCCTTCCTCCCAGATATCTGCTTTGAACTAGTGGTTTCTTTTTCTTTCTTTCTGTATTGTTTGTTTTGTTTTGTTTCTTTTTTTTTTTCTTTGTTTTGGAGACAGAGTTTCTCTGTGCAGCCCTGGCTGATCTGGATCTATACCAGGCTGGCCTCACACTTAATCCACCTGCCTCTGCCTCTGCCTCTGCCTCTGCCTCTGCCTCTGCCTCTGCCTCTGCCTCTCTGCCTCTGCCTCTCTGCCTCTGCCTCTCTGCCTCTGCCTCTCTGCCTCTGCCTCTCTGCCTCTCTGCCTCTCTGCCTCTCTGCCTCTCTGCCTCTCTGCCTCTCTGCCTCTCTGCCTCTCTGCCTCTCTGCCTCTCTGCCTCTCTGCCTCTCTGCCTCTGCCTCCTCTGCCTCCTCTGCCTCCTCTGCCTCTCTGCCTCTCTGCCTCTCTGCCTCTCTGCCTCTCTGCCTCTCTGCCTCTGCCTCCTCTGCCTCTGCCTCTGCCTCTGCCTCTGCGGTGATTAAAGGTGTATACCTCTACCACATGGCCTAGTGGTTTCTTTTTGCTTTCTTTACTTCCTTGTTCTGCTAATGTGAAGCTGAAGGGAGGAAATCGAAGCTTGAACATCTGTGGTCATAGCTGAGGAATGATTTAGTGTGCCAAGTATTTGCTATGCAAGCATGAAGGCCTGAGTTCAGATCCTCTATGAAAGCCAGCACTTACATGAAATCTGGGCCTGCTGTGTAGATAATGTTATCCCTGGCTCAATATCTGAGAAAAGAGGACCACGGGCTCACTGGCCAGCCAGTCTAGCCCCAACAGCAATCTCAGGGACCAGGGAAAAGCTTTGGCTTTGTTCTTTTAGACAAGGTCTTTCTATGTCTGCTGTCCTGGTACTCTCTATGTAGACTGCTTGCCTATGGGATTGTAGGCACAGTGTGTGTGTGTGTGTGTGTGTGTGTGTGTGTGTGTGTGTGTGTGTGTGTGTGTGTGTGTGTGTGTGCTGGTAAGACTATGTATGTATGTATATATGTATGTATGTATATGTGTGTATACATATATATGCTGATAAGACTCTGTTATTAAAACAATAAAGAAAGCAATTGTGATAGTATTGAGAACTAAATCCCAACTTACACATGTGCCTGTGTAGCTCATGCTTGTGTAGTTCTTTCTATCCTCTGTGTACCCCACATCCACAGATACATACAAACATCTATAGTAGATCAAGGGGGTTACTCCTTTTATTCTTTTTTTTTTTTTAAGCAGAAAATGGAAAGGAAGATTCAAGTGTGAATGAAGTCTCTTGGTTTAGAGACTCCAGGAATTTTTGTTGAAGGATCCAATTTGAGATCTATATATGGATGTTAGTTTTGTTTTCCATCACGGGGCCAGGACACAGTGTTAGGTGCTGCTAGTTTTAAGTTTCTGTTGTATGGTCTCAGAGAAACTAGGGTCTGTTCTACAGCACAGTTGTTAGCATACTTGGGTTTCCACTCTTCAATTTGAGTTCTGCATCTTGAAGCCTTGCTTATGTGGGAAATGCTGCTCTCTGCTGGTGAGATGAGGAATACCCACAGCGGTTTGAGTGAGTTGATCGGGACCCAGCAAAGTTGCACGGACTCATAAATACTTTTTTCTTTCGTATCCATGACTCAATCCCAAGACTTATTCCTTTGAAAATTATTCAGTAGGCATTAGAAAAGATACATTGTATGGTACTTAACTGTCTGTAAGTGCAAAATATTTTACAAAGCTGTTGACCACTGCTTAATTATATGTCTACACAGAGCAGTGGCCATAGCTGCAAAATGTGGCCAGGCAAAGCACAACATAGCAGAATGCAAACACCACAAAATAACCCCCAAGCAGAACACAGAAATGGCAGCGTTGAAAGATCTATCTCATGTAGCCTAGGGCAGCATCTTATTTGCAAACTGGGTTGTCAGTAGTAGAGATAAATCCCTTGGATGTTAGTATTGCTAGTGAACAGTTGGGGAAAGGGACCACCCAAATAACTGACAGCCTAGCTAACATCTGGAATGAGGGTAAGGAGACCAGGCAAGGTATGGTAATCTGGTTTCTTACCTCATTTCTCCATCTTGACTATTCCTCTAAAATTGTGACAGATAATCCTTTGTCATTGTTATACTTGTCATTTTTTGTGAGAAAGAGTGAGTATTCTATAAGAAGAAATGGGATTCTTGAGTTATGGAGTACATACAGTTTGAATTTTGAAAGGAGCTATATACATCAGCTGCCAGAAGTATAAAACATACCCATTTTCTCAGAGTAAAATAAAATAATCACGATTTGCCAATCTAATGAGTGGTTTATGTTTCTCTTTTTTTCCGTGTGTGTGTGTGTGTGTGTGTGTGTGTGTGTGTGTGTGTGTGTTTGTGTTTTGCTCTGTGTGTGTTTTGCTGTAAGGTAAACCTAGATACCCTACCTTTCAGCTACATTCCTAACTAGAGAAACAGTTGGTAATAATGGAAAGTGGCTTTTTCACTGTATACACACTAATCTTTTTTAAAAGAAATTTATTTTTAATTGTATGTGTGTATATTTGCATGAAAGTGCAGGTACCCTGGGAGGCCAGAAAAGATTTCCTGGAGCTAGAGTACCATGATTGCTTAGTTTATTATCAATCCCCCTGCAATGATATCTTTTCTACTCCTGCATAAGCAAGTATTCCCATAGGTTATACATTCCTAGAAGAGCATTTTAAAGATGGACTTTGTTTTACGAAATAGAACCACAAATGGTCTCTTAGCGTACCAGCTTATGTGATGACTTTATAGTGGAAGATGCTAAACAGTGATCCTGAAAACTAGTTTTCACAGTGATCCATTTTATATAGGAGAATTTACTTTCCCAACAGCATAAGAATTGTAAGTAGATAATTTTTAAGGGCATGACCAAGCAAATTCTTAGGCTGGTAAGAATCGCAACTGACTAACTCAGTTAAGAAACTCAGAGAAAGGGATAATCTATGAGATTACTTTGTGCGTATCCAGTATACATTCCTTTGCCTATATCCCTCATAGGTTTGTTTGTTTGTTTTTGTCTTTTTTTTTTTTTTTTTTTTTTTGGCTGAAGCGACATTCAAATCCTTCGCTAATGTTTGGATTTTTTTTCCTAAGGAGCATTATTAAGAAGAGATACTTGAACAAGTTCAAGGAAAGAGTTCCTGAAAGTCATTGGTCTTTCCTCACATTCTCTCACTGTTTGCCGTACTGCTTTTGTCTTAAAAAGAAAAGCCCAGAGTGAGTTGGAGGTGCTGCATAGATCATGCCTTACCTTCCAAATGAAGGTTTGCTCCTAAGAATCTATCTCTGAGAGAAGGCACAGAGGAGGAGAGGTAGTGTTCAAGTCACCAGTGGAAGCCCAACATCTTTTATTTGATATCTAGTTTTAATTCCTTGTTTATTTGGAAGCTTTATCAGAAAATAAAAGTGCTCTGGCACATAGTAGGCTTCTTTAGCAGTACTACTTCACAGTTCAGTTCAGTTTTATTCCAAGAAGCCCCTCCAGGGTTTTTGGGTTTGTTTTTGTTGTTTGTTCTTTGTTTTGTTGTTGTGTTTGAGACGGGTTTCTCTTTGTAATAACCCTGGCTATTCTGGATTTGCTTTGAAGACCCGACTGGCCTCAGACTTACAAAGATCCACCTGCCTCTGCCTCCTGAGTGTTTGGATTAAAGCTGTACACAACCATGCCAGGCCAGAATACTCAGCTATACATTTAGATGCCAATACCACAGTGAGGATCTGCTCCCACCCCAGCTGAGACAGACACCTCTTCTCTGAGCACACATGTTTTGTCCCTCATCTCAGAAGTGTCCTGTGTCTCCTCCTGGCTTGATCACCACAGAGAGAGGATCTTGACATAGAACAGGGCTTGTTCAGTGTTGACTTGCTTTCAATGTTGAACTCTTTGTCAGAGATGATGTCCCCTTCCTTACCTCTAGGAGATGTGTGACAGAGATTCTTGTGGGAAAACTTGACTCATTGTGTTCAAGAACAAAGAAAATATTAACTGTTTCTAGATTTGTGAGTTTGTAAAAGTTTCTTAGTGACAGGATAGTATTTTACATTCAGTATAGTATTTTCAACTAAGATGGCTGGATCCTAGTTTTGTGTTTTGGTTTTGATTTGTAAAGAAAGTGAATTTAAAGGAAGACTAGTGGATTAGAAAGAACATAGTCCCAGTTGGTCTTTCATGATAGCACTCTAACTTTAATGTTCAAAGAGGAAGGTTAGTTAAGGTCTTTTTTGAAACACCCTGATAGAGTTAAAATAATATCTTCAACCTTGATAGCTACAAAGTGGTGAGGTGGCTCACCTTTTTATCATGCAGAGTAAATAGTGCACTCAAGTTGCTAGCACACTGTCCTGAGAGCACTGGGTGTTGGGAAGGGTTCTGCTCGTATATCTTTGTGATGTAGATGAATGTGTCTCAGAATCTTGTGTTGTATTAGTTTAGTAGATGGACACTAGAGACTATCATCTTTACAGATTCAAAGTTTGAGGAGAATACTCCATGAGGATGTTGAATGTATTCTCTATTCTTGTAAGATTAGCAGTTGTTGGTGATCAGTACCTAGCACTATTTCATAGTAATATTCAAACTCCAATTTTTCATTTTCATTTATTGTCCTTTGTTCCATAGTGTATTAGTTACTTCTTGGTTGCTGTGATAAAATATCATGACCCAAATCAACTTGGGGCAGAAAGGAATTACTTAATCTAAAAGTTTACAGTCTGTCATTTAGGGAATCAGGACAGGAACTGATGCAAAGTCTCTGGAGGACACTGCTTACTGGTTTGCTTCTCATGGCCTGCACAGCCTGCTTTCTTACACAGCCAGGACAACCAATCCACCAGTGGCAACCAGTGGGCTGGGGCCTTCCACATTAATCACCAGTCAAGAAAATGTACCACAGACTTGCCCAGAGGCCAATTTAGTGGGGTGTTTTTTCAACCGAGAGTGTCTCTTCCAAAATGACTATAGCTTATGCCATGTTAACATAGAAGTAGCCAGCACACATAGTGTAATTCATCTAGAAAAGACAGAATAAAAACTTATTCTCCTTAATTTAGTAATTTTCAAGTTGATATCTTCTTAAGCACATTTAACCATGATGATAAGGGAATTTTTCAACATCTCTTTTCCTTCCAGATCTCATGAAGACTGGACAGAACCCTTTTAGCTACCATGCCTGGTTTATTTGGTACTACATATCAAACCCAGAGGTCTCATGCATGCTAGGCAAGCATTATACCAACTGAACTATATCCCTGCTCCTAGCATCATTAATTCATAGGTTTTTCTTTTCTTTTTGGTGGTGTTGGCAAGTGAACTCAGTTTCATAGACTTGGCAAATATTCCATCACTGACTTATGCTCCTAACCCTAGCCTGAAGATTTAAACATTTGTGTTGCAGTTGATTATGTATTTAAAGATGATTGAATTGTTCCACTATTGGTTACTGATACCTCTTCACAGTGGCTGATTTCTATAATTTTTTGAGTTGATAGAAAAGTAAGATAATAGTATTTAGGGAGGAAGGAGTAGTCAAGGAAGGAGCCATGGGTTTCTGGCTTAGACTTGTTGATATCATTAATATTGAAAAGAGCCGCGACAAAGCACAAGTTTTAAAGAAAAGATGTATTTGAGAGCTTAAGATAGGTGTACCTTTGGTAAGGATGCCCTGGAAACAGTTATCATCAGGACATGAGGCTCCAAGGAACAGTATTTGACTTCAGGATCCAGGAGACAGCTTGGTTTTTTTTGTATACTTGACTCAGATTTGAATTAAATATGCCATATCTTATTTGATAAAGCTTTTATCTGTTTGCCAACTAGAGCCAAGTTCTACCCCAGAGAAAAGACTCATTTGCTTTTTCTTCTATTTTTGGTAAAGAGTAAAGATAGAGGTTGTTGATAGTAGAATTATTATCTGGTCAGTTTACAATCAACTGGTCCTCTTGGTCTTCAACCTTATTACATTCATTTCCTCAGTTAGAGGAAAGCTTTGGGTATGGGTGAGTATACTTGCCTTAGAATTGGGACTGGGAGAGCTGGTTTTGGCTTTGCAGAAATTACCTAAGGGTAGATTTCTTGGTGATTGGTTATGTTCTTGAATTTTTGTTCCTTTTTTGTTGCTGGATTCAGGACTGACTCCTCTTTACTTTTTTTTTTTTTGACTGCCTGCTTTTTGTTCATGCACTACCTATGCAGTGATCATCAAAAACACAAGCACAGTCTCAGCTAGCTTGGAATGTAGTGGGGGACATATAATGTGTATGTTAATCAAAAGGGCACACATAATATGTAGAATATAATGGTAGGAAATCTTTCACTTCCAGAACTACATTTTCAGCAGAAAGTCTAATATCAAATAAGTATAAAAATAGAAAGTGTTTCTATAGCCAGGACCTATCTAATACATGGGTTCGCACAGCAAATGCCTTCACCTATTAAACCAGTTCATTTGTATTTCTGTAATTATTTTCTTACCCAATTCTGTCACAGTATTCATAACATTATACTGTCATTTCTGTGTTTAGTGTATTTTCATTACCAATGGGTTAGTATTGAGCAGTGGGGAAGTGAGGCTGGAGTGTGAGCGTCTTTATAACAAGGATGACATGTCACCATACATGGCATCGTAGCTTCCTCATAGCAGAAAATGTGTTTTTATAGAATTGGATGAAAATCTCCAGTCCTAATACTAATACCTAAGCTCACCTCACCTTTGAAACCATTAGAGCTCCTTTCCAGCTTGAGGAGTAGAAGGCCTTGAAATCACTCCTGTACTTACTCCTATTCTCTGTGGTCAGGAACTTTCCTTTGCAGTCTCAGGCAGTGATCTTCATTTCACTCTAGTTTCATTATTTCTCTGTAGCTAAAGCAAACCCTTTCTTTTGTCATGGGAGATGGTCTCTATCAAAGGTCTAATGCATGAGAACCAAAGTCTTTGGGCCTATATTTTCTCTTTTTATCTTTGCAAGGTTAAAAAAGTTTAAAATATTTCTATATATTTGAGTTTCTGAAATTACCAGATGTCTCTCTCTCTATGAGTGGTCCCATGGCTTGTACTTTGTTTCAGATTTTCGTCACATATTTCTTTTAAACAAGGCTGAAATGACTGCCATGACTCAGGAGGCCACTGGAACTACATAGTGTCTTTGAGTAACATTGATGCACTAAACTTCCGTTAGTCTTGATGCCTGCTTCAGGTTTAGAATGTGTAGGCCTCTTGGAAACCCTTTATTTGAATAAACAAGCACATGGGAAATGGCAGTAAGCATGGCATTTAAAGAGAGGTCTTACCTCTACCCTGAAGCTACGTGATGTAATAGAAGAAGTGAGAAATTAGAATGTCCTTCCTTTGGGTCTTGATTTCCATCTATACAGTGAAGATGTACTGAGTATCTATGGCTGGCAGAGGTTCCACCTATATCTGGACCAAGTACAGTGCTGGTGTGAGATTGTACCCATCTATTCTTGTCTGGATTATAAAGCTAATATTAGCAAATAAAAAATGTTTCCAACTCATTTTCTTTCCTCCTCTGTCTTCTTACTCAAAAATTCCAGTATTAAAACAATCCTGAGTGATTTCTGTTCTCTGCAGTAGCTTTTCAGCAGTGTCCAGAGCCTTAGCTGATATCAGAGCTTATCTGAAAATCCTGTTTTGTTGCCTATCAGAAAATCCTGTAAAGTGTTCTCAAAAAGCTATGGAAATGAGAATATGAAAACAGCTCTGTGATCTAAACTAAATCTTGCCTGTCTTAAAATAATTAGTAATTGAAATATAAAATAAGTTTATGTTTCAAATTGTTCTTAGGCTTACAAGTGTATCAAGAATTGTTAGGAAGGCCAAGCATGGTGGCCTATGCCTTTAATCCCCACCATTCTGGTCTACAAAAAAAGTTAGTTCCAGGACAACCAAGGCTACATAGTGAGATCTTGTCTCAAAAAAAAAAAAAAAAAAAAAAAAGAGCAGGGGTTGGGGGGACAAAGCCCACGCGGCCGTGTGCTTGTTTGGAATGTACTTTTGGTTTGACCCTTAGAATGCAACAGCAAGGAGACTTCAGCTCTCTGCTTCAGTCTGCTCACTGGGAGCCAGACTGTTTACCTTTTCTCCTAATGGAGTTGTGGTAGAGAGAGGAGTTTCCAGAACTCAGCTGTGCAGAGGTGTAAATTATAATAAGTCCTTCTCCTTCAGGGAACTAGAAACTGTTCTTTGTAGTTAAGTGTTTCCACATCTTCCCCCACCTCTCATGTGCTGAGGATGGACTCTGGCTTGCTGCAAGCCAATAATCATTCTGTCAATTAGTGATGTTCCCAGGCTTCCCCTCATTCTACTTCCTGTCACTTGAGTCAAATTAATCAAAGCATCATTAAGTTTGATGGAAACTGAAAAATCTTTTGCTTTTTTTTTTTCCTTAAGACAGAGACAGGGTTTCTCGGTGTGGCCCTGGCTGTCCTGGAATTTACTGTGTAGACCAGGCTCCCTCACACTCAGAGATCCACCTACCTGGGCCTTTGGAGTGCTGGGATCAAAGGTGTGTGCCCTTCTGCCCAGCAAAGAAAAATCTTTTTTTTTTAAAGATTTATTAATTTATTATATTTAAGTACACTGTAGCTGTCTTCAGATACACCAGAAGAGGGCATCGGATCTCTTTACAGATGGTTGTGAGCCACCATGTGGTTGCTGGGAATTGAACTCAGGACCTCTGGAAGAGCAGTCAGTGCTCTTAACCTCTGAGCCATCTCTCCAGCCCCAAGAAAAATCTTTTTAATCTCTTGTTTTATGGTGATGGGAAAACTAGTAGAGGGTCTCTACACTCTCTTTCTCTCTCTCTCTCTCTCTCTCTCTCTCTCTCTCTCGTGTGTGTGTATGTGTGTGTGTGTGTGTCTGTCTGTCTGTCTGTCTGTCTGTATCTGTATGGGAGGGAGTTGATTGGTTAGACAAGGAGTGCAGTGCAAAGCATTTAGTTTTAAGTGAACTGCTTCTTTTTCTTGTTTTCTAAATAATCGTCTTTTTTTCTTAGCCTTTCTTTGGAAGGTGATCCTGGTGCATACTATTGGTTAGAAAAACCTTTAATTGTGATAGGAATATTCATTATTCAGGTATATGGCTGCCAGGTGACAAGTTCCCCTACTATACAAGGAGAATCTTCTTATTTTTTTCTTTCCCTTTTTTTTTTTTTTGTTTTTGTTTGTTTTTTAAGCTAAGCTGGAGAAAAAGAAGCCGTTCTTACAATGAAAACCATCACAGTTATGTATATAGCCTTTGTCTTTAGGAATTCCGTTCTATTCCACCTTTTCAGTAGAACCTGCCCCCACAGGCACACACCTTTGTGCAGTGCTGGGGATCAAAGTCAAGGTGTTCCTTATAGTAGAGTTCCTTTTTCATGCTCGCCTCCTGATACCTGAATGGACAGCTGACGGTTTGGCCAGGTGCCATTTGTATATGACCAGATTTTCTGCCTCTACAAACCCTTTCTTGTTCAGAGAGTTCAGGAATCAGGAAAGCTGTAGCAAGGTAGTTACTTAAGGAATGAAGCAAGAAGCCTACTTGAAAAGATGCAGCATTTGGCTGGGGGCAAGAATTCTAACCTTTGGTTTCCAAAAGGATTGTGAAGTCCTAGTTCCTTTTCCCACATTTTTTCAAGTATGCATCCACCTGTCCAGAGTATGGGAGACCGAAAGGTAAAGGGGACCCAGCCCATAGCGCCTAGCCTCAATTTTCTCAGAAGAATTTGCCTGTCATTATTTATTATAATGACAAAAACTGGAGAACTCCAACTCTTAAAAAAAATTAGAAAAAGGGGAGGGGGTGGAGAAAAAATTAGCAAACCCCTATGCTTGCCCTGAATTGTTTTGCCTGAATTGTCAAGGCTTTAGCACTAAATTTTTAATCCAGAGTTTAAGAACATAGTGTAGCATAGGGCTTAGGGTGAAAAAGAAAGGAAAACTCTTTTAAATTTAGTTCTTCAAAAATGTCTTTTTGTGGTGTTTTGTGTTGTTTTGTTTTTTAGGATCTGCTTCAAACTAGAGGAATATTTCACTTTAAATGTCCCTGTATTAGTTGTCAGGAGAGTGTGTGAGGCAGTGTTGTTAGCTGAGGAAAATAAGTCTATCAGTTCCACTCAGATAACCTTTGGTAATAAACGAACTCCATGCACACTGTGACCTTAGAGCCTGAACTTTGTAATCACATGACCAGCTTGTAAACTGACCTGTGAGGATGACGGTCGTAGTTCGGCTTAGAGAAAGAAATTGAGCAAGTGTGGGAAGGGTAGTCATCAAGCTGAGTTTACCCTGTAATCTCAGTTTCTTCATGGCTGCAGCAGAACGTCTCAGCAGACTCGCAGAAGCATGAAATGGAGACATGGGAAGGTAAAGGAACTGATTGCTTAACTAGGGACCAGAAGGCTTAAAACATTCCTGGAAGATTTAGAAGTGATTCACAGGCAACTGTGTTTTGTTTTGGCTTTTGTTTGTTTGCTTGTTTGTTTGCTTGCTTTTCTTTTTGTATCTTGGCAGAATTCACCCAAGTTTTCTTATAGGAACTGCCCGAAAATGTTGTGAAATTCAGAAAAGAAGCTATGAGAAACTAGTGAATTAATTGGTTGTAGAAAGAGCAGGAAAGGGAGAGGTGCTAGATTAGAATTTAATATTGATTTGAAAACATCTTAAACTTCATATTTCAGTACACAGTAAATTTTATCTTTCAACATTGTGAGTTTTATCTCTTGACAGAACTTGTTTATATGTTAAATTCTTTAATCCAGTTTACAATCTGCCAAAACCTTATTTAGTACTGTTAATTGTAGATAGGATTGGGGTTGTGAGGCCATTGATAAGATAGCCTCATCCTCTTAGGGGACTTAAAACTTTATGATTTGGGGTATAAGACTAAGCCATTACTAATTTCTTTTCAAGTGTGACTAAGTGAGTAGAGTTTGTTTTCCTGTGTGATTGTAAATAACATGACTAGGTGGTGGTATAACTTATTTATATGGAATAAACTCCTGCTTATGTGAGAAACTCCAGAATCCCACATTATTATTTGGGCCAGGGAAGAAAAATACAGCTATCAAACAGTGCAAAAGTGAGTTTTAGCATTAATGATGCTATGTTGATAATGTAGAATGTTTAATGTTTAATTCCTTATTGGCATACATCATCAACCGAAAAGAGCTCTTTAAGTCTTTGAAGTAGTTAGTAAATTCCTAGTAATGGCAGTACCCCATGAGATTGGCCCCGGGAAGCTTCCCCGCCCCTTTCAGCGTGGCTAACATCTGTCACGGGCAGCTTTGCAGGTTGGTGATTGCTCTGGGGGATGCATGAACCAGGGGAGTGAGCCTTCCACTCAGAGTAGGGTTCTTTCTAATATTGTTGCTCTCCTTCCTTATATACATTATATGCCAGAATTACTGCACCGCTGGGTAAGTTAGTAGAAACAAAGTAGTGTAGAAATTGTCAATTATGTATAAGGTCTATAGTTTTATCACAAATAGCTTCTTTTTTCCCTTAATATGCACATAATTCTTTATTAATTTGCTCTTGAAATTGTTAAGTATATTCTATAGAAAGGAATACTTTAAGAATGGGATTCATTGGATAGATTAGGGATAGGCAGAGGTGGGTACATGAATTTGGAAGGGACAGTTGTGGAGAATTTAGGGTTTGGAGAATTTTTTTTCTCCTAGCCAATTTGAATTTCATAGTCATGTGTAGTCTACTAATTCTTGACGCCTGGATAATTCTCCCAAAGTGTATATTTTATTAAGTTCTAATACCTCACTTTTTTAGCCATTCAGTGGTAGAAAATAACTTAGGATAGTAAAACAAGAACTTGTACAAAACAAGAAAGTGTATTGTTTCACTCTAATTTTCATATCAAATGCCAAAAAGCAAAATTAATTATCACAGATGAATGAGGTCTTTGGAAGCTTAAAAGACAAAATTGACTGCTTACAAAAGTCCGTGAAAATGCTACTGTAAAAAAAAAGTGTGGCCTGGTTTTAGATATTGGGCCCTTGTCCATTTAAATTAACCTTTGTCACAGCTGGGCATGCAAATGTTTTGTTTTAGTTCACAGAGGGTTAACTCTGTTCAAGCCTTCTCTGTGGCCAGCCTGAGCTGTGGAGTCATACAATCTGGTCTTTCAGCCCTGCCAGTCGCTAGGCAGGAAGTCTTATTTCTTAAGCTATCTTTCAGAATGGGGGGTTGGGATTTGGAGAAAGGTGGGGGAAGGGTCTTAGCATCTGTAAGGATCAATAACAGAGGAAGAGAGAGCCGAGAGAGGCCATTGTGCACACTTGAAGATAGATGCAGCTCTTGTAAACAGCCTGGCTAGCAGGACAGACACCTAAAACCAAAACAAGGCTGCAAAACGAATTCCCGTGAAAACTGCATTGCACCTTAAAAGAGGGAAAAATAAGTGCCTTTCAGCATTTGGGGATGTTTTCATTCTCCAACTTGTAGAGCTAGGCAGCTCCTGGTAGGAATCACTCCAAATTGGTTTTTAAATGCCTTTTGTCCTCATGCTGACACTGTATGGAACAGGAAAGGAGGAGCATTTTGGAGGTGGCTGTGTGTGTCTGAAAACTAAGGATTCGGAATTTCTGTTTTGTTTTGTCTTTTTCTTCCTTCCCACCCTTTTTTCCTTCCAACATTTGCTTTACTTACTGGTTTTCCATCAGTGAGAGAATGGGTGGAGGGGAGACGACAACAAGATTTGGTTGGGATTTGTGTAGCACGTGCAAAATCCCTCCCCTAACAGTTGGTATTGTCTCTTGAAACTTGAATTGAACTGCACAGATGCTCTTAGTATATACATAATTTGAAGATTATTTAGACACAGGTTTGTAATCTAAGAAATATGCAAAGATCATAGGATTTACCTTAAGACACACTGATGTTATAAAATCATGTTATAGTTTAGTGTGTTATACTAATGTTAAGACAAAATGCCCAAGCTGGGGGAAGTGAGAAGTTATACCAATTAAATTGTAGTTTCAAAGACTTAAGGGTTTGTCTTCCTTCGCTCCAGTGAAGATTTCCGTCCTCCAAGCTTCTTTTTCCTAAGTCCAACTGTAAGGTTCCCCCCCCCCTTTTTTTTGCACCTTTTTCTGGAGGACCAAGAGTTTACTTCTGTGGCTATGTTATTATGCAAACTATTTGTGGCAGTTGGCAGAGTAAGCTAGAGTAGTCGCTTTCTTTTTACTACTAACCTTCAAAGTATAGGTGACAGTTAATGGTAAGAACTGAGAACAAGGGAATTAAAAATAGCCTCTAATTCTTTTCCCAATTAGAAATCTTATAGGAATACATGAATAAAACAGCTGGGGGTCCATAATGTGACTTGCAGACATACAAATGGAATAAAAAGTGGGGGGAGGGGAAATCTGCATTTGAAATTAACAGCAAGTTCAGTTTATTTAGGCTTGAAATAAGATCTGACTTATTTTGGACAATTGGAGCAAATACTTAGACATTTCATTGGTCTTTTGGATACATATATTTAACACCCTTTTTGTTCATATCCCTTTGTTGAAGAAAAATGTACAAAAGGAAACTCTGATTTATTTAATTACTGCATCTAGAGCCTGCCTGGTAGCATTTTTTCTCCATCTCAGATACATTGTAACTCTGCACTAAAGCTTAAGTGAAAGAATATATTTAACAAAAACCTTGGAAGTTTAGTTACCATATACATTGTATTAAAATGGAATATGAAATCTCTTTGAACAATGTGGTTTTTAATATCTATTGGGGGAGAGCCTAGTGAAGGAAAAGCCATAAAAGTCTTCAGGGTTTCGAGATGAGGTTGGGATTTGGACTCGTCGCTTCTGTCATTTTCACACACAGACTTTGCTGTGATCATGTTTGATTTAGAGGTAGGAGAAAAAAGAACATTAGAGGAACTAGTATGAAAACCAAACAATCCCACCACCACCGATTTTTGAAGTTTATTTTTGTGTCACCTTGCTACTGAGATTTCTTTTTAATCCAAGGAATTAAATTGTTTTTGCAAGATTCTTCTCTCTACATGCTTCAGTAATTTGTTGAAGCAATTGAAAAACATTCTCTCAAATATTTTTAGTAGTATAAAAGTTATTTTTCTAAAGTTTGGATAAGAACACCATATTTATGAAAAAATGTACCCATCTATATGTCAAGGTTGAGAGTTTGAGGATATTCCCAATGCCCAGCTGTTTTATATGTTTTGAAAAATCCTGAAAAGTGTAAAGGTAATTGCTCACTCTAACAGGGTCTCCACTGTGATCAAGGACCTTGCATTCATTAGGGTGAGAAACTGGCAGGGGTCTGGAATTACCAGGCTGATGGCTCTCTAAGGCTTTTCAGGAGGGCTAGTCCTATAGGATGGATGTCCCTTCCTGTAGGATTTTTAAGCCATCAAAACAAAACCCCAAATTGCTGCTATTTCTGTTACCTTTTAGTGGATCCCTTGGTTTCTGTGGTAAAGGCTAGTCCCCGCTGCCTAGATGGCTCATATTGACTACATCTAGTACCTTGCTTCTGGCTTTCTCTGGTACTGGGGAGTGAATTTCATCATCCTGATTCTGTTACTTGGCCAAATCACTTGATTATTTGGGCCACAGTTTCATTAAATAGAGAGCATCTGTGAGACTGCCTGTGACATGTTTACTATAGCATGAAGTGGGCATGACTTCCAAAGAGTAGCAAGTTTAAGATTAGGAGAGAGTTTTCAGGAAAGCCTATGGCTCATGCTGTTTATGTATACCTCAGAGGAAAAGTCTCTGCAGCTGCTTCAGTTCAGAAGGCAATTGTCAGTGCTTTAGAAATGTGGCCCTGAAATGTTGTAGGACCAGTGAGACAGGCTGCAGAGCCCTCTCCAGACCAAGTCCTGTGCACTGAAAATCGAGTGGATACCTGCAAATTCCTTGAACTTTTTCTCCGATAGAACTTTTTGTAGTTGTGTTGATTAGAGGAGAAAGAAAATTTTGGAGTTAACCTTAAGACAGTGAAGAGTTAAAATCATAATCCAGGTTATGTAATAAAGGTTAGTAAAATTAGTGAAAAGTTGTAAATAGATTTATATACACAGACGTGTGTAGGAGTCACTTAGCTTATCATCAGGAAGATAGCCAAAGGAAAGTGAGAACAACCTATAGAATGATGTGATCCTGTTTCTGTTTTTGAATTTTTATGACATATGTTGTGCTACAGAGATGGCCCAGTAGTTAAGAGTTCGAGCTACTCTTGCAGAAGATTCAGGTTTGGTTCCCAGCACCATGTAGGGGCTCAAAGCTTCCTATAACTCCTACTGCAGGAGATTTTGATACCTCTATCCTTCACAGGCACCTACATTAACACAGTATTCACATAATTAAAATTTTAAAAAGAAAAAACTTTTAAAAATCTCTAATTTGTGTACCTGTATCCATGATGTCTATATGTAGATAAAAGTCTAATAACAAACTCACTAAATAGAACAGTGCACTGACTGTGGGAAGAGGACAGGAGACAGGCAAGAAGACATTTTAACTCTTTGCTTACTTGCTTGCTTGCTTGTTTGTTGAGACTGGGTCTTTCTGACCTGGCTGTCCTGGAACTCACTGGGTATGTAGACAGGCTGTTCCCAAACTCTGAGATCTGCCTGCCTCTGCCTCCTGAGTGCTGGAACTAAAGAAAGGTATGTGCCACAACCTCCTAGCAACATTTTAATTCTTATTTCTTCATATACTTAGAAAGTGATAAGAGCAAATATTAACCTTTCCTTATACCAAGAATATAAATTTCACAAACAGTGATTTTAAAATACTGTGAGACTAGAGAAAAATGGCTCAGTGGTCAAGAGTACCGACATTCTTGTAGAGGACCCAGGTTTGGTTCTCAGCACCCACAAGGCACCCCTTAACAACCTGTACCTCCAGTTTTATGGGATCAAACACCCTTTTCTGACATCCCTGGGCACTGTATGGCACACTGATAAGCATACAGGCAAAACACCCATTCATACACATAAACGACTCTTTAAAAAATGCTGTTGAATAAGGTAAACATATGAGTGGATGAATAGCACTTTTCCAGTGTCAGTACTTTATTTAACTGTCCTAAATTGTTCATTGGATATTAGAAGTAATGGTGGGGCTGGGGAGTATTGTGCCTTCTCTAGGTTGCACTTTGAGAACTACCAATAATGTGGTGGAACTTATGGCCCAAAGGCTCTTGCAGCCAGCAGATGTTAGCCCATGAATCTCTCTGTGCTTGTGGACTGGGTGTTAGGATTTCTTCTGATAATGGCTTTATGGAATAGATCAATGAGGATAACCTCAAAAAAAATTATATGTGCAACCTTCACCAACCCAGTAGGAATTCAGGACTCTCACATCCCACAGTGGTGACCAGCTCTCTCTTCAGCAACAGACTGAAGGCTTCGGGCAAATTTTAGCTGTTTAGCACCATGGTGAACAGGCTTGCCTTAAGTTTCACCCTTAGGAACCAGGCGTTTGCAACCACCATGGTGGACACGAACCCTGTAAATGACATAACCTTGCTTAGCCTTTATCCCAGCCTTCACCCTTTATCAGGCCAGGTGGGGGCGGGAGCCCTGTGCAGCACAGAGAGCTGGCGGTATTGCCAGCAGCGGACCCTCAAAAGAAAGTGCATC
Organism: Rattus norvegicus; assembly: GCF_021556685.1. NCBI lineage: Eukaryota > Metazoa > Chordata > Mammalia > Rodentia > Muridae > Rattus > Rattus norvegicus. The sequence continues at coordinate 21,842,917 of NC_141536.1, read as the reverse complement.
AAATCTGACTGGTTCTTCACCCATAGCTTCTAGATGTGTTTGTATGCACCCACTTGACACACATGATGGCTGCCACCAGAAGAAAGGAAGTGTCAGTACCTTTTAGATGGATGCCATTCTGACAAGAGTCAGGAGGAGACAGAAAGAATGCAAGATACTAGAAAGAATGTGGTTTTCATTTGGCGGTGGTGGAGCATGCCTTTAATCCCAGCTCTTGGAAGGTAGAGGCAGAGGCCTCTGAGTTTGAGGCCACCCTGATCTCCAGACTTGTTCTTCCACAGTGCTACAGAGAAATCCTGTCTCAACAAAACAGGATGCATGGATGCAGGGATGCAGGGATGCATGGATGCATGGATGGGTAAATAGGTAGATGAATAAATAAACAAATAGATGTGGTTTTCATCATATTTGAGCTGAAGGAGCCTTAAGATTTGGGTTTAATTTCTTTGTCTATGTTTCCAATAAGTACATTTTTTAGAGTAATTAAACACAACTCGGTCTTGAACACTCCTGTGCGTGTTTCCTCATTTGAAACTGAAATATTTCTCCATACAATAGTATATGTAGATTTATCTTGGTTTATTCTTTTGGCTATGATTATTATACCAAGGACTATAATTCTTTTTAGAGACATCCTAATTAAACATGAGTTTAATTTACAGCCATCTATTACTGAGGTCAAAAGACATATGTAGCAGCTATACCAAAAAAGAATCACCAAAGAAAATTGTCTTTGGGTTTATTCCAAAGAGGCTCTCAGGAGCATTCATCAAAACAACGCATGACAATGAAGATCTGGTGCTCCCATCATCAGACCAGACGCTGGGTTCATTTGACTGCTGAGGTTTTTTTTTTTTAATTAAGAAGAATACCCTCCCCCCAACACACACACACACACACACACACATACACACACACACACACACACACACACACACACACACACACACTAGTGGTGGCACGCACCTTTATTCCTAGTTGTGGGAGGTAGAGGCAGGTGGATCTCTGTGACTTCCAGAACAGCTGGAGCTACACAGAGAATGAGAATTCCTCCCTTGGAAAACAAAAAATGAAAAAAGAAAGAGTACCTTCTGCCTAGAATGGTAGTTTATGGTTTTAATCCCAGCACTTGGGAAACAGAAGCAGGTGGATTTCAGTGAATTCCAGGCCAGCTAGGGCTACATCTGTGTCAGACTCTGCGTCTGAATAAATAAGTAAATAAACAGTGAAACAAATGAGATCTGTGTACTTACAACACTTGGGGCTGTTGTTCTGGATTAATTTATTTTGTATACTAACCTTTTCTGGCGAATTGACTTTTTTGCAGAAATTGGAAAACTTTGAAGTTGTCATGAGCATTAAGGCAGCATCATGAAATTTAGGGATTAGAATACTAGCTGGGCCCTCAGGATTTCTCTATAACTTCACATCAAAACCACTGAAGTAATGTGCACTAACTCTAGGAAGGCAAACTCTAACTTGATCATGCCTGGATCTAGCCATATGGTCTAATACTGTGGAAGCTAGTGGACACACTGTTTACTTGTAGGTGAAAGAAAATGGCCAAAATCTGAGTCTCTCCTCAGCCTGGTGGGTTTTTTTGTTTGGTTGGTTGGTTGGTTGGTTGGTTGGTTTTTTGTTTTTTGGGTTTTTTGTTTGTTTGTTTGTTTCTTTTTTGGTTTTTTTTTTCCTAGGGTTTTGAACATACTAGACAAGTGTTTGTTTGGTTTTTTTTACTTTGCCTTACTACATTGTACAAGCTTGTCTTGATTTTACTCTGTAGCCCAGGCTGGTCTTGAATTTCTGTTCTCCAAATATGAGTATTTTGTCTTGAATTGTCTCCCCCTTTTGAGGTACTTTTCCCCTTGACTTCTAGTACACAAGTCTTCCCAATACCTTCTCCCACCCAAGACATAGGGTGTTGTAGCCCGAGCTGGCCTCAGATTCCATACAGAGAAGAGTTATCTTGAAGTTAGGATCCTCTTTCCCCTGCCTCTTGAGACCTGGAACTATCACAACAGTTTTATGTGGTGCTGGGATAGAATCTAAGTTTCCATTCCTGCAAAGCAAGCTTTCTGCCAACTGAGCTACCCTCTCCTGAGTTAAACTTTTTTTTTTTTCAGACCAACAGTTTCTAAGTTTCTTTTGAGACTTGTAAATGTTGGTGTGTCCCCAGCAATTAATCCTTTAACCTATTCTTGACTGGGCTTTCTCCTTTGTTGACTTTGGTCGTTCATCTTGGAGCTACTCCATGCAGTGTACCTTTAAGCAGGGCCTCCCTGAGAAGTCCACAGACTTCTGTGTCCAAGCCGTCTTAATTTTTAGCTTTCTTATAGACACCAAAAGCTCATCAGTGTCAAACAGAACTCAAGACTCCGTTCCTACATCTCATGTCAACCTGTTTCCTAAGTGCTCTCCCCTTATCTTGGTAAACACTCAAAATTGTTTAAAACTAATATCTGGGAGTTGTCCCTTAATTCCTTTACTTTATCTCATATTTCATCATCTAATTCTGTCAATTCTCCCACAAAATAGATCTAAAATCTACACATGGTAGCCTCTAACCATCTAGCTTGAGCTTAGTCACTTAGATGACCACCATTCACCTACTGTGTGCTTCCTTATAGGTTCCCTGTAGTTTATTCTTCAGTCCGTTCTACAGTATCATCAGAGGGGGAGCTTTGAATGCTTTTGCTTAAATAGTCTTGCAGAACATAAAATGAACGCTGTGATTAAGCTGCATCCTAATTCTCTGGCGTCACTTAATTCTACACTTCTCCCACTCACTGTGGGACTCACTAGAAATAATCCTTTCTCTCCACCCACATTTCAAAGCAGGTTAATGTATGACGAGGATTACAGAAGACAGTCATGATACATCAATTCAGTTGCTTAACGTTTTAAAATCTCACAAAGGGATATAGATTTGGAATAGGTCTTCTCCCAGAGATTCTCTCGACTAATTGAGAGGACTGAGCAACCGGATGTGAGGGATGAACAAGTCACTTCAGTAACTAGAAGTTGTATCTCCTTTCCATCTGTCATTTAACATTTAATTAAGAAATCTCCCTCAGGGACAAGAGGGATGGCTCAATGATTAAGAGCACTTGCTGGGCTGGAGAGATGGCTCAGTGGTTAAGAGCATTGACTGCTCTTCCAGAGGTCCTGAGTTCAAATCCCAGCAACCACATGGTGGCTCACAACCATCTGTAATGAGATCTGATGCCCTCTCCTGGTGTGTCTGAAGACAGCTACAGTGTACTTCTATATAATAAATATAATAAATAAATCTTTAAAAAAAAAAAAAAAAGAGCACTTGCTGCTCCTGTAGAGGAACAGTGTTAGGTTCCCAGCACCCACATGGCCGCTTACAATCATCCCTAAATCATCCCTAACTCCAGGGAATCTGATGCCTCTTCTGACATCCAAGGGCACAGGCATGAACGTGGTTCATTTACATATATTCAGGCAAACCCTTATATACATAAGATAAAAATAATCTTTTTTAAAACGTTGTTTTTAAAGACCTCTATTCATTATTCATAAATAGCTCTCAAGACTCAAAAGTAAGAGAATAGCATGGGGGTGGGTCTTTGTTCAAGGCCTTGTTAGCACAGAATTGCTAACAGTGAGAGAGAAAAATAAAGGACCCAACCCATATAAAATCTTTTAAGATAGTGTATACATAAAATACCATCATTCAGGAGGTTAAGTAGGAGGAACATGTATTCAAAGCCATCATAGCAAGACCCTGTCTCAATATTAACAAACGTACTGAGCCCCCTCCCCCCCAACATTAATAATTTAGATCAACTTGTCTCCAAAAACAATATGGATGGCAGCTGAACACACAAAGAGATGTTCATATAATTAGTAGTGGAGAAATACAAGTTAAACTATACATTAGAATTACTTTAAAATGACAGTATTGGGCAGTGACAAAGATGGCATGGCTAGACCCCTCCCTCCCGTGTATGTATAGATATATTATGCAAAGGATATGACTTACAGTTTGACAGGTTCTTAACAGTTAAACATGTACTTCCCACATGACACTAGCAATTCAGTTCTTTTTTTAAATTTTTTTTATTAATTTTTATGTTTATGAGTACACTGTAGCTGTCTTAAGACACACCAGAAGAGGGCATCAGATCTCATTACAGATGGTTGTAAGCCACCATGTGGTTGCTGGGAATTGAACTCAGGACCTCTGGAAGAGCAGTCAGTGCTCTTAACTGCTGAGCCATCTCTCCAGCCCCAGCAATTCAGTTCTATTCTAGGGACTTGCACATGAATTTTTTAATGATTTACTCATTTTTATTTTTATGTGCATTGGTGTTTTGCCTGCATACATGTCTATATGAAGGTATTAGATCCCCTGGAGCTGGAGTTACAGACAGTAGTGGTGAGCTGCCATGTGGAGGTAGGAGTTGAATTGGACGTGGGAACAGCCAGTACTCTTAACTGCTGAGCTATTTCTCCAGCCACGTTCCTCCCACCCCTGAACTCCCCACACGTGAATGTTTATAGCAACCTTATTTCTAACCGTCTCAAATTGTAGGGGAAAATTAGTCTTGAAAAGTAAATGCTGTGGGCCAGAGAGATAGCTCAGTGGTTAAGAGCACTAACTGCTCTTCTAGAGGGCCTGAGTTCAATTCCCAACAACCACATGGTGGCTTACAACCATCTGTAATGGGATCTGATGCCCTCTTCTGATGTGTCTGAAGACAGCTATAGTGTATTCACATACATAAAATAAATAAATCTTTAAAAAAGAAAAACAAACAAACCCCTGGATTTAGGGAATATGCATTAGTCCCTGAATTTGATACAGCTCATTAAAATAAAACAACAAACTGTCGACTGATGCTTGCTTGCTTGCTTGCTTGCTTTCTTTCTTTCTTTCTTTCTTCCTTTCTTTCTTTCTTTCTTTCTTTTTAAATTTTACATCTGTATGACAATCTCTGTAAAATAATACCAGAGTAACAGAACAGATCAGGGGATGGTAGAGACTGAAAGCAAAGTGGCTGCATATATGGGAAAGAAGACCATGAAGGAGGGTTTGGGTTAATGAACTATCCTGTATCTTGACTGTGATGGCGACAGTGGTACACAAGTCTATATTCTTAGATGGGAATGTCCCTCTCCTTCTCTGTCTCTGCAAAACTCAGTTTTACTGAATATTGACCACAAAATGAAATTTAAAACAAAAGAACTTTCAATTCTCTATCCAAAAGAACTTTGATACTTTAGTTACTAGATCATTGTACTGGTTGGTTTTGTGTGTCAACTTGATACAAGCTGGAGTTATCAGAGAAAGGAGCCTCCCTTGAGGAAACCTCCATGAGACTCAGCTGTAAGGCATTTTCTCAATTAGTGATCAACGGGGGAGGGTCCCTTGTGGGCAGTGCTGTCCCTGGACTGGTAGTCTTGGGTTCCTATAAGAAAACAAGCTGGAGCAAGCCAGTAAGTAACATCTCTCCATGGCCTCTGCATCAGCTCCTGCTTCCTGATCTGTGTGAATTCCAGTCCTGACTTCCTTTGGCGATTGATGAACAGCAATGTGGAAGTGTACGCTGAATAAACCCTTTCCTTCCCAACTTGCTTCTTGGTCATGATTTTTGTGTAGGAATAGAAACCCTGACTAAGGGCTGGAGAGATGGCTCAGTAGTTAAGAGCACTGACTGCTCTTCCAGAAGTCCTGAGTTCAAATCCCAGCAACCACATGGTGGCTCACAACCATCTGTAATGAGATCTGATGCCCTCTTCTGGTGTGTCTGAAGACAGCCACAGTGTACTTACATATAATAAATTAATCTTTAAAAGAAAGAAAGAAACTCTAAGACAATCATCAACTCTCACAATGTAGGTAGAAATAAAAATACAAAGATTTCAGTAAAGCAAGCATTGCTTGTTCCCAGCCCCTACCCCACCCCCACCCCCACCCCCAGAAAAGAAAAGAAACTTTTAACTAGTGAAAAAAATTAGTTAAAGTAACCTACCTCATTTTTGTGTAGAACATTCTCCCAGGACAGACATCCTCTGTGCAGAGTATAACTCCTTAAAGCCTTTTAACATGGGCCTCTCCCACCAAAGTACCTAGCAGTTTATCAAGTGGTAAGTAAAGCTATTATACACTTGTGCTAAATCCCAGAGTCCTGGAGATGTAACTGTTGGTAGACTGCCCACTTAGCATGTCAGAAGCCCCGGGTTTACTCTCTAGCTCACTGTTAACTGGATGTGCTCTAAAGGCAGGAGAACCAGTTCAGGCCATCCTTAACAATATTTGGGGATTTCAGATCAGCAAGGGACATGAGACCCTGTCACAAACTAACTTATGCTCCAAACACTACCAAGTATCTTTATATTGTTGTCTTAGACACTGTTCTAGTCCAAGACAACTCATAAAAAAAGAAAGCATTCAATTCGGGCTTGCTTACATCATGGCAGGAGGTATGATGCTGAAGCGGTAGCTGAGAGCTAAATCCTGGTTCACAGGCCTAAAGAGAGAGACTGGGCCTCATGGGCTTTTGAAACCTCTAAGTAAAGCCCAACACAAGTGACACACTTCCTTCAACAAGGCCATACCTACTCCATACCTTGTAATTTTTTTCAAACAGTTCCATTCACTGGTCATTAAGCATTCAAATACATGAGCCTGTGCGGGCCACCACCACAATTGTCCTGTGTTTGCTCATGATTCTCCTGCTTAGGAGACTTTATCGTATCACTAGCCTGGGAAACACTTTGAGCCTCTCATGCTGCTTTACACTGCTGTGGCTTAGTCCTGGGCCAGCATATCATCTGTATCCTGCTGTGTTGCTATCATTATGCTCCTAATACTCTGCTACACTTTTAAATGTTTGTAACTCTTTGCTTCTACTAGAATGCAACACAGGATGTAGAAGAATTCTTTTTTTTTCCTGTACCCCTAATAGGTAGCCCCAAACCAAACACAAAGTGATCACCAGTAAATGCCAGTTGAATGAACAGTATAGTTTCTATCTTTAAGTGACAGCATACCGTTTGGCATGATAGTTCAGTGGGTAAAGGCATCTGCTGCCAAGCTGTCTAACCTGAGTTCAGTCCTCCAGATCCACATGGTGAAAGGAGGGCCGACTCCCAAAAATTATCTTCTGACCTCCACATAAGCAGGCACACACATACTTACATAAAATAAATAAATGAAAAGTAATTTTGTTTTTAAAAAGCACAGTTTATAAGAACTCCGGGTAACAGATGAGTGGGCCAGCACGCAGAGCCCTTGGATCTGTGCCCAGAGCTTTGTAATCAACTTTCTATGTCCCTTCTGAGATCTGCTTTAAGTAAAGCCAAATGTTCTAGGAATGTGCAGAGTGTAGTTGCCACCCTGCCTCACTAAGAGGAGTCATGAGGCTTTGGAGTTACTGTGAGCAAGTACATGACATACAGCTTGAAGGAGGAAGGATTTGTTCTAGTCCAGTTTCAGCTGCAGTAGTCCTTCCAGGAAGGCTGTGGTAGTGCACAGTAGGTCACATAGCATCTAGGAAAGATGATGTCTGTCCATCTGGCGCTCTCTCCATTTTCCTTCTATTCCATCTGGATTCCCCAGCTGGTAAGATAGTGTTGCCCATATTTAGGATGTGCTGTTCCCTTGGTTAATCTTCTCTGGAAAAAGAGTCACAGACACATGCAGAGGTCTGCTGTACATAATCTCCTAGCAGATACCAGTTCCATCACATTGACACTCAAGGTTAACCACCACTGTCACTTCCTTTAGAACCCTGACCAGATTTGACATAATAGATCCTGAATGGAGCCATGCATTTTTCTTTAGCATTCTTATCCTATTTACCAAAAAGAGCTTTTATATATTTTTCCATATCACAAGAGTAAATCTTGGAGTCTGTTTGCATTCATCACCGAGTTCTCAAGCTGCTGTTTAAACATGAGCACACTGCCACACATTTTGTTGTCCGATTTGATTCTGTGAGAACCAAGGGCTCTTCCCTGAGTCTATACTGTGGAACTAGCAACACCACTTCAGCACTCCCTAAATGCGTAGTTCAGCAGTCATTTAAAGTCTTCTGACGTATTTGTTTATTTGTGTGAGTGTGCATGTGCCACTAGTGTAGACGTTAGAAAATAGTGTGTGGGAGTTGGTTCTCTTCTTCCACCGTGTGGGTCTCTGGGATTGAGCTCAGATGGTCAGACCTTGGCAGCAACATGAGAATGCAAATAATGCATGTCTGTGCTCAGTTAGATCTGCAATGCTAAAGTAATAATATTTCATTTGGATGTGTATGCTAGCATTTATTACTGAGATTGGAGTAAATGACCTTCTGGTGCCCCTTTAAGCACCAAGGAGCTGAAATTCTACCCATTCAAGAGAAATTGCAGCTTCCATGGTGCTCTGTAGATGGACAAGGTTTTCCATTTGTTCATTATATTGTTTGCAGATTTATTGCCTGTAGATTGGGGAATCCAGAAATTTTAGCACTATTTGTGGCTGTAAACATTTCAGAACTACAAACAAATAAATTCTAAAGACCATTAGATTTCATATTGTGCATGTGGCCTTTCTCATGCCAGAACCATACTATCAATATCCTTTGGACCTTACTCTAGTGTTTTCTCATTCCCATTCCTTGGGGAAACAACTGCCTATAATGTTTCATACTGTCTTATGCATAGGATTTAGGGAGCAACTCAACTCAGTCCCCAGAAAAGACTGTCACTCATGTAATGTCCATAGTACTCTTCCGATTACTTTCTGGGTCTCCAGATTGTCTGTACCTTGCTTTTAGAAAGTAGGGAATGTTAGTATAATTTTGTATATGAGACTCTCAATATTTCACATTATGGCACAACTTTGACCATTACTGAACTCTTCCTTGTTCTAACTTGAAATCTTCATGCTATATGTTTTGTTTGCTTGTTTGTTTGTTGGTTTTAAAGGCAGGGTTTCTCTGTGTAGCCTTGGCTATCCAGTTCCACCTACCTCTTCCTTCAAAGTGCTGGGATTAAAGGCATGTGCCACCATTCTTGGTATTAATCATGCCATTTCCAACTCTGTCTATTGTTCTGTCCCTTGCCTATTCTGCTAGTTTCTCTGTACTAACTCGTATTTTGTACAGTTTTTTTTCTGTGATTCCCCCAATATTGTATTATCTGTGTTTTCCCTTTCTGATAGAGTACCCATTTCTCTGTCTTTCCATATTCCTCCCTCCCTCCCCCCCCTCTCTCTTTTTCGGAACTGGGGACCGAACCCAGGGCCTTGCGTTTGCTAGGCAAGTGCTCTACCACTGAGCTAAATCCCCAACCCCCCATATTCTTTTCGACTAATAGATAGAGCTAGGATTTCTTGAAAGTTTGTCACAGTGGAATTTATTTTTAATATAAGAAAAATTGTGATCAAATTTAATTAATTCAAGCCCCAAATGAAAATTACTGGAAAAAAAAAACTGCAGCAGAGCACTGGACATAAGGAAATACACAACCACTTTCAGTATCTCTGTAGCAGTATGGTAGAGCACCTCTGCTTCACCTTATTCCCTGTTTGTGATCTTTATCAAGTCCACATCGCCAGGTGTCTTTTTCTCAAACAGAGCCATATCGCTGGCCGTTCACAGACCTAGTCTCCTAAGAAGCTAACCGACACTGTGTACAGTTCGAACTCTGAGGACAGAGAATTTCAATGGTTCAACTTTGATTAAGTATCCTTTTCCAATCCAAGCAGCAGTAACCATGACTGTCTCTGTGTCCTTGTCTACAATGTAAACCAAGTGTCTTACACAGAAGCAATGGATAGTTCTCAAAGAAAGGAAGCATGGTATAAACTAAACCGAAGCTTCTGTCTGTCCATCTCACCATGCCAACCCAGTCTCCCAACAGGACTTTCCATGCTGATTGAATCACAGTTCAGTGTTCTTAGTCCACCTCTTCATCTTCTACCTCAAACAGCTAACTCCTAAACTAAAGGTATATCCAACAAGCTGTAGTCTGTGCTCTGTCCTCTGACTTTCCCTGTGGCACACTTGTGTCTCATCTTTGTCCCTGTGGTACTCAGGGTAATTCCCTTCTTCCTTCCGTCTCACACTACCACTCCTCTCTGCCCACTGATGTGTTGATGTTTAGAATCAAGAAGTACTAATTATTTAATAGTGAATCAATCAATGTTTCCTTTATATTTCTAACTTCAAAAATACTTGTTTAGAGTTGCAATGTATGTGCTCAAGCTCCAAATTAATGAAATGTCACTATGTCGTTTTTAAAGAGAATTTCATTTTTTTTCAGATTCAATATTTTTTAAATAATATAGGTGAACAATAAATCCTTAAAGTTCTTAATGAAAATCCAAGGAGAACAAACAGCAGATTTGCAAGGCCTTTTCTCATCTGGAAAACCTAAACTTAGATAAATATAAAAACAGTTTCTTCACACCTAGACAGCTGATTCCTGACTCTAGCGCACAGAGCACAGAAGGGAAGCAGTGACTATAATCTAGGTTTTGCTTGCCTCTGTTTTCATCGGGGACTTTGGGTAAATGGGTCACCTTCTGTTTGGATTCTTGTAGCTTCAGACTGTTGTAATTTGTGACTCGTTTCACTTTACTTTTAGGTCTAAGGAGTTAATAGCATCAGTCAGCTTTTCTTTTGCCTTTTCTCCATTTTCTATTTATCAGTAAAAACAAATCCCAAATATTCAGCCCACTCGGGTTTTTTTTTTGTTGTTGTTGTTGTTGTTTTGTTTTTTTTTTTTTTTGAGCTGCTCATTGTGATGCATGCTTGTGACCCAAGTAACAAATTTGGGGTCAGCCCGGGCTACATAGCAAAACCCTATCTCAAAAAAAAAAAATTCTTTAAAAACTTACATATTTATGGGGGTGTAGCATGATAATTCCATGTGTAGTGTATAGTGATCAGATTTAAGGTAATTAGCATTCCATCTCCTTAAACATGTACAATTTCCTTATGTTAGCAACCATCAGCCTCCTGGTACTCCATGAATACATAACCTGTTGTGAACTCCAGAGCACTGGCACTTAACTCCTGTCTGCCCACACCCATTATGGAATGTTCGCTTGTTTTCACTCAGCTGATATGAGTTTTTGGAAAAGTTTTCTGAAGAGCTAAGTAAATGGCCTCTTGAAATTGATTTTTGCAATAGTAAATGGAGACGTGGTATGCAAATGAAGGAAAAGCCCTATTACTTCTAAATAAGAATTTGAGTTTCAATTCTGTCATACCACCTTGAAGCTTTCCTTTTAGGTGATGGCAGCCTAGGAAACTGGATTCAGTCCTTAAAATGTGCAGCAGATCTAGAAGTTGGAACTGGTAATTTAGGTAAAACAGATAACTTTAGCTTTAACAACCCTGTAGCCAGGCATGCTCATATTGCTTTGGTTCTTAGTATAATTTTGGTCAAGTAAACAGCTGTACTGTTTCCTAAATCTGGCCTTCTCACAGCTTGAATAACAGGTTTTGATAAAATCAGTTTCCAAGGTATAATTTGTGTAACCTAAGCCCTTGAAATGGGTAAAATGTCATTGGGTTTGGGATGGTATCTAGTAACAGCAGGGCTTACTGAAAGAATGAGAGTCAGAGGTGTTTCTGTAATAGGCTTTAGCCCATACTTAGCCAAATCATAAGTGAGCGGATTACTTATCTAGATGCCTATTTATTGGTTGGTAGGACAGTATGCAGTTAGTTGGTTGTTCACATTTTTACTGCTCCTGAAGTTTGTGTTTGTATAAATAAGCTACATGCAGCTGTCTTGACACGCTTATCACATCCCCCTTCCTTCCTTCCCTGACCTCACAAGGGGCAGCTCGTATCACAGGAAGTCTACCTTTAGAGAGGTAGTGCCACTGAAGCTCACATATATCACTGACTTGGTATGTGGCCTCAAGCAAATCACATTAGTTTTCTGATCAGTAAGAGGCATTTTTTAAAAAATGTATTTATTTTATGTATGTGAGTACACTGTAGGGCATCAGATCCCATTACAAATGGTTGTGAGCCACCATGTGGTTGCTGGGAATTGAACTCAGGACATTTAGAAGAGCAGCAGCCAGTGCTCTTAACCCCTGGGACATCTCTCCAGCACCTTGTAAAGCTCTTTTATCTATGTTTGTAGTAATCATGGATGTATAGTCTTTTCTTTTATTCTATGGAAACTGTGGTCCATTTGACTTACCCACTCTGTACCTTTTTCTGGGTATCTATCCTGTTGCAGTTATCTCCTCAGGCCTTCTGCCCCAGTGGTGGTTCTGCTCTGTGACTCCAGCCTTAGCTCTTTAAATGTTGGTGACTCCCATATCCTTCATTTGGGCCTAGCCTTTGCCTCCTAAAAGCCAAATATTTTGTTTTTGTTCCTTCCTCAGTTTTTGTTTTAAGCACTACTTTGCTGTTAATGAAGTCATGTTTCTCATAACCATCTTGGTTTAGAGTTCACAGTAGACATTTTCTTGGCTTCTTTTCCCCTTATTTATTCTTGGTTATCAGTTGACAACCCTTTCTGGCTTTCTTACCTTTCTTTTCTTTGCCACTCAGCCATTCTGGTGTCTGCAACACCTGCTTTCCCCCTCTTATACATTGCTGTGTAGTTAGTAACCTTTAAGACACTGCTTTGGCTTATAGTCCTCTCTCAGCAAAAACTGTACACTGCAGTTCATTATAAATGAGTTTTCTAGCCTTATCACCTGGAGATTTCTGTGCTTAGCATTAATATCTGATGCAGTTTCATCAAATATGCCTACCTTTTGCCATTGTTGATTTTATTTCCATTCCTGGAATATTTCATTTTTTGCTTTAACTTTTATTGTAAAATAGGAACACTCAGGGGAAAGTGTATGAAATGCATTGTAGTTATACAACTTATAAAACAAGTACCAACCCAGGTCAAAAAATAGAACATTTCTAGAATCTAAAGGTATTCTAGCATCCCCTACCCTTTATGCTATATAACTCTTTCTTCTTTACCAGTTTTTTTTTTAAACTTAATTAAATGAAAATCTACGGTATATATTTCTTTCTGACTTCCTTGGCCAAACAACAACATCTCCTCTTCCCCCCCCTCCTCTTCCTTTTCCTCCTCCTCTTCTTCTGCTTCTTCCTCTTCCCCCCCCTCCTCTTCCTTTTCCTCCTCCTCTTCTTCTGCTTCTTCCTCTTCCCCCTCCTCCTTCATCACCATCATCATTTATGTGTTTGTGTGTAAGGGAGTGTTTACCCTGTGTGTGTGTGTGTGTGTGTGTGTGTATGTATGTATGTATGTATGTATGTATGTATGTATGTCTTTGTACCGTATATATACCTGGTGCCCAAGGAGGTCAGGAAGGGGCTTTGGATCCCTGGAACTAGAGATAAGGTATTTGTGTTGGATGTGTTTGTGCTGGTGTGTTTTTGAGACAAGTACTTTCTAGGTAGTCTAGGCTGATGTCATACTCAAGACACTAATGTTACCCCAAAGTTCTAGGATTATAGATATGTGCCACTATGCCCAGGTCCAGGGTTTTTTTGTATGTTTGTTTGGTTGGTTGGTTTTTGTTTTGTTTGTTTGTTGTTGTTGTTGTTGTTTTGTTGAGAAGAGTCTCTACACAATCCTGGTTGTTCTGGGACTCTCTACATAAAACAGGCAGACCTTGAAATCTCAAAAATCCACCTGTCTCCACTTGCCAAAGGCTGGGGTTAAAGGCATGAGCCATACCATGTGTGCCTCCAGCTTAGGTCTTAGGTACCTAAGGTACTTTAGGTACCTTAGGCCAGTATATTTTGAACTGTTTAATGCTTCATACATTGCTCATTGGGATCTAGTAACCTCCTACTTATGTGTGCAGAAGCAGTATGCATACAAAAAAATGTGCATGCTTTAACCGAAATACATTTGACAATATATTATCTTTACTACCCTTGACACATTTTAGTGTGTGTGTGGTTTATGTATCTCTACTTGCTTGTAATGTGTACATATGTATGTGTATATGCATGTATGTGTAAAGGCCAGAAATCAATGTTGGGTGTCTTTTTCATCATTTTCCACTCAATATTATTTATTTGTTTGTTTGTTTGTTTTAAATCACAATGCTATGTGCTATAACTTGTAATTTTGAAACACTTCACTAAGTCATACTGTTTACCCACTTAAATAAAACATGTACAGACAAACCCACTTAAACAAAACTTAAACATGTACAAGCTAGACCTGGTGTAGGATATTATCTCAGCTTCTCTGGAGGCTGAAGAAAGAGAACTACATACATATCTGAGACTTGCCTGTTTAACTTCGCAAGTCTGTCTATACACAAACAAATAAGTAAGGGAGATCCTGGGTTCAATCCAGAACTAAAAACAAAAATATACCTTTTCTACAGAGGACTTGGCACCAGTTGTTATTGTTAATTCTCTGGTTGGAATTTGCCTGCAAAGTAACTTTGGTTACATGTGACGTAACTAAAAGGACCTGTTGCTTTTATGAAACAAGAGCCAGAATTTTTTTTTTTTTTTTGAGATGTCTTCTTAGTAGGAGTTTGAAAAAGCAACATTCACCATAACAGTATTTGTTGTTTACGGTAGAGTAATTTCTAACTATAGAAAAGTTCTTGAGATTGCTCTTAAGGTTTGCAAGACTATACAAAAGACTGCATGTATAAAGGCCACATGTGAGATTTTTTTCCCAGAAATTGTGGTTTTGTCTCATTTACCTTTAATTCCTCAGCTTTCTTTTCACCATTTCACAGCCATTCTTTAACATGGCTACTGAATGCCATGAGGCGTCTTGCCCCACTCTTGCATGCTGTGTGTAACTGGGGCTAATGTTTTATCTTTAATTACTTTTGGCTTCCATAAATAATCAAAAACATTTTAGAAACAGCTAGACATGGTGGCACATGGTTGTAATCCCAGCACATGTATGGAGACATGTATGTATGTATGTATGTATGTATGTATGTATGTATGTAGACAAATGGATTAGGAGTTTGTCTCAGCTACATGACATCCTGAGTCCAAAAAAGAAAAAAGAAAAAAAAAAAACCCAGAAACAAAACAGCAATTTTCAGAATAAGGTTCTGGTCAGATCATGACTTTTCCATTTTAGAGTAAGATAACATTATTGTATCACTAGATGGCTCCCTGTAGCTCTTCTTGGTGAAGCTTAGTGAATTATTTGGGTACTTTAGAAAGGAGTGCGACTCTTTCTCAGTAAACCCACATTGCAGAGATCTATCTAGCACCACATTTAAAACAACTCGTCATGGCAAAGGTTACTTCTGGTTCCACCCTCTTCTCCACCTTCACTTGTCTTGCTGGTAGGTAGTTACACTTCAAAGATTGCCAGTTCCTTTCACAGACAGAGCTAACAAGTGGCAGAGCCTAGTTTTGAGCCCGAGGCCTAAAGACTTGATTTTATTATCCTGCCCCTGTTCTAGAGCTCTGTAAACCAAATGTTCCCTTCCTTTCTCTTGGTACCTCAAGGCTTCCTGTGCTCTGGGCCCTCAGGTGAGCTGTTTTCCCACCATGTTGTATATATGTAGCTCTTCACCAAATCCTAATAATTCTCTACGAAGCATGTAGTTCAATAGTATAGGATTTCTAAACTGCCTTTCCGTCTTGCTCCCTTCTCTTATTCTTGGGACATGGACTAAGATATGACCTGAATGCTTGATGCTGTTCCCCTTTCCTTACTGAAGGCATTTTTAAAATACCGAGTTCAGGTTCTGGCAGCCTTCAGCGATAACTCATAAGGCTTTTCATTTTTAATGTTCTTAATGAGTCTATTGATTTTTTTAATTTGAAACTTTTCAAGTTTACTGTGTGAAGTGTGTGGCAGGGTTATGTGCTTGTGGTGATGAGGGACAGCTTTTGGAAGTTGGTTTGGTCCATCCACCAAACTGGCCTTAGGTCTGAAGTGCTTTATTCATTGCCCTCATTATTCTTTTTTTTTTTAAAGATTTATTTATTTATTTTGTATATGAGTACACTGTAGCTGTCTTCAGACACACCAGAAGGGGACATCAGATCCCATTACGGATGGTTGTGAGCCACCATGTGGTTGCTGGGAATTGAACTCAGGACCTCTGGAAGAGCAGTCGGTGCTCTTAACCACTGAGCCATCTCTCCAGCCCTCATTATTCTTTTTGATGCAGAGCTTGCTTTGTTTTAGACTAGTGGAAGATTTTCATGCCTTCTCAGCTTCTCATTTGACATGGCATCATGGTTAGTTTGACTACCACAACAAAACTCATCTTGCATGTTTTCTACCTTGCGTGTACCTGAGATCAGCAAATTCCCCTGGAGTGTCTCAGATCCTGCTTATATAGAGGCTTCCACTTCAAACATGTCATTTCTCTTGATAAATTCCTCTGTCCAGACTATTTTTTTTTTTTTTATAAATTCACTCATTGAGGATTTCATGTGCATGTTTTGTTGGGAACTTATCTCTTCCTCAGCCATGTCTACTGTGAGCTTTAGTCTTGATTATAAAGTGCTTATTTGGCCATTTTTCTTACACTCATTTAGGAATGACACAGAGGAAGAATAGATCATTACTAGATCATGGAGTTACAAAAGCAACTCTTAACTCAAAAGTTAATAGATAGATGATATGGAGGAAGGCACTTCAGGTAGCTTGAGTTGTGGTGTTTATGACTTACCCAGAGCAGGGCTGAAGGTTTAGGAACTGTGAATTTAACGCCACTGTTGTCACCGTGCTGACTTGTACACGCTCAGTTTCTGTTCCAGATGATCGAGCGGAACAACGAACATGTCTCATCTGTGGGGACCGTGCTACAGGCTTACACTATGGGATCATCTCCTGCGAGGGCTGCAAGGGTTTTTTCAAGAGGAGCATTTGCAATAAACGGGTGTATCGGTGCAGTCGGGACAAGAACTGTGTCATGTCCCGGAAGCAGAGGAACAGATGCCAGTACTGCCGCCTGCTCAAGTGTCTCCAGATGGGCATGAACAGGAAGGGTGAGTTGCTCAGGGCGCTCTGCCAGCCCTCATCCACTCCCTCATCTGAACTATTAGACTTTTTAGTTACTTTCTCACCAGGCACTATATTGCTCCACAAGCTTTCAAGAAATAATGACAGTAGTTTAATTGGAAAGGCATGAAGTAGGACTAAAAGCAGCAGACTTAGCCAGGCGGAGGTGACAGTGCAAGCCTTTAGTCCCAGCACTCGTGAGGCAGAGGCAGGCAGATCTCTGAGTTTGAGACCAACCCCGTCTACAGAGTGAGTTCCAGTTCAGTCAGAGCTACATAAACCCAGTCTTGAAAAAAATAACAAAACCATAGCATACTCAGATACAAGTCTGTTATTGAGAAGTTTTCTGGAAACCATTAGCCTGAGATGCCATGACTAAACTAAATCTAATAAGCTAAAAAGGATTGAATAGAGAAAGCAAAGTAGCCAATTAGAAAGCTCTTAGAAATAAATGCCCAGGAGAGACCTGGAGAGCACATACTGCTCTTGTAAAGGACGCTGGTTCAGTTCCCAGTACCCACATGTCAGCTCAGAACTGACTATGACTGCAGCTCCTGTGAATCTGATCCCTTCTGTGCTCCTTGGGCAATTGCTCTCACATGCACACATCTCCTGCACAGACACATAACTTAAATTCTTTTAAAATAAATACTAGAAAAAAAAATACTGGGATAGCAAGAGGGTTCAATCAGTAAAGGTGCTTGCCACCAGACCTCTTCACCTGAGTTTTATCTCTAGGACCTATATGGTTGTCCTCTGGCCTCCACAGGGCACCCGGACATATAGGTACCCCACACAAATAAATATAATTTTTAAAAGTTTATTTATTTAATTTCATGGTATATATGTGTATACCCGAGTGTATGTGTGTGCTTCATGTGCATATAAGAAGGAACCTGTGAGATCAGAAAAGGCATCAGATCCTGTTGAACTGGAGTTACAAACATATGTGAGCTCCCATGTGGGTGCTGGGAACTGAAACCAGATCCTCTGCAAACCCAGCCAATGTTTATAACCACTGAGCCATCAAGGAGTCAGAAATGATGAAAACCGGAGAGTGTTGAAACACACTTTTAATCCTAGTACTCAGGAGGCAGAGGCAGGTGGATCTCTGAGTTCAAGACCAGCCTGATCTACAGAGTAAGTTCTATGTCAGCCAGGATTTCTTCACAGAGAAACCCTGTCTCCCAAAAAAAAAAAACCAAAAACAAAAACAAAAAAAGAAGAAGAGGAATAGAAATGAAGAAAAACCAAACTGAAAATGAAAAAGATAATAGGTAAGAAAATGGATATTTTGAGAGCTTTACAATTGTGAAGAAAGGTGAGAGTCCTGGCACCAAGTCTGATGACCTGAGTTCAGTTACTGCAACCCATATGCTAAAAGGAGCAAATCAACTCCTGACAGTCTTCCCCTGACCTTCGAAGTGTGCTTGCTGTGGCATGTATAACACACACACGGACACACACACACACACACACACACACACACACACACACACACGGGCACACACACCGGCACACACACAAACGACCCCCCGCCCCCTGCCCCAAAGTAGGGGGGAGCATTTAGATAATGTAATGTCTCACAGTTTATTCATAGAACTAATATTTATTGAACATTTAGATGTGCTGTGAACTGTTCTATACTTTATATTCATCATCTGCCGGTTGCACACACTAATCCTATTGATTCTTAGTCCCAGTTTACACATGCAGCTTAGGGGCAGAAAATCACTTAGTAATACTTAGCTTAATTATGTTATGATGATATTTAATCATTTTGAAGTTATAATGTGTTATTAAACAGAGCTGTACCTAATCACAGAGGCAATATACTGTCCTACAAATCTCCTGTGTGGCACAGCTATTAGAATATGTGTGTCAGGGGCTGGGGATTTAGCTCAGTGGTAGAGCGCTTACCTAGGGTTCGGTCCCCAGCTCCGAAAAGAAGAACCAAAAAAAAAAAAAAAAAAAAAAAAAGAATATGTGTGTCAGCTGTATGTTAAACAAATACCATAGTGAGGGTCATTTGAAGTGTTGAAGTATTCCCTGCCTATCTTTGTAACTTCTCTGGCTAAAGGAAGGTCTCAGGGCCAAATGTTATGCTATTCTACATGTGCTTAAATTTATTCTTCTACCTGGAAGTCCATTACTTTCCTACTATTACTTGACTCATTCAGAAATCCTGGTCAGGTACCAATTTCAGACCAGTTCTGTCTCTCTAACCTTACCCTGATTTGGCCTTATGATTCTACTTTTCTCACCTTCCTTGATTGCCCAGGGCCTGTGAGTGCTAACTAAATACCCCAAGCCTCACAGTTATAGGACACCTTCTTGACAACATAACATCTCTGAAAACCCTAAACTGCCGGTGTGACACATAGATATAAATAGTTAGTTGCCTGTTTGTCTTCCCAGAGGCTGGTTTAGTAGCCAAGTGAAGGCTGCTGAGGGAAACTGCCACCTTCTGGTTGGTCTTGAGAAAGCAGTTCTAAATTACATGTACAGTAATTTGGGGATATTTTGGGAGTAAAAAATACTCTGAAACTTTCATGGCTAGTGATGCATAATTTTATTTATTTTTCAAAAGTCATAGAACTGCATATTACAAAAGTGTGAATTTTAATGGATATAAAAAGTTAGTCAAACCAAATGTATTGCCATGGAGAGATGTAGTCAACACTGTGAGGATGCAACTGGTATTAAAATAAATCACATAACCACACTGAGGTGGTAGGGAAGAAGGGAGCTGGCCTTGGCAAACAGTGTTTTAACTACATATTGTAATGGTAAGGAAAACAATTGTATACAAACAAAGCACTCGGATTTGTAAAATTGTTTCTCTCAAGGTTGTATGTAAGGAATTCTGTCTCTAATTGAATACTGTAGTTGAACAAGCAAATAAATTCACTATATTTGAGAAAGAGTCATCAATCAAGAAAGGTTAGAATGAAAATTTGGGTCAGAATCATCAGTTGTATCAATATGGGAATGATAGCTGGGTAGATGGATGATTAGGTAGATAGGTAAAGTGAGGGCGGGAGTGGGGAGGGAGGGAGTATACATACATGTATTTCTAAACTCTAACCACTAGATGAGGCTGCACTGTACGTACACACACACACACACACACACACACACACACACACACACACACGGGGGGGGGGGGGGAAACACCATAACTTGCTTCATGGCTGCTTTTTTATGAAACCCAGGACTATCTACCCAATGATGTCCTCGCCCACAATGAAGATTGGACCCTATCCCTCTCAATCACTAATTAAGGATACAACCCAGGTCTTGTTTTAAGTGTCAGTAAAAAAGAGTGAGGTCTCCATGGAACACTAGCTGGATGCAGGGCTAGAACAAGAAAAATAGAAGCCTGGAGAGTTTTAGAGTGCTTGAGAATGGGAGGAGCTTAGAGAGATAATGGGGTGGGAGCCTGAAGAAATGGCTTAATGACTAAGAGCATTTGCTGCTTTTGCTTTTGCAGAAGTACAGAATCTGGATCCCACCACTTATGTCAGGCAGTGCACAGTCACCTTTAAGTCAATCTCTAGGAAATTCAAGACCCTTTTCTGACCTCCACAGGAACCCACATACACATTAAATAAATAAGAAAGAAAGACCAGTATATGGGATTGTGTGAGTGAGCATACAGGGCACAGTGAAAGGGCATAGAACTCAACCTGAACAAATCGGATTTGTCTGTAGGCTCAGGAATAAGTATGTGCATGCTCATATTGATAGAAATAACTAACTGAATGAACACAAGCGACCTTTCTTCCTTATGGAAGAATTCCAGTGTCCATTGCAGAAATACAAGTCACTATTAGACATACAACACAATAGTACTGACTTGCAGCCAAATCCACTTAACAGAGTCTAATAGAAATGAGCATTGGTTTAAACAAAAGTGGAGTGTAAAAAGAATTAATAACTAGAAAGGGGAAATTGTTTCCAAGGAGAATTTACTTTAACCAGGATGTAATGAAGGTTGGTGTCTTAGTCAGGGTTACTATTGCTGTGATGAAACACCATGGCCACAAAACAAGTTGCAGAGGATACCACTTTCATCATCGAGGGAAGTTGGAGAAGGAACCTGGAGGCAGGAGCTGATGCAGAGGCCATAGAATGATGTGGTTTACTGACTTCCTCACAGCTTACTCTTCATGACTTGCTTCATGGCTGCCTTTATGAAACCCAGGACAATCTACTCAATGATGTCCTTGCCCACAATGAAGGCTGGGCCCTACTCCTCTCAATCACTAATTAAGAAAATGCTATACACAGTATGGTGGTGGCACATGCCTTTAATTCCAGCACTTGGGAGGCAGAGGCAGGAGAAACTATGTGAGTTCAAGGCTGGCCTAGTCTACGGAGTTCAAGGGTAGCCAAGGCTATGCAGAGAAACCCTGTCTAGAAAAAACAAGAAAATGAAACAAACAAGCACCCCTTTTGGACTGGAAAGTTGACAGTGATTAAGAGCACTTGATGTTCTTGCAAAGGACCTGGGTTCAATTTCCAGCATCCACATGGAGGCTCACTACTTCCTAAGGCACCACCCATGCATGTGGTACATAGACATACATACATGCAGGCAAAGTACTTATACACACAAAATAAAGAAAATCTGAAAAGAGTTCTTTAAAAGAAAATAAATGTTATAAAGTTTTGCCTATACCTTGATCCTATGGAAGGAGGCATTTTCTCAAGTGAGATTCCATGACTGTAGCCTGTGTTAAGTTGGCATAAGACTATCCAGCATAGTTAGAATCACCAGTAAATGTAACCGCATTGTTTACCCTTGGTAAGATGATGCAGAGAAAAGTTCAGACACACACTCAGAGGTGAGAGTGTAGTGACAGACAGACAGATCCCAAGAGAGAGAGACACAGGATGAACATGAGGTTCATTATCAGACTACTCATGAGAAGACTTAGAAGCCTGTATTGGAGGGCATCTTTTCAGAATAGCACTGTAGGAAATGCTATTGGAAAGTGTCAAGGTTATGAAGACAAAGACCGAAAAGCTGTTACAGATTGGAGAAAACAATAGAAACATTCTAAAGAGGCAGTGTTGGATTCTGGTTTGGCTTCTGGACAGAAAAGAAGACATCAGTAGGAAACTGAAGAAATGCTAAGAAAGCTTATACTTTTGTTACTAGTATTGTACCAAAATTAATTTCTTAGTACTGATGAATAGTGTATGGTTTTACAGGGGATTGACTGAAGGGAAAAACCTAGTAATAGAGCATGTCAAAACTAGCCATTCTGTTTTGCTATTCTGTAAATGTGACCTTACCTTAAAATGTTTTGTTTTGTTTTTTTTAAAAAAGGCTGTCCAGATGGTTCAATGAGTAGAAGCACCTGCTGCCAGGCCTGATGACATATATTCAATCGCCAGACCCCACATTGGGAGAGAAGCCAACTCCCACAGTTGTCCTCTGACCCTCATACGCATACCATGCACATGCACACCTACACGTGCACACACATTCTCATATAACAAACATAACATTTTAATATGAAAAGTAACTTTGATATATACTTTTTTATCTTTACTTAGTGTGCTGGTACAATTTGTTATCTTTTTGTGTGTTTGTGTGTGACAATTATAAACTTTTTTCTGACCTAAAAGCTAGTCTAGGATCAAACATTGTATTTTTTTTAAAGATTATTAATGGACTGATTAATTGATTGATTTTTATGAATATGAGTATCCTGCCTTCATACACACCAGAAAAGGGAATCAAATCTCATGACAGAAGGTTGTGAGCCACCATGTGGTTGCTGAGAATTGAACTCAGGACCTCTGGAAGAGCAGCCAGTGCTCTTAACCACTGAGCCATCTCTTCAGTCCCCTGTATTTTGTTTTTATGTCTCTTATTATGGCCTTTAGTTCAAATAGTAATTCATTTTCTTTGTCTTTCATAACATGGTTTATTTTATTGATTAGTCTTCAGTTTGGGTTTGTTAGCTCCTTCACCATTAGATTCAGGTCACACATTTTGGGCAGGAATGTCATAGAAATGATGCTACATCCTCAGTGTACATCAGACATACCAAAGGCATTTGCTATGTTTGTTACACTATTGCTGGTATTAACTTGAATCAGTAGAATGAAATGATGTCACTTGTATAAAGGGCTCTCTAGATAAACTGTCCCATTTATGATAAGTAATAAGGATTGGAAATCCCCCAGGAAACAGATCACAGAGGATCTTGACAATCTGACAAGTTCAGACTTAGCCCCTAGACTAGAGAAAGCCACCAACAGGTTTTGAACAGGGATTTCGTGTAGGTTGTGTCTTCATGTGTCTCCATTTTCTGGTTGAGGAAGGACAGACATGTGAAGTCCAGTGTAGGAAGAGTGTGATGCTGCTTCTGTGCAGATAAACAATGCAGCTCTGTTTTCCTAGGCTAGGACTGAAACCACAAGAGAGGCTCTCCTGTGACCTCGAGCTCTTAGCTCTGTGGGACATTGAGGAACATGCACAGAGCCCAGTTACAACTCTAGTGTGCTGGTACAATTAGGATTAGCCTCAGCTACAGTTAGCTTGAGGTAAGATTGGGCTACATGAGACCCTGTCCCAACAAACTATAAAGGAAAAATAATAAAGAATAAGAATAAGCACTTTGTGCTGGAAAGATGGCTCAGTGGTTAAGAGCACTGACTGTTCTTCCAGAAGTCATGAGTTCAATTCCCAGCAACCACATGGTGGTTCACAACCAACTGTAATGGGATCCTTCTTCTCATGTGTCTGAAAAGAGCAACAGTGTACATACATAAAATAAATAAAAATCTTAAAAAAAAAAAAAGAATAAGCACTCCAGAGTTAGAAGACCTAGATTGACGTTCCAGCTGTCCTTCTTCCCTGGGCACTCTGAGCAGTAGGTGTCAGCCTGGTTGCCTCATCTGAGAAATGCATGGGGAATTGTGAAGATGTAATGAAAGATTGTCTGACAGTGTGTTATAGGCTTTGAAATAGGTTTCATTTTAACAGAGGCATAAGGCATTTATGTTATCTTGACAGATTTTACCATCTCTGATTAATGAGTATTATTGTTAACTTTATTCTTCTTTAAATCAGCCTTTTTGAGGGGGTGGTGTTCAAGACAGGATTTCTGTAAGTAGTCCTGGCTATCCTGGAAATCACTCTGTAGACAAGGCTAGCCTTGAACTTAGAGATCGGCCTGCTTCTGCCTCCTGAGTGCTAGGATTAAAGGTGTGAGCCACTACAGCTAAGTATTTTAATATACAATAGAATAAATGTACAGTTAAGAGTTTATATACCATCTAAAAGTCTTACATTTCTACTATAAGGCACATGTAGTCTTATAGTAGAAAAACTGGGGAGAAGCCTAGACTCTAGGGCTGATTCTGCATTTGAGTTTCCATATCTCTGTTGCTTAATTTCTTGAGTCTCAGTGAGAGTGGACTAATCTTGGTTTTTGCCCAAGATAATAGTATTTTAACACATAGTAGCATGTGCACTTTTTAAAGTCTGAGATGAGTGGTCCCTTAAACAAGAGTAAGGGTTTGCAAAGTTTTTCCTCACCTTCAGAACAGTGAGTGTGAGATACCTTCTGAAATATGTTCACGGTTTTATCTGCCAATGATAAGCCCTCCTTCTGTAGCTGGGAGTTAAAGGTAAATAAAACATATGAGATGTCATTATTGAAATTGGGAGTGTTTCAGTATTGCCATTGACCCTGAAAGATTAGGAAAGTATTTTAAAGATTTTTAAAACTTAAAATTAGGTTGAAAGAGGGGTCTGGGCAGGAGTGTATATTTATTTTCACTATAGAGTATATATGTTCTCCAAATTCAGTGAGTATGTTGTCCCTTATACAGATGATGGTATTAATACTCTTGCAGCGTTGACAAGGAAATCTTGGTTTATTTAACTCCCATGTCCATAGCAAAGAGACTGGAAAGGAATAGTTACTATGAGCCTACTTTATCTACCAGCTTTTAGCCACAATGTTGGCTATGAGATGACAAGGACCAATATTCCCTTTGCTGTTGTTGTTAACCTAGATTCAGAGGAATGAAGACCATAATTTTACAGAGCAGGCAGCATTTAGATCCATACTTATCTGGTATATAATTTGTCTGGTGTACAATTTTTGAGCACACGAAGAATGTCTACTTGAAAGAAAATGCAACTCCTTTTGGCCTTTCATAAATACAGAAACATTTGGAAACAGAAATATTTGGAGCTCTCACCTTTTGAGGCAATACTCCAACCCTAAGATTATTATAGCCAAACTTGTTTTCACACTGGCGTGTTGGTTTACCCTTGGTTGGTGTTGTTAATACCACTTCATTCAAGCCCTCATCACAGTTGTTCAGAAATGGTGCTGTGGGGGTTGGGGATTTAGCTCAGTGGTAGAACGCTTGCCTAAGAAGCGCAAGGCCCTGGGTTCGGTCCCCAGCTCCGAAAAAAAGAAAAAAGAAAAAAAAAAAAAAGAAATGGTGCGGTGCTGTGACCATATCACTCCTGCATTACTACCTACCTATCTCCAGGCCCATCAGTCCACACGACCTGACAGCCTTGGCTCTTAGGATCTGCCCACATTTGGTCTCTCTGGCCTTATAACTCACTATTCTTCCCACATATAACTCATCCTCCCTGAATGCTTTCTCCTGATTTAACCATTTGGAAGTTCCAGAATGAATCGGCTTTGCACCTTTTAATACACTCCTCCCTCCCTCCCTCTTTACTTAATTATTTTGGTGTTTCTAGACTGGATCTCTCTCTTTGTACCCTTTGCTGTCCTGGAGCTCACTCTGTCTACCAGGTTAGCCTCAAACTCCTAGATATCTGCCAGTCTTTGCCTCCCAAGTGCTTGAAGTAAGGGAGAGCACCATTAACACCTGTTGAGCCTTTCAGTTCACTCTTTATTGAACTTGAAGCAATCTTTTTCTACCTTCCTAAATCCTCCTGTAAGATTCAGTTCAAAAGTTGTCTTTTTCTGAAACCTTCCCCTGTGTTGTGCCCCATATTAAGAAACTCCATTAACAGTGATGCAAGGCGTAGTGACATATGCCATGCCTATAATGCCAGCACGTAGGAGGGGATGGCAAAACAGAGTGCCTTTGGGACCCAAAAGTGTTTGCTGCTTATGGGGCAACTTACAGTAATAAAGTACACTATGGGCCCAGAAAAGCCTATGTTTTAATCTTCGTTTCAATACTTACTACATTTTACTTTTAACTAGGTAAGTTTACATGTATGTATGTATGGTTGGTTGGTTGGTTGGTTGGTTGGTTGGTTGGTTGGTTTTGAAACAGGGTCTAACTATGTGGCTCTGGCTGTCCTGGCACTCACTATGTAGGCTGGCCTAGAAGGCACAGAGACCAGCCTGCCTCTGCCTCCTGAGTGCTGGAACATACAAGTTTTCATTTTGTTCATAAATAGTCTCTAGTGTGCTTCTAACTGTCTCTGTTTCCTTCTAGCTATCAGAGAAGACGGCATGCCTGGAGGCCGGAACAAGAGCATTGGGCCAGTCCAGGTGAGTCCTGTACCCGCTCTCTCAGGGTGTTCCAGAAGCTCGGTAATGCAAATGCTCCTGTGGCCATTTACCTTGGTCCTCTCCTCTGCCATCTTTGCTTCTGAATGTGAAAACACTTTTAAAGTTTTTTTTTTTTAACATAATGTGCATTGGTGTTTTGCCTGCAAGTATGTCTAGATGAGGGGGTGAGGGTGCCAGAATTTTGGAATAGCAGACAGTTAGAGCTGCCATGTGGGTGCTGGGAATTGTACCCGGGTCGTCTGGAAGAGCAGTCAGTATTTTTAACCTCAGAGCCATCACTCTATCCCCCATTCTTAAAGTTTTAACTGTTAGAGTTAATGTATTCAAGCTCTTCTTATGATCCTTCAATCCTTCCTAAAATTTCATAGGCAATGAACTCAGTTCTGATTCTAAACTATACAAAGAATTATTCTCCCACTTTGATACGTCATTTAAAGTTATGGGTAACTTAGCCTGCCAGAAATCAGCAAAAATCACCTTGTTATTCATATTCTTAGTAGTAAAATAAGAATAATAATATTCCACTCTGCCCCATAGGTATCTGCCAAGTTCCTACTCTGCTGGTCTATATACTGTAGGTCAGTCTAATGAGAGAGACAGACAGACACCAAGGTACACTGAGAGCCAACAGACGATGCCGAGGGAGGGAAGTGTCTGTTCTTTTTGGAGTCTGGAAACGCTCAGAAAATGGCTCCTTAAGGTGCTTTTGAACTGATTCTTGAAGGGAAAGGGAGAAGTAGGTGTGTTAAGAAGCTAAGCAAGGTTTATCAAGCCAGAGAGAATGGATGACAGACCCACAGACAGATCCTGAAGGAGGCAGAGAGCTGGAGCATTAGGTACATGTAGTAGAGTGGCAGCAAATAAGGCAGAGTTCTTGAATGTCAGTCAGTCCTCTAAAGAGTGACCTCAACTGTCTCTACCATGTCTCCTAAGTAAAGTTTTAGTGGGACCATCCTGTGATGTACCCATCAAATGAATCCCCAAGCACAGTTTTGCAAATTTTTGCTGTATACCAAGAAGCAATCAAATCACTTTTGCAAATAAGAGAGAATGTTATACAGTCATTTGCATTTTAGAAAACAATATTTATGGGAATGGTTGAGAATGGATTTGCAGAAAGATACACATATTCAAAGAGACACAGGTAATAGTTGGAAGTAGGACAATGAGCACAGATCAAATGGGGGGAGGAGAACCAAGAGATAGTTCATAAGGAAATTAATAGACTTTCTCCAGTTAAGTATAAACAAGACAAGAATTCAGAGATATATACTGATATATGGGAAATTTCCTGTGGTGCGAATACACAGTATGTACTAAAACCAGGGTGTGCACATCTGTATGTAAAACTCCTAACTTTACTGTTTTGATTTGTTTAATCAAGCATTTTATGCCTGTTATCTCTTGAAAATTAATTTATTTTACTCTATACTAAAAACAACATGTGATTCCTTCCTTGCATGCGTGCGTGCGTGCGTGCATGCGTGCGTGCCTGCGTGCCTGCGTGTCTTATTTAATTGCTTGGGCTGGGATTTCCAATACTCCATTGAATAAGAATACTGAAGTGGGTGCCTTTATTCTGCTCTTGAATTTGAGGAAAATCTTTCAATATTCAACATCTGACACTAACTTTGGGTCTTTCATATCTGACCCTTATTCATTCTTTTTATATTAGGTGTAATAGATCATCTACTGGGGAAAATTCTTAAATATTTTCACCATAAAAATAAAATCTGGGGGCTGGAGAGATGGCTCAGCGGTTAAGAGTACCCGACTACTCTTCCAGAGGTCCTGAGTTCAATTCCCAGCAACCACATGGTGGCTCACAACCATCTGTAAAGAGATCCGATGCCCTCTTCTGGTGTGTCTGAAGACAGCTACAGTGTACTTATATATAATAAATGAATAAATCTTTAAAAAAAAAATCCTCTAGTACAATTGTGACCCCTTTGGGAGGGTTGAACTACCGTTTTCACAGGGGTCACCTAAGACCATCAGAAAACACAGATACTTACATTATAACTTATAATAGTAGCAAAGTTACAGTTATAAAGTAGCAGCAAAATGTATTTTACGGTTGGGGGTCACCACAGCATGAGGGACTGTATTAAAGGGTTGCTGCTCTAGTAGCACCTAATGCATTCCTAGTGCTCTGTAAGTCTTCTGCTCTGCCAGGGGGTGTTTAGGTCATAGAAGTGTGAACTGTTCCTTTTGGAGCTGAGACATCAATGCTCAGAAAAGCCATTTCAATTGCTGCTGTGTTTCCTTTTTTACTGGGCATTTTGTTTTGTTTTGTTTTCCCTATTTATTAATGATGTGTTAGAGCTCTGATCTGTAAGTTCTCAGTTGGGTCTGCCTGCTTCCGCCTTCTTAGTGCTGGGGTTAAAGGTGTATGCATGTGCCCACTGGTGTATAGCTGTTCTTAAGAAAGGCAAGGAGAGGTGGGGGTTCATTTTATTGAAAAATATTTAGTGTCATATTTTATAACTTTATCTTGGATTAACTTCCAAGTCTGAATGACTTTGCCTGCATTCTTCATTGCTCTAGCTCCAGTGTGACAGCCATGAGCTACAAGAGTAATACTGCCTGTTTAGCAGGCAGATACACTGAAACACAGAGAGCTCGAGGGACTTGACTTGCCCAGTAGCATCCTGCTGGGAAATAACAAAGGAAGTCTGAACTCAGGTTAAGCATTCCCAACAAGTTCTGTCCTCCATGTTGTCAGTGTGTCCGTGGTTGTCCACAGTCCTGTCCCACAGGGTAACAGGGGAAGATGGTCTAACTCCTAGCTGCAGTAAACTGCCATCGTGAGTCCGCTCTTTTCACCCAGCCAGGCTACAGTGATTTCAGAATACTAAGGACCCTTAAGAGAAAAACTGGAGTTTGTTTTTTATGTATTTGTAACATAATTTTGGGAAACAATTACTCCATTTCAATGTATACACCAAACAATTTCAGACCAACTCCTTTGTTTATCTATTAGTTAAATCCTTCTGCCCTGTAGTCTCATTAACACTCAGTTCTTTTAAAAAAAAAACTTTTTATTACTATTGTGTATGTATTTACACATGTGTGTCCATGCATGCTCACATGTGTGGTGAATCTGTATAAGCACACGAGTGCCATACTTCATTGTTGGAGGTTAGAGGACAACTTTGTGGAATCTGATCTCTCCTACCTTTATATGGGTTCTAGAGGTCGAACTCAAGTCCTCAGGCTTCCACAACAAGCACCTTTACCTGCTGAGCCGTCTCACTGGTCCTGCTAGCGCAGAGGTCTTAAAGCTTCTGTTTATAATCATAACAGTTAAAGGTTCTCTCAGAGACTACTAGAGCAAATAAATATGCAAGTTTGAGCCTTTGAGGTTTCCATAGAAACAACATATAAAAATTTATCTGGCTCCTCCTCTGTAGTACTTTGCTGTATTGACTGTGACCAGTTAGGCCTCAGCCCTAGATTAGAAACTGTATCAAAGATAATTTGTTCTCTATATAGTACTGGATTGATTACTAACATTTTTCTGTTCTTCCTCATACCCCTGACTAATTCTAGGTATACAGTATGACTTAATGTAAGGTGTGATTTCTTCAAATTTAACTTAATAGATTTGGGGCTATCTTTCTTTTTAAAAAAAAAATCCATATGAAAATACACATCTGTACTTTACAAATAAACACTTACTTACTCAATATCCATTTATTGAATACTTCTTCTTTTCTAGGTCCTATTGTGGTCTTAAGTATACAGAGGATGTTTTTGTGATGCTTTTCTATAAGTGTAATATAACAATGACAGCTCAGTATGGTGACACATAACTATAGTCTTAACTACTTAGAAGACTAAAGCAGAAAGACTGCTTGAATCTAGGAAGTTAAGACCAGCCTGGGACACTGTAACAAGACCCTCTTTCAAAAGAAAAAACAACCCAAAAATGATGATATTGTAACTCCCAGTGCCTCCATAGTTGCTACTCTTGCTAGGCCCCTGTCTTAAGTATCTGATTTGATTAATCCTCAAAAGAATCCAATGATTCATCTGCCAAACAGATGGACGTACTTAGCTCCAGATAGTTCAGTAACTTTCCGAGGTTGTGCTACAAGTGGTATACTCTGGATTTCAACACAGGTCTGCCTCCAGAATTTATACCATTAAGCACAATACTGGACTTCCTTCCTCAGAATCCACATAATTTTGAGTGAGTGAGTAACAGTAGATAATGTCGCAAAGGAGGGAATACTTATTAGGTAGGACAAATAGGAGAATGTCATTGAAAATGGAGTTTCAGTTAGGAAAGGGAAGACTCAAAAGTGGCTTGAAGGTAAAGTAAATGGACAAGGGGAAAGTAGTTATAAACCATGGTTCTAGATTGTGTCCAAATATACTGGGCATATCCGAAGAAGTCTAAAGATTATGAGAGACCTTTGAATATACACTCTGATTCCTAAAGAGACAACAGAAGGTATTTGTGGCACCAAAGCTAACACACATCCATTTCTTGTCAAAGATATCAGAAGAAGAGATTGAAAGAATCATGTCTGGACAGGAGTTTGAGGAAGAAGCCAATCACTGGAGCAACCATGGTGACAGTGACCACAGTTCTCCTGGGAACAGGGTTTCAGAGAGCAACCAGCCCTCACCAGGCTCCACACTGTCATCCAGGTGAGCTAAAAGCAAACCTAGTATCTAGGTCCCATCCAAAGAGTAATCCTCCGGAGAACTGTTGGTAGAGTGCTCCTCTGCCCCGCTGTCTCAGCCTCCATGCCCTTGGGCCCTCGGCTCTTGGGAGCAGGATAGGATGGTGCAAGACCAGGTTGACCAAAACAAAGCATCAGCCATCTCTTCTGCAGATGCTAAGTGCTGCTTCTGTGCATGCCCACTTGATTTAGCAGTAACATTTCAGTAGACTGCTGAACCGAGTCTGGTAAGTTTTCTGACTTCCCAGAGTCAGTATTATTGGGGAATTCAAGATTAAAGCCTCTTGAGGCAATCATGCTTTCTTAAGTTAGCTAATAGCTGTATGTTTAGCTTTGACCTATCATGGAAGGGCTCCTTACTCCAGAAATCTTTCATATAAGACAAGAATTAACAGCTATTTTCATGAAATGTCACAGAGTAGGGGACTAGAGAGATGACTCAAAAGTTAAGAGCACTGGCTGCTCTCCACTGATCCTGAGTTCAATTCCCAACAACCACATGGCAGTTAACAACCATCTATATTGGAATCCAATGACCTCTTCTGATATGCAAACAAAACATGCAGACAGAGCACTCATACATATAAATAAGTAAAGTATCATAGAGTAGGGCCTGTGGAGATAGCTTGGTTGATCTGGAAGTGCGAGACCCCAAGTTTATCCCCAGCACCCACATAAAAGCTAGGTGCTGTGAGGAAAAAAATGGATGTTGTCTCCTCTCAGCACTAGAGAAACAGGAAGATCGCCGAGGCTCACTGGCTAACTAACTTAGCTGAATTAATATGTTCCAGGTCCTCTTAGACTCTGTGTGGCCCAACATAAGGTGGAGAGCCGTTGAGAAAGACACTCGATATCAACTTCAGGCCTACATGTACGTGCACAAGCACATACACAAATGATAAAGAAATTCTCTTTTGGGTTGGGGATTTAGCTCAGAGGTAGAGCACTTGCCTAGCAAGCTCAAGGCCCTGGGTTCAATCCCCAGCTCCAAAAAAAAGAAAAGAAAAGAAAAAAAAAAAAGAAATTCTCTTTTTAAAAAGGGTCATTCCAGGACAGTCAGGGCTGCATAGAGCCTGTCTCCAAACAAACAAACAAGTTGAAATGTAAAAGGTCATATAGTTATTATTTTAGACTTTGTGAGTCTGGCCAGGGTCCCAGCTCCCCAGCTCTGCTTCACGGCTTAAAAGCAGCACAGCACACACCCTAAACAAAGCACTGAGAGTGGCTTTATTCAAGGAAAACTTAATTTACCAAAAATAGGTCCTGGGCTAGATCTGGCCTATAGGATGCAGTTTGCAAACTCAGAGGAGATGAATCCAGGAAAGCTAAATGGCTTTTAAAATGTTAATTAGCAATGGGCTGGTGAGACAGTTCTTCAAATAAAGGCACCTACTGCCAAGTCTCAGGACCTGAGGTGACCCAGGACCCACATGGTGGAAGACAAGAACTCCCATAGTTGTCCTCTCGCATGCATTGTGGCATTCACTCATGCATTCTTGCACATATATATACACATATGTATAGATGCAATTTTTTTACAGTTAACTGGGAAAATAGATAGATTTCTCCAAAGAAGAGGAAGCAGGAAACAGTCTTCTTCAGGTTCAACTAAAGCTTTTTATTCCATTCAGTTGTATCACTGTTCTTTCTTTTTAATAGTTAGGGCCTTAAGGACCTCAGGGTACACTCCATGCCAGATACTAGATTAGGGTTTTAGACTAATTAAGTCCACTTAGCCTGTCCTATGCCATTGTTTTCCTAACAGTAAAACAATGATACAAGCACTTTTTTGTTACCATAGATTACTAGTATGTATTAAAAACTCCTCAAAGCTGGGCCTTGTGATGAAGACCTCTTGTCCCAGCTATCTAGGAGGCTCCTGGGCTGCAGAGTAAATTCAAGGTTAGCCCTCCAACTTAGTGAGACCCCGTCTCAAAATATGTTAAAAGAGAGCTAGAATATAGCACAGTAGCCAAGCACTTGCCTAGCTTGAGCAAGGTGCTAGGTGTGACGTCAGTACAAAACTTCATCCAATCCATAGTTCTTATATCTGATACTTATATCCCCGTATTCTTCTGGTCACATAGGTGAGCCTACACAGAATCCATGTCTCATGGGTGGAATTTAGTAGCATAGACATGTATGTAGCCTTTAATTCCATCCCGTACCTTGATTATTCTCAGACTTCATGACCAGAGAACAACTCATCTCTGAGTTATTTTCTTTGAGTAGGTATTGAACCTGCCATGGCTTTTCCTGATGTGAAGTTTTTCTCTCCAGTAGGTCTGTGGAACTAAATGGATTCATGACCTTCAGGGATCAGTACATGGGGATGTCGGTGCCTCCACATTATCAGTACATACCACACCTTTTTAGCTATTCTGGCCACTCACCACTTTTGCCCCCACAAGCTCGAAGCCTGGACCCTCAGTCCTACAGTCTGATTCATCAGCTGATGTCAGCGGAAGACCTGGAGCCATTGGGGACACCTATGTTGATTGAAGATGGGTGAGTGAATTCTGTCCTGTTTGGCCCCTTGCAGTCCCATAATGTCCTCAACCATGCATCAGTTGTATGCCCACCCTTGTCACTGAGGCATTGGTCCCTCATGTTTCCCTAATCATATTTTCTCAGAGAATTCAGGTTACTTTTCAGTCCCTGGGAAATTGTGATAGCAGGGCCTTTGTTTCTCATTGGGTCTAGGTGAAGCAAGCCCTGGAATGTTTGTTCTTGTGCCTTCTGGCACAAAATCAGGCTCTACATCAGGCCTAGGGTTTTTAAATCATTCACGCAAGCCCTAAGTAGTTTTGACCTGTCTATATCCCTAGCCAGCAGGCTTATAAGTAACCAACAGCTCATGACTGACAGCCTCTAGTGTAGGCCTGAGTACGTGGAAGAAATCTCACTATGCATTTAGTTCTACTTGAGTGTTGTGTAGTTAGCCACCCATTGTTGTACCTACTACTTCTTAGGTAGAACACATGGCTTGCTAAAATCTTAATCTAATGCCTCCCAGAGGGTATCCTGAGATACTAAGCAAGGCTCCAGTTTCAGAAGAGGAGACTTAAATAGCTATAGAAAGGATCTCACAAAGCTTTTATGCAGTGTGTGAGGAAGAGGATGACAAGGGACCTTGAGAAGAATGAAGAGGAGACTCACCTTGGGCTAGGGAAATAGCTTATAGAAAAGGCTGAGCAACTCTGGTTCCTGGACTGTCACCACCAGGGGGCACAGTGAGAACAGGCTTCTGAATGCCTCTGTTCTCAGCATCTCCTGTGCCTCTGGCCTCTGGGCATGTTTGGCTCTGGGTTTTGTTTCTGTTTTCCTGCTTGTGTAGGTGTTGTTCCTTATACTGGGTATGCTCCAGACCCACCCCCACTCAAGTCTTCATTGCCAAAATTAGAACAGGAAAGAGTAAGAATTTCTTCTAAGGCTTGAAACATCAGAGAACACCGCCATTAAGAGTGATATTCCCTCATAAATCCAGAAGTTTTAAGCCCCCTTTCCCCTCAGCAGCCTCTTCTTACCAGATCATCTCACTGTGCCCTCTTCCCTCCCTGACCTCAGCTTTTTGTTGGTCTCAACCCTACCCCTTTATAAGAAGTTAAGTGAAACTGGATATCTGTGGTCAAGGGCAAGAGGCCTACTACCAAGGAATACCCTCTGTCTGGCTGACGGAAGTGACTCTGTCCCTGCCCGTGCCCCCAGGTACGCTGTGACACAGGCAGAACTGTTTGCTCTGCTTTGCCGCCTGGCCGATGAGTTGCTCTTTAGGCAGATTGCCTGGATCAAGAAGCTGCCTTTCTTCTGCGAGCTCTCAATCAAGGATTACACGTGCCTCCTGAGCTCCACGTGGCAGGAGTTAATCCTGCTCTCGTCCCTCACAGTTTACAGCAAGCAGATCTTTGGAGAGCTGGCTGATGTCACTGCCAAGTACTCACCCTCTGATGAGGAACTGCACAGGTGAGAGCAGCTGACTGGGGAGGCTATCTGGAACAACCAAGCCACCATCCTCCCTGTGAGGCAAGGCTGCCTAGCCTCCAAAGGAGGAGCATTAAAAGTGCTGCAGACCTAAATTGTAACCCTTACCCTGTCACATCCTAGCTTTGTGTCGTCAGCCAGTCACAGGTTCTACACGGATAGACTAGGTGGTACAGTCAGCCCCTCTCCCATACAGTCAGACTGGCAGGGTGCTGAGCTGTTGCTTTGAATGTTTATTACATTAGTAGAATGGTCTATCTGGGGAAAAACAAAAATCTGAATTCCCTCCTTAAGTGACTTGGGAGTCATCTTGGTATCAGTTGCAGGCAGTTTTATGTCACTGATTCTTTCTCACAGCATGGATAGCATGGGTGCCCTTGTACTTGTCTAGGATGGCAAAGTTGAAGTTCATGGAGTCCAGCCCTTAAGGGTTTAGATTTCAGTCTGCAGCCTAGCCCTGAGCGTGTTTCACAGCTTTGTACCCTGCCCTTACAGCCTGTCTGACTGCGTAGGCTCCACTGTGGCACCTGAGGTGCAGTGAGGTGATGTTAGGGTAGGGCTAAGCCAGGCGGGCTCCTGGCTCTTGTTTGCTTTACAGTTCTCTTCTAGCTGACCAGTATCCTCTAACAAACTCCTTCTCTAGAACAGCTCTTTTCCTCCATGCTGTTTCCACAACCTGTCCAAATGCCTACTTTACTCACTTTGTTTGAAGATCTAGGGAGGATGAGACCCTTGATTTCTGTTCTCCAAATTAAGACAAGTATTTCTTTCCCTGGTTTATTAGTTTATTCATATGGAATGCCTTACATAGCTTAATTCACATTTGAATACACATTTCAATAAACCACTGCTTTTGGACAGTTTAAATAGTAGAAGTTATATGATTTAAATGTACCCAAAACAAGGATAAATGAAATACAGAGAATATAAAATGCCAGTTTCTATAATTCTCTTCACAGGTTGGGGGTGCATCAGTTCTTACCATCCTATATATTGTATAAAAACAAGGCCAACACTTAAGGAGGGAGCAAAGCTTCAAGGCCTTTAGGAGCTCTGTGCACAGCTGAGTGGGAATCTGGGAACCGACTCTCTCCTTTGCTTTTTTCTTTTTTTTTTTTTTTTTTTTTTCAGAGCTGGGGACCGAACCCAGGGCCTTGCGCTTGCTAGGCAAGTGCTCTACCACTGAGCTAAAACCCCAACCCCTCTCCTTTGCTTTTTAAGCATTGCCTTGCTCGCTGTCTTAAGGGTGCACCTATCTGACAGTTTGTCCTATAAATAGCCTATAGCCTCTAATTCATTGTTTCTATCAGATTTCTGACTCTAACTCATAACTTTGGATTGAAAAGCTGTTCAGATAGCAGTAGGCTTGCTGTAATATTGGTTTAAAGATTTGTCCTCAGAGAGCCCAGCCTCCTTGTTTGCCTGGGATCTACTAGCTCTTCCTGGGACTGACTACTTGCAGCAGCAGCAGCAGCAGTAGTAGCAGTAGCAGCAGCAGCAGTAGTAGCAGCAGCAGCAGCAGCAGTAGTAGCAGCAGCAGCAGCAGCAGTAGTAGCAGTAGCAGCAGCAGCAGCAGTAGCAGTAGCAGTAGTAGCAGCAGCAGCAGTAGTAGCAGTAGCAGCAGCAGTAGTAGCAGCAGCAGCAGTAGTAGTAGCAGCAGCAGCAGTAGTAGCAGTAGCAGCAGCAGTAGTAGCAGCAGCAGCAGTAGTAGCAGCAGCAGCAGTAGTAGCAGCAGCAGCAGTAGTAGCAGCAGTAGAAGTACTAGCAGCAGCAGTAGTAGCAATAGCAGCAGCAGCAGCAGCAGCAGCAGCAGCAGTAGCAGTAGTAGCAGCAGCAGCAGCAGTAGAAGAATCAGCCTCTAAGTTCTGCTCCCTAAAGCTTGAATGGTTTTCCAGGCAGATACTCTGCAAGTATTACATGTGTTGGGAGTTGTTGGGGGTAAGGCTTCTAGGAACACAGACCATGTAGATAAAGGGTCTGTCTTTTATTCTTTTTCTCTCGTTCTTTCCCTTTCTTAAATGTCTAGTTCCATAGATTTAAACCACAGGGTTTTACAGGTACTATGTAAGTGCTCAACCATTGAGATGATATCCCCAACCTCTTGACATATGCTATATAAGTGCTCTGTTATTGAGATAACATCCCCAACTGCTTCTCATTTATTTTGAGATAAGATCTCACTAAATTTCCCAGGCAGACTGCAAACTTAGAATTCTCCTGCCTCAATCTTCTGAGTACCACACCTAGCTTAGACATGCTTTAAGTTCCGATTCTTATTTTAAGTAGCAGATACAATCTATAATACAAGGTCATATTGAATGGATTTCAGAGGGTATAAGGACTATTCACACACTGACTAAGGAAAGGGGGCTATACTTCCTGTACTTGGCTTACCACAAGAACAGACAATTAAGCTGCATTTTGAAGTGAGAATTTCCTAAGTACAGTATAGAGGGCAGTGTGAAAGCAGGAGACTAAAAGAACTCCTATAAGAGCTGGGATGTGGTGGCTCATGTCTTTAGTCCCAGACCCAGGCAGAGGTAGGCAAATCTCTGAGTTCAAGGTTAGCCTGCTCTACAAAGCAAGTACCACAACAGCCAAGAATGCACAGTAAGACCCTGCCTGGAGACAGGAAGGAAGGAAGGAAGGAAGGAAGGAAGGAAGGAAGGAAGGAAGGAAGGAAGGCAGGCAGGCAGGCAGGCAGGCAAGAAGGAAGGAAGGAAGGAAGGAAGCAAAGAAGCAAGCAAGCATCACCTAGAAATAATCTTAGATGACTATGTGTAAGGCTTCAAAATCAGGACACAGAAAACCGAGGGAAGAGAAGTGAATGGAGACAAAGGTACAGACAAGGCAGTTCACAGAGATGCACTTGAAAACATGTATACCTGTAATACCACTTTTGGAAATGGAGGATGGGTGGTGGTGGTGGTGGTGGTGGTGGTGGTGGTGGTGGTGGTTTGAGAGTTGTTTTTGTTGTTCATTTGTTTGTTTATTTGTCTTTCGAGACAGGGTTTCTCTGTGTAGCAGACTGGCTGTCCTGGAACTCCCACTGCAGACCAGGCTGCCTCAAACTAACAAAGATACTCATTCCTGCCCCTGTCTCCTGAGTTTTGGGATTAAAGATATGCACCACCACCTTGTTTGGTTTTTTGTTTTTTGTTTTGTTTTGTTTTTGTTTGCTTTTTTTTTTTTTAATAAGACCTTGGATTTGATGTGTCGGATAGGTTTCGTGTGGTGTGGGCAAGACTAGAGCATGGCTTGAGTGAGAGACTACTCTGTATCCATGGAGAGGAAATCAGGGCAGGATGACACAGCAGTGACTTGGGAAATAGGGATCAGTGATGTGGCTTTGGCAGGACTCTGTGAGTAGGGAAAGTTGTAGGCCCAAGCTGTCTTAGCTAGGACGAGGCCTCTGGGAAGAACACGGTAGGAGATGAGCCCTTCTGTGTTGGCTTGGTGTCTGAGTTGCATACATGGAGGATCAGGAGGTCATCAGATCTGGAAGTTGAACATCTGGGGTCAGGTTAATCACTGCCAAGCATCCCGTTTCTGCTAAAATTCCAGGGCGAGGAGTCTAATTGGCCATAGCTCTTTCCTATTTTGCTGTACTACTCCCACTCCCCCAGGCAGCCTTTGCTTCTTCATAGCTCCTGAGTGTGAGTGCCTGCTGTCAGGAAAAGGCTTCCCAGATGATGCACGGCCAGCTCCTTTTCTCTTCTCAATACTGAATCAAGTTTATGGTGCCTATTCCTCATCAGACTGTTATCACACACGGAGGTGGACAAATGTGATTTAAAGCAGATTGTAGCACCAGCCAGTGACTGCTCCTAGCCCTAATCAACACCCTCTCACTCCCTGGAGAAGACACTTTGGACTTTAATGGGCACTTTTGACTCGTTCTCTAGCTGGGGAAACACAGTCTTTTTGCTCCTTTTTACAGAATGACAGCCACAGAGACTCTGAGTATATAACAACCAACAGAGTTTGTTACACCAATTTTATTATTGTCTTACTTACCTGATTGTTGCATCCTTGCCACCATGCTATGAGATTGGCAGATATATAACGTTGAGTTTCAGAGAGAAGAAAATGCAAGGCTACAAAGGGAGAAACAGATGAAAATTGCTTCACAGGCCTGCTGTGCTCCAAAGCCAGAGCTCGTCACCATTACACGTACCAAGTTCTTAGGGGGAATGATTTCCTAGTGTCTCCTGGGGGCTGTAATCTGACTTGTATGTGTACGAAGGTGGCAGTTCTTTTTTTTTTTTTTTGGTTCTCTTTTTCGGAGCTGGGGACCGAACCCAGGGCCTTGCACTTCTACCACTGAGCTAAATCCCCAGCCCCGAAGGTGGCAGTTCTTAAAGACTGCAGCGATGGCTGCTGCTGGGGAGGTGCGTTTAGATGAGTGGGGAAGAGCTGGTCCCTCTGCCCCTGAGCAGGATATAACTCACACCGTGTCAGCTTCAGTTGCTGACTGAATGGTTCAGTGGTTTGGGGGATCCTGGCAGGAATGTTTTCCTTGCCCTAGAATGCTTGTGTGATAGGAACCTAGGAGAAGAATGGGTGTGTTTGTCTGGCTTTATGGCTTTGAATGCTGATAATTTGTAGACAGGGAATACAGGGGCATCAGGACTGTGGAGTGGGGGGCAGATGTGGAGGAGGAATGGCTGGAAGAGAAAGCAGGCCCGTGGAACAGAGAACAACTTTGTTTATCAAAGGGTGGGATGCGGGTGTGGAGGAAAGCTTTGCAGCCAAGCTGTGGAGACAGAGTGGGACTGCTGGGCTGGCTGCCAATACCAGCCACTGCCAAGGGACTGTGATGGCGACTGCTTGTAAGATACTTGGAAACGGGGGATGTACTAGTCCCAAGAGAAAGGACAGATCTTGAACATATATACAGGTCCAAACACTTGAGGACTCCTTTGTGTCCCTTAAGTCAAGATAGCGAGGAAAAGGGTTGGCACTGCCAGCCAAGGGTCTGGATGATAGCCACACACCTGCAGACCCCACCGTGCAATAGTGAGCGCTTGGAGCGAGAGCTGGCTGATTAAGGGACAGAGCATTATTATTTGTGCTTGCTGCATTGCTCGGCTGGTTACCAGACGGATGTCAACAGCATTCTATCCGCCTTCCTTGTTATGCTCCACCTTAGCTTATCCCCACCCTACTACTCCATGCAGACAGCATAGGAAATCAGCAGTAAAACCCCTTTTCTCTCTCAACAACTTAAGTAGCCAGCAAGTACTATTATAAGGAGTGGTCTTCACCCCCAGGCACACTACTTCCTACGAGATTCATCATCAAGCAAGTGGCACAGAAGTGCCTGGCACCTCCTAGGGCCAGGCCTTAGGATGAGATGCCATTATGGTTTCTCATGAGAGAGCATACGGCAGCCTCTCCCAGGTAGCACAGAAGAACTTGACAGGATTGGGGCAGATGGTACAGCCCTAGGAAAACCCCTGTGCTTGGAATTCAAAAGCCCTGGCTCTTTCTTACTATGCTACTTCAGGAGAGTCATACAGAAGTGTGTGGTTCATCTCACAGTTATCAGGAAAATGCCTGTGAAAGGGCCTTTCTTTATGTTAGGAGCAGTCAGTGGCTGCTCTGAACCTTCATTCCCACACAGGAACAAAGGAGATTTTGACTAATACACTTTTTTTAATTGGGAGGATGAGGCTATATATATAGTGCTAAAAGTACCCAGCATTCAACATGTAGTAGAATGGCTGGTAAGGGTTTT